>NW_027271519.1:0-600000 GCF_040938485.1 Diadema antillarum
AGAAAGAAGAAGAAGAAGAAGAAGAAGAAGAACAAAGAATCCGTACAGATACAGAAGGTGATCCGAGAGGATACTCGGATCACCTAATAAAGAGCCCTCGGAATAACGAACTTTCGGATATCGAGCTGATCGTAAATTTGAACTGTAGTTAATGGTTAGGAAATACACTCGGCTTGCCATAGTTTGAGCGTTTGTGCGTGACAACGTCTTCAGCCCACAGAACTCCTTGTAAGACTGATGTTCTGTGCTTCCGCCTATGTACCTACCAAACTGCGTGCGCTCTATACACGTACACACATGTTCTCCGATCCCTATACCGTGTACGTGTATACAGTACGCGTGTTTACAGTGGTACGATGTGCTACAGTACTTTGTATGCAATCACGACGTACGTAAAGCTATGGTGTGATGGTAACTGTAAACTTTCTACGACTACTCTACGTCTAATTTCTTCCTAGCCTAAGACACGACCTTTGTTTGACACTGAGTTTTCAGCTCGAGTACCATACCAGGTAGGTGCACAGGCATGTCTAAACACAGACTGTCCCCCTTACTCGATTCTTGGTATCTGGCCCCACCGTATGCACCACATGCAGGCCCCCGCAGCTATTAAAGTAAAATCAAGGGAGATACCTCCCTGAATGTACGTTGTAGTGCGTATGAGGCTGTTGGTCGCAAGCAAGGTTTCTAACGTAGTTACGTAGAATTTAATGTTAGACCATGTTACCTGAATCTATGGGCAAGGTGAGATTTGTAAGAAGCCTAAGTTCCATTCAATTCCAAAGAGATAGAAACCTAGTGATTTAGGGGTAGTAGTAGAACTAGACAGAAAGATCCGTCTGTCCGGAGGACTCTTTTATATTTTGCCATTAACGCTGTCCCCCGTAGACAGACGGAAGGTTGCAGTACCCATTGCTGTGTGGATGTTCTTAACCACTGTCTCTATGGAAAATTGGGTGAGGTACCTCACCCTTCTCGATTGCGTCTAATTCACGGCCCTAGGTCGGCAAATTTAAGCTTGTATGGTGAATTTATTTTTTTATGAATAGGTTACACTCACCAGATTAATGAATAATCCAACATTTTAGGAGAATTTTCAACGTAAAACACAGCCTGTCGCGTCGTCACATTCAAACTGCAGAAACATACACTATGAATCTATTAGCCAATCACATGCGAGGTAGTTTCTACGTGTTTGTTTTACTAAAACACGTACCTCGCATGTGATTGGCTTAGCAATTGTTACAGATTCAAAATGGCGACTTACTGCTCGCGAACGGCGATGTTGCGATATCGATAAAATTTCTGCATTATAACCGAGGTTATGTGAGTATTTCGATTGCACAATGTGAGAAATTTATCCCAAATATTGCTGCATAATGTGTCATGTCATGTCATACTTGTTTGAATGTAAAAAAGCTGTCTGAAATTTGGTTTATCGTAACGTTTGATCTGTGCGCGACTGCTCCACACAGGAGCCGCAATCATTGACTTCGGTCTGTATACGGAGGGGATCCGTGAAGCCAGACGCAGTCTCCGCGGAACATTCCCCGACGGACAGATACAGACCGATCTTTCGGTCAATAGTAGAACGTACGTCAGTAGGTCCATGGGCGAAATACGGACGCCATTTCTTAGCTAACAGATCGATAGAGGGCGTATTTATGTGGTGTAATAGCAGTGATTTCTGTGCATGATATGAATACAGAGCTACCAAGTCTCACGCATTGTGAGTGAGACTCAAGCATTTAGGGGTCGTCTCACGATCTCACGCATGGCACCCATTTTTCTCACGTATGGGGCAAAGTCTGGAATTAGGGCCCATAATAAGGAGCATGGTTCAAAGGATTAAAGTGATAGTTACAATTGAAGGTAGACATAAGGTCTAGGCCTATATTTTCCTTTTGTCTTTCAAAATAAGTAAAAGAAAAGATGGTCGCTTTATTATGCACCTGATCGTGCCATTAAGACTAGAACGGTCTAAGAGCTAAAAATTGAACTTGGCATCCCTGTGAATAGATGCTCTGTACATAGATGCACTGCACACACTCCATTATGGTGGAGGGAAATTTATCTTGTACACTGCCACTTGACAAGGGATGCCAAGTTCAAACAATTTTTATGAGTGAGATTTTCATAACTTGGTATCTCGGCGTGCGAATGTGCGCGCGAGTGAGGGTGTGGGAGGGTTTTTCCTTCCTGTGGCCTCCCACGGTAGGGAGCTTTTTCAATTTTTTGCTCTTAATGGTGCGGTCAGGTGCACACTTCAGTGATTATTTTTTTTCTTATTTTGACAGACAAAAGGGAAATATACCCTCAATTGCAACTATCACTTAAATCTTTTGAGCTATGCTCATTATTATAGGTCCAAGTTGCAGACTTCGCCCTATGCGTGAGAAAAATGGGTGTCATGCATGAGATTGTGAGATGGCCCCTAAATTCTAGAGTCTCGCGCAGCATGCGTGAGACTTGGTAGCTCTGCTTGACAGAGGTAGGCACGTAAGCAGAAACCTAGAACAGAGTGAGCGTGACGTGATCAACCTAATATGATGAGCTCAGTCATAGACTCTTTCATGGACTCCTTAGGGTTAGAGGATGACGTGGCGCAGATAATCAGAATGATTTAAAAGTGGTAATAAAATACGAAAAACAACATTTCTCCCTTTCATTTTTCCTTTTTTTTAGGGGGCATACAGGGAAGAGACTACATTGTACTTAGGTACGAGTTCTTAATTGTCAGAAATGTATCTTTATTGGAATTGGGATAATTACCGTACCTAAGATTCTTTAGGAAATTTGCAAACTCCGTTCCAGTCTTGAACTTCCCCTTTAATGGATAATTAGGGCAGTTTCAGGGTGGTACACAATTTCTTGGTTTTTGTTTTTTTTTTTTTTTGGGGGGGGGGGGGGGGGGCAATTGCCTGATTAGGCTAGGTAATTTTGATACTTGCAAAACACTTGCCCGAAAATAGATATCATTTGCCCGAATTTTCTTACTGTAAAACAAATTTTTGCGTGCACTTTAATTTCGCGAGCGCCAAGAATCGCGAAATTAAAATGCACGCGAAAGTCCTTGTTTACACTACATGCATTGAACGCCAGTGGCACTTCGCGAAAATTTCATGCCACGAAAAAGGCTGTCGGTTCCAATTCGCGAAAAATTCGTGCCGCCAATATATCATGTTTTACAGTATTTAAATATTATTAATAATTATGAAACAAGGTTTTATTCTTTTCTGTTTCTGTCCTAATATCCTTCAAAATGTTTGACATTATTTAAAGAGTTTTGGACTAGTATTTTTGTTAGGTATCCTATCAAAACTGCACAAATTTTCAGGTAATTTTTCATTGTTTCATGCGAATATTGTCAAGTCAGAAAGGCATGAGTTGCAATACTGTTACTTCATGTGTTTCAGTAGCAAACATTGTAGAAGTTTGGGCCATTCATCATGCGATACATTAGAGACAGTCTGTCAAAACCAAATATGCTGGAATGTTAATTATTTATGATTGTTATGATATTCAAAGATTACTTATGTTTGCATGTTATATTAGAAAAGATATATATTTTATTGCATAATAACATTTTTGTTTTTTGTTTCAGAATTCCTAATCATCATTTGGATCTGTGGAGGATTTGGTTTTTCTTTTTGTGGACGGAGCAAAGTGGTCATTTTCCTGGTATAGTGTTTGGGTAATTCACTTTAGCGGGCTAAATTACTGTGCAATGCCAATTATCTTTAACACTTCAGGTACAAATGTTGTTTTTTGGAAAGAGTTGGGATTTGGTAGTCTGCTGTGGAGATAGCAGTATTTTTTTTTTGTCCCCGCCGAACGAGTTCGAGCAGGGGACTATGAAACGGGCTCCGTACGTGTGTGTGTCCGTGTGTCCGTCCGTCTGTCCGTCCGTCCGTCCGTGTGTCCGTGTGTCCGTGTGTCCGTGTGTGCGTCCGTGTGTGATCAAAATCTTCAATTTGCTACTTCTCTGTCATTTATGAGCCAATTTTGATTCTGTTTGCTTTATATGATAGCACTACATGGGAGCTTTGAAACTTCTACACAGAATTTCAGTCGTGACCTTTGACCTTGACCTTTGACCTATATTGTACATTTTGCTACAAAATGCTACTCCTTCGCCATTTCTAACCCGATTTCGATTCCGTTTGCTTTATGTGATGGCGCTAGGTGAGGGCTTCAAAACTTCTACACAGAATTTTGACCTTTGACTTCTTTGACCTTTGACCTTGATTTTTTGACCTATATTGTACATTTTGCTACAAAATGCTACTCCTTCGCCATTTCTAACCCGATTTCGATTCCGTTTGCTTTATGTGATGGCACTAGGTGAGGGCTTCAAAACTTCTACACAGAATTTTGACCTTTGACTTCTTTGACCTTTGACCTTGATTTTTGACCTATATTGTACATTTTGCTACGAAATGCTACTCCTTCGCCATTTTTAACCCGATTTCGATTCCGTTTGCTTTATATGATGGCACTAGTTGAGGGCTTCAAAACTTCTACACAGAATTTTGACCTTTGACTTCTTTGACCTTTGACCTTGATTTTTGACCTATATTGTGCATTTTGCTACAGAATGCTACTCCTTCGCCATTTCTAACCCGATTTCGATTCCGTTTGCTTTATGTGATAGCACTAGGTGAGGGCTTCAAAACTTCTACACAGAATTTTGACCTTTGTCTTCTTTGACCTTTGACCTTGATTTTTGACCTATATTGTACATTGGCTACAAAATGCTACTCCTTCGCCATTTCTAACCCAATTTCGATTCCATTTGCTTTATGTGATGGCACTAGGTGAGGGCTTCAAAACTTCTACACAGAATTTTGACCTTTGACTTCTTTGACCTTTGACCTTGATTTTTTACCTATATTGCACATTTTGTTACAAAATGCTACTTCCGGCGGGGACATATGTTACGCACTGCGTAATTTCTACTTTTCCTTGTTTAGATGATGATCTGATTTTGATGTGAAATGCTTTTTCCTTAGACCCCAGATTGTGTATACTTGGGACTCATCTTCAAGAGGCTAATGTATGAAGGACACAAGTGCAGTTTTGGACTGGGGTACATGTGTTAAAAGACTGAATAAAGCACACAGTGACATCATATTAGGGGTACAGATTTCGATCTGTGTGCAGCAGTTGGATGTTATTTCATCAGTCATCATCCTAGTGCCAAACTGCAGTAAGGTCTACATGGTAGCTTTAAAATACAGGCAATATAATGTGATGTAACACTGTACAATATGTAGTATTCCTGTGAGGGAATATGTCTGCCATTGGTGTTTATGATAACTGGCATTGCACTATAGTACTTAGTATATCCCACCATACCTGCGTATTGTTGGTAGTGACTAAAGGTTATACAATTATTCACTTTAGGGGGGTAAGTTATTGCAGTTTTTTTTTTTTGGACACGAATCGGGCTTGTGTGGTCTATTGTGAGGATACCAGTATCTTCAATAGACTAATAGTGCAGTTTTACCTTGGGTTCATGAGAGATGGAACAGAGCACTGAATGACTTCATTTGAGTTGTACGTGATTGCCTATTGTAGGTTTTTGTCGAGCCCATTGGAGGTGAGGGGCGGGACTAAGGGATTGTGTGCAGTGTCTGTCCCTCCTTTATCCGCTCGTCTGTCGTCTGTCTGTAACGCTACAAAAACTGGAATATCTGTACTGAGGGCTTCAATTTTAATCAAATTTGGAGGGTACTGTGGTTATGCAAAGTTACACATTTTACCAAACAGCATGGTCACCTTAAGATCAAAGGTCACAGGCAGGGGTCAGTGAACTTTAAGGGCGGAAGTCAAGTTTTTTTATGGCGTGTTTCGATGATGGCTCATAACTTTTGATGGATATGTCTGTTTGCAACCAATCTTAGGTAGTAAATGTTTCCTTGGGAGATGAAGGTAACCACAAGGTCGGAGGTCACAGGCAGGGGTCAATGAACTCTTAGGAGCCAAAAAGTTGTTTAGGGTGCATTTTGATAATTTCTCATAACTTCTGACGGGCATGTCTGTTTGGATCCAAATTTAGGTGGTATATTGTCAAGTCAGAAAGGCATGAGTTGCAATACTATTACTTCATGTGTTTCAGTAGCAAACAGTGTAGAAGTTTGGGCCATTCAACATGCGATACATTAGAGACAGTCTATGTCAAAACCAAGAATACTGGAATGTTAATTATTCATGATTGTTATGATATTCAAACGTTACTTATGTTTGCATGTTATATTAGAAAAGATATATATTTTATTGAATAATAGCATTTTTGTTTTTTGTTTCAGAATTCCTCATCATCATTTGGATCTGTGGAGGATTCGGGTTTTTTTTTTTTTGTGGACAGAGCAAAGTGGTATAGTGTTTGGGTAATTCACTTTAGCGGGCTAAATTATTGTGCATTGCCGATTACCCTTAACACTTTAGGTACAAATGTTATTTTTTGGCAGGAGTTGGAATTGAGCAGTCTACTGTGGAGATAGCAGTATTTCTTTTATGAAAATGAACTGATATTGATATAAAATGCTTTTTCCTTAGACGCCAGACTGAGTATACTTGGGACTCATCTTTAGCAGGCTAATGTACCAAGGACACATGTGCAGTTTTGCACTGGGGTGTTAAAAGACTGAATAAACCACACAGGGGTGCAGATTGTGATCTGTGTGCAGCAGTTGGATGTTATTTCATCAGTCATCATCCTAGTGCCAAACTGCAGTAAGGTCTACATGGTAGCTTTAAAATACAGGCAATATGTGACGTAACACTGCGCAATATGTAGTATTCCTGTGAAGGAATATGTCTGCCATTGGTGTTTATGATAACTGGCATTGCACTATAGTATATCCCACTAAAGTAAATACTTGCGTATTGTTGGTAGTGACTAAAGGTTATGCAGGATGTACAATTATTCACTTTAGGAGAATAAGTTATTGCAGTTTTTTTTTTTTGGACTAGAATCAGGCTTGTGTAGTCTATTGTGAGGATACCAGTATCTTCAATAGACTAATAGTGCAGTTTTACCTTGGGTTCATGAGAGATGGAACAGGGCACTGAACGACTTCATTTGAGTTGTACGTGATTGCCTATTGTAGGTTTTTGTTGAGCCCATTGGAGGTGAGGGGCGGGACTAAGGGATTGTGTGCAGCGTCCGACCGTCCATTGTCGGCTTGTCTGTCGTCTGTCTGTAACGCTACAAAAACTGGAATATCTGTACTGAGGGGTTCAATTTTAATGAAATTTGGAGGGTAGAGTGGTTATGGAAAGTTACACATTTTACTAAACAGCAAGGTCACCTTAAGGTCAAAGGTCACAGGCAGGGGTCAATGAACTTTAAGGGCTGAAGACAAGTGTTTGATGGCGTGTTTCGATAATGGCTCATGACTTTTGATGGACATGTCTGTTTGCAACCAAACTTAGGTGGTAAATGTTTCCTTGGGAGATGAAGGTCACCACAAGGTTGAAGGTCACAGGCAGGGGTCAATGATCTTTTAGGGGCCAAAGTCATGTTTTTTAGGGTGCATTTTGGTAATTTCTCACAGCTCTTGACGGACATGTCTGTTTGGAACGAATCTTATTTGGTAGATATCTCTTGGAGAGTTGAAGGTCATTACAAGGTTAAAGGTCACAGACATGGGTTACCAAACTTTGAGAGTTAGAATTTTTTCTATTCTGTGCAAACGGACAAGAGACATTTTGGCAATTGTCTTGTTTATAAAGGAAATGTTTCCTTCTTCAAGTTGTTTACGAGGGTTTTAATGTACTCTAAGGACACAAGTGCAAGTTTTGCAGTGGGTGATGACAAATGGAATATAGCACACATTGACATCACTTAAGTGGTGTACACTGTGTTGTGTGTAGGCCCTACACCAGTTGTGCTTGTTTTCATCAATTTTTTATAGCCTACTGCCAAACTACACTACTGTTGTATGGTTGATTCAAATTACTGGCAATGTGTACTGACTTGAGATTACAAAATCCCTTGTTTATAGGGTTAGTATTGCTGTAAAGGAATAGGGAAGACTGGGGTCAAGTGGGACAAAGGGTGAAGTGGGAGACTTGTGTAGCTCTAAAACCATTTGGCTAATTAAAAATTATGTCATATTAATTAGTAAAAAGGTGTGTGTAAGCACAATTCAGAAATATGCCAAGAGTTTGTTCACATTCCTGCTGATATGAGTAGTACAATCCAAATGTATCAGCACACTGCTTCCTAGTTTGCTGTGTGTCACTTTGGATTGTTCAGATCCGTGAAGACTACTGTAGCACTCACAATAGATGCATTGTAAGATGGAATATACTTGCCTTTGCCATTATACCAATACCTTTTCCATTGAGACCAATTACCTTTGCCATTGATACGAATTACCTTTGCCATTGAATTGATACCAGTAACCTCTGCCATTAAATTGATACCAATTACCTTTGTCGTTGATACCAATACCTTTGCCATTGGTACCAAAAACTTTGATTGAATTGTTAAGATTGTGACAAAAGGACCTTATTTTTACTTTATCATTTTGCATAAAAAAGTACTTTGACTTTGTCATGAAATTGGCACTTTGTTTAAGGCCTGTCCTTAGTATTCATAAATTCCATCAAGGTAGCATGTCACCATTCCAGTCTATTCATATATTATTTGAATGTTTATATCTTAAACAACTGTGAGGGGGATGAAAAACAAAAATGTGTTTACGGGGTTAGATTTTGCAATTTTATATAACAAATAATTTTTGCTGGCATTTCCAACAAAAATAATGAAAGCTTCTCTTTGGCATAAAATCAGTTCGCTTGCATGGAATGCGTTGAAAATTACAGAATATAGTCTTCATGTAACTTATGATATTCAGTTGGTAAATTTGTAAATAAGTGCATTGATGTCTTTAAAATATTTTTAAAATACCGTTGAGAGAGGGCGCTAGGGTCTGGAAGACAAACTGTTTCAGTACCTCTCAATTATTTATTTCTGCATGAATCATGTTCTAATGTGGTACGGTTCCATGACATTTGCTCTCGCAACAGTAGCTCCGGTCTACTTTTGCCATGATAACCCTAAACCTAACGCTAACTGTAATGCTAACCCTAATCCTAAACTTTGCATTGTTCTGAACAAAAAATGAAATCATGTCCTTGACCTTACCCTTTAATGTTTCGAGATATGTAGACTGGAGCAAATGTCGTGTCACCCTTGGTACATTGGTATACATGATCATGGTCATTATATCAAGTGTGCTGATGAGGATGAGGAAAAATAGTCATGTTGAGGTCATGTGTTCCCAATTATTTGTTTATTGCTATGTCAATTTTGTTCACAATTGATGAGAGTGATGAAGTCCACATTTAGTGTCCTGCCAGTCAGAAGTCAAATTTATCTATTTTTTTATTTTTGCATCAGATATATGTCAAAACTTTATGCATCTTTTGGTAATACTACATGTATATTGATGAGGAATATATTGTCAAAGGAGATCTAGAAGACAAAACATTATATTGGAAGACAGCAAGTGTTATTGCGTAAGAAAGTCTCGGAAAATTATGCTTCCCTCAGGTCACAAAAGGAAGTAACTTCGAAAGCTAACTTTGAGTGAATGAAGAAAATGATATTAGTTTTTCCGCTCTAATATAATGGCTACCCCTCCCGGTTATATTATAAAAAAAAAAAAAGAAATGAAGAGCAGATATCATCAGTTTGATTTTGCCACCATAATTTCGTTACCCATAGTGACCTCTTAGTAATAGTGCAGTCAAACTTGAAAATTTCAGAGTTTTAGATCGTAGGGCAGCATAATTTTCCCCTGACTTTGGGAGGCAGGATCAGAAACCACAATATAATTTCAACAAAGCTTATGTTCTTTTTGTTTTCTTTCTTTACAGGTCTGTGAAACCCCTGGATAAGAAAACAGGATACAGGTGAAACCCCTGTAAAACAAAACAGGATACAGGTGAAACCCCTGTAAAACAAAACCGGTGAACAGGTGAAACCCCTGACAAACGAGAAAACAGGTGAACAGGTGAAACCCCTGACAAACGAGAAAACAGGTGAACAGGTGAAACCCCTGACAAACGAGAAAACAGGTGAACAGGTGAAACCCCTGACAAACGAGAAAACAGGTGAACAGGTGAAACCCCTGACAAACGAGAAAACAGGTGAACAGGTGAAACCCCTGACAAACGAGAAAACAGGTGAACAGGTGAAACCCCTGAAAAAACAAGAAAACCGGAGAACAGGTGAAACCCCTGTGTATATAACAAGAAAACCGGAGAACAGGTGAAACCCCTGTGTATATAACAAGAAAACCGGAGAACAGGTGAAACCCCTGTGTATATAACAAGAAAACCGGAGAACAGGTGAAACCCCTGTGTATATAACAAGAAAACCGGAGAACAGGTGAAACCCCTGTGTATATAACAAGAAAACCGGAGAACAGGTGAAACCCCTGTGTATATAACAAGAAAACCGGAGAACAGGTGAAACCCCTGTATATAACAAGAAAACCGGAGAACAGGTGAAACCCCTGTATATAACAAGAAAATTGGAAAGTATATATAACAAGAAAATTGGAAAGTATATATAACAAGAAAACCGGAGAACAGGTGAAACCCCTGTATATAACAAGAAAACCGGAGAACAGGTGAAACCCCTGTATATAACAAGAAAATTGGAAAGTATATAAACGAGAGAACAGGTGAAACCCCTGAAAAAACAAGAAAACTGGAGAACAGGTGAAACCCCTGTGTATAACAAGAAAACCGGAGAACAGGTGAAACCCCTGTATATAACAAGAAAATTGGAAAGTATACATACAATCAAGAAAACAAGAAACGAGTGAAACCCCTGTATATAAACTGGAACAGAAGCGCAGAGAGTCATAATAAATAAATGCAAAGAGTGATAGTACACAAAAAGTGCAACCAGTGATTTAACTGAATAAGTAGAAGGGGTGGAATTGCAGAATAAGTGTTAAGAGTAATATTGGAGATTAAATACAAAGAGTGATATTACACTAAAAAGAGGAAAGAGTGATATTAGGGAGAAACAGAGATCTGAAAGTATGAGTACTAAAAAACATTGTCATTTGTGAATTTGTCTTGGGATATAAATTGTGATAGAGAAAAAACGGGCTTGATTAGAGTAAATACAATCTTATAAAATTGCTATTACATACTTTAGAAATAGGCAAATTTGTAAAAAAAAGGGAACCAACCTGGGATATTTAAAGTTGCACAAATAGAAGACTGTGATTACAAAGATAAAACTCTATCTGCTCTAACTGAATTTGAATCTTCAGCAAACCTGAATCTTTGATCCTACTCATCTTGAAAGAACTTGAAATAATTTCAAAGAGAATCAGAGAGAGAGAGTCTCAGAATCAGAGGCAGAAAGAGTCGGAATCAAAGACAGAAAGAGTTAGAATCAAAGAGAGAAAGAGTAATAAGAGAGGAAGAGTCAGAATTGAGGAGAAAAAGAGTCGAAATCTAACAAAAGAGTTTTAAGGAGTGTTGAATAAAGAGTGCATTCTGTAAAGGAGGTGAAAACTATAAAGCAATCAGAATTGAAGAGAATCATAATTGAAAGAGAATTCTCTTACAGGAGGCGAGAAGTTTGCTGAAAATTTAAAAATAGAAATATAGTCTTGCATCACTTCAGAAACGGTGTCTTGAGTGGGGAATTTACGGTAAAAGAGAATTGAAGAGCGCCATCTTAAGACAAAAGCATTATATGTGATAAACGTTATTGCGGTAGACAATACAAGTCTTCTTCTGGTGGCAAGATAGGTGTACACAAAGATAAGCAAAGGTGCGAGTGCTATAATCGCATTCCTGAAATTGCCGCAGTAGCCATTACTAGCAGGTAATAGACAAAGAGCGCCACCTGTTGGTAGAAAACAATTAAGAATACACACATTGCACAAAATAATTTTTCTTGGCAGACAAAAAGCGACACCTGTTGGTAGTAACTAATTAAACAACACACCTTGTACAAATAATTTTTCTCGGTAGATAAGAAGCGCCACCTGTTGGTAGAAACATTATAAGGACTGGTGTCACAGCCTCATTGCAAGTACATTGTACAGTGTAATACAGTTCACGTATATATTAGCTTTCAAGGCAATACAATTCTACAATTTTGTTGTCAATTGCAATACAGAGTACCAGGGGTAGACCTGATTCATATAAGTATAGTGATTCAAGGAATATATTGATTGAACAGTACATTTATTTGGTAATAGGTACCTACTTTCAAAGCCCTGTAGTTTGACAATGGAAGCAAGTGAATTCAAGAATGTTATTGGTGATATCCTAGATATCCTCCATAGTTGTGACTTGAGAAATCTAGAGGTCAGTGAATGTGATGCATGTTGTAATGTGATCAATGAAAATGAAAGCAGAGTACCATGTGAGGATTGTGGCAAGCAGTTTCATGTGATGTGTACAGGAACTATTTCTGAGGCTAGACTGTGTGATGCAAGGTTGATTTGGATATGTTCAGCATGTGGAAGCAATAATATTGCCCATCGCATCTTTGACAAAATTGGCATTCCCTGTCATTTCAACAGATACGAGCTTCTCAAAGACATTGGTGATGAAGATTCTGGTGCTGATGTTTCACATTCATCATGCAAGAGCTGCAACCAGAGAAGGAAACCAAGCAAGAGACTGAAAAAGAGGTACCGGTATGTGAAAAGAAAGGACAATGGAATTCTAGAAATGACAAATGTGTGTGTGCAGAAAAGAGCAGATTGTGAGAGAGATGAATCAGATTCGACTTTCATGACAAATCTGACCAAGAGCCAATTTCAGCCATTAGAAACTGCAGTGGATGATGGTTGGATAACTGTGAAATCAAGGAAGACAAAAGTGACTACATCCCAAACAATGACTGACAATCCCAAGACCAAGACCTTTAACAAGAGCTCAGTGAGATCAGTAAATGGTGTGCCTCTCCAACCTGGTGTGACCTACATTGGCAAAGCAATGAAAGCCTACTATCTTGAAAAACAGAAAAGAGCCAAGACCAGCAAGGGCAAGAAATCAAATGCAGAAACAAAGCAAAAAGAACCTGGTAAACTCGTGAAGCAAAATGTGAATGCAAACTTGGACACAGAACGAAATGATAGTCTGCAGGTATATACTGAATCTGTATTGAATGTATATTCAAAGTGTGTTCAGTCACCTCATGTGATGGCAAAATACACTGAGCAGATCTATGCAAAAACACAGAGAAGTTGGGCTGATGTGGCTAAAAGCACTCCGAATATGAGTAATGAATGTTGCGTACCGAATGGTGATCAGACTACATGTGCCTCTGTCCCTTCCACAGACATTGAAAAAGAAGTTTGGAATGTGAACAGGCTCTATGGAGGTGGAAATGCACGGCAACCAAGAAAGAAAGGTCGTTTCACCAAGATCAACAGACAAAGTGTGCTACCGGAAAAAAATGCTGACTCACAGGTGCGTAATAATGGAAAGGTCAAACCTGACATTCCTGAAGGAGAACATGTAGCAAAGAATGAAAAGTTGTGTAAGAATGAAACATCTGACCATGAGGACAGTAATTCCACAAGTAGAGACAACACAAGCTCGAATGATATCTCCAAAGTGAAACGTGACAGAATGCACAATGTGCATGAACTGAACCCATGTTACAGTGAAAGAAAAGATGTTGAAAGTGACAGACAAATATCAGTGAAGGAATTGTTCCCTGTGAATTCTTGTACAGATGTAAGTGTTCACTCTCCATGTCAGAGACCTGTTTCAGCTACACAGTGTGCTGAAGTTTGTAATGAATCAATATTCTTGCCTGAAAGTGAAAAAACTACTAATCCATCTGACTGCATAGTAATGAATGATGATTCTGCGAAAAGTGCTGACCACCACAATTCATATGATGTACAGGAATCAATAGTACATGTATTAGATGATGAACCAGCTGCAAGTGATTTAGAGACTGAAGAACGCGTCTGTAAGCATGTTTCACTCTCAAGTTCTGAATGTGGTAGAAGGCAATCATATCCTATGACCAAAACAATCGCACAAGGAAATTTTAATCAAGGTGATCAACGATTTGGTTACACTGCTGGCAAACAATGTGCATGTAATTCCCTTGTGGCAGTTCTCTACACCCAAACCAAGAATGGAATCGAAATGAGATCTCGTGATCTTGATCAGATTCTGACACTTGGGAATGAGTTGTATTATTACATAAAGAAGGATTCACCACTGAATGAAGAGCTTGTAATGATAGATGAATTACCCAAGGAACTTCATATTCTGGATGAAAAATTTCAAATAACCTATGCTGAATCAAAATATGGAGTGTTGGATGGAAATCAAAACAATTTGTCAAATTTTGGTGCTTTGTCATTGAGCCAAGCCTTAGAACAAGAACTATGCAGATATGATGCATGTCTTATGAATTTTGCTGAGAGTACATTTGCAATCATTACACATGACAATGGTTATTATGTATTTGATTCTCATTCCAGAAGTCATGATGGGTACTTGGTACAAGATGGATGCAGTGTCTTGCTTAGCATTTCATCATGGCAAGGTATACAGGTACACTGTTTGAATTTGGCAAAATCAATGGCATGTGATTTACGTACTACTCAGTTTGAACTAACCGGTCTGGCATTAGAATCCAATTCTAAGAAAAATGCATTGACAACTAGTGGCTCCAAGAGATCAAACTCAGTAAATACTGCATGGAGGAATACAAATGATCAAAATAGCAACATTTCAAAACATTGTGATCATGTTAAAGGAACTAACAGTGATAGCTGTAAGACTCAAAATGAAACAAAGAAAAACAGAGTAAATGTAAACAGTGATGGCTATGGGAATGAGAATGAAGTTGAATTTGTTTCAGTTGAAAAGACAACAGAAAGAAGAGATCGAAATTTCAAATTTGTGCCGATTACATACGTAGACAAACAGTCTTTGTGCAATAAATTGAATTTCAGTTACAGTGGTACTGCCAATGAATCAATGGAGGATAGAAATGAAAGTTTGTATATTGGGAAACCTGTAAATATCAAGAGAGTTATGGGTGATGGCAACTGCTTTTACAGAAGTATTGCTCATGTAGTTACTGGCAGCGAAAGAAACCATTTCATTCTCAGGAAATCCAATGTGGCACATTTACTGGAAACGGGTGATTTATTTAAAAATGTGATAGACACAGTGAAATATCAGAGTGTCAGGGACTTTGTTCTTCAAGAGAAATTGATGGATTTAGGAACATGGGCTGGTCACACTGATATTAGCTCAATGGCACATATGCTAGATCGTGATATATATGTGTATGATGATCGAACAGAAAATTGGCAAATACTGTCTGCAAGGAAACCTGGATACTACAACAAAGTAACAACTGAGAGAGCCATATATATTCTGTTCACTGGAGGCAATCATTTTGACGCAGTGGAAAGTGTAACTACTGTTCTGTCTAGTACTTTGAATGGGAAATTACCTGTATTCCATGTGAATTCAGATAGAAGTGTAGAAAATAAGAAGGAAAGTCATGATTTATCATGTGAGATTACTAAAACCCTAACATTAAAGAAATGTAGTGTTAGAATGAGGAAAATGACACAAAAACAAATAATGGTATCAAACCTGCAAGAGACACAAATTCCATTGCAAAACACATGTGATGAGACAGTAAATGCGGACATTGATGCATCTGAGGTGAGACAAGTGGGAGAAATAAAAAAGATTGATCTCATGTACAGACCTGTGAATAAATCTGATAGAGAGAAGCTTTGTTGCAAATTAGGTATAAAGGTTAATGACAAATGTAGCAGTAATGATATGCAAAAAGATATGGTAGAAAGGGATGATATTACTATCCTGTCACAACCATTGACTATCTATAGAATTACTGGTGATGGAAATTGCTTTTACAGAGCTATATCATATGTTATATGTGGCAAGGAAGATTCTCACCGTGATGTTCGAAAAGCAATAGTTAAACATATTTTACAAAACAAGGAAGATTATGTAAGTCTTTTAAGATCAGGATACACAGATATTGTAAAATACATTGGAAAGGAAAGAGTATTCAACAATGGCACATGGGCTACAGAATTGGAAATAATGGCCTTATCAAATTTGCTAGATACTGATATATATATATATGAAAATAATGGTTCAAAATGGAAATTATTTGGTGCGAGCAAACTTCAGTTTGGAATTATTACATCACAAAAAGGTATTTACTTGCAACACACAAATGGCAATCATTACGATGTCGTAGAATCTGTATGTCCAACGATCCAAAAATCAGGTTCATGTCAAAAGCTGTCAAGATCACAAAACATTACTGATATGGAAACACCTGTGACAAGAAAGAGAAAACTCACAACAAAGAGGAAAGTTAGAAAACAAGCCAATGATTGTCAAATCAATGTATTGAACAATGAAGTATTAGAGGATGACATGGAACCTGCAGTTGAAATGAGTAGGCACACTGAAGAATCTGAAGAAGTTAAAACTACTATGCAGACTACAAAAAGGAAAAAACAAAGAAAAAAAAGGAATGCTAATGTTACCCGACAAAGAAATAGAGATCAAATGAGAGCACAGAGAGAAAAGAAAAAAAATGAGCAAAGGCAGTTAGAAACAGAATTTTTATCAGATGATCAGCCTTACCTATCCCGCAAACTTAAAAAAGCAGCTGCAAAGAAAGTAAAATATCAAACAGATGTAACTTATAGGTTAGAAAAGAACGAGGAAATTAAGAAGAGGCAAAAAGACAAGTACTCCTTGGATCCCACATTCAGAGAAAGGCTTAAGAAAATGAGGAAGGCTAGTTATCAAAGCAATGCTTTATTCCGAGAAAGGCTTAAGAAATTGAGGAGAGCTAGATATCAAAACAATGTTTTATTCCGAGAGAGGCTTAAGAAACTGAGGAATGCTAAATATCAAAGCAATGCTTTATTCCGAGAGAGGCTTAAGAAACTGAGCAAAGCTAAATATGAAAACAATGCTTTATTCAGAGAGAGGCTTAAGAAGCTGAGGAGAGCTAGATATCAAAACAATGGTTCATTTAGAGAGAGGCTTAAGAAACTGAGGAAAGCTAGATATCAAAACAATGCTTCATTTAGAGAGAGGCTTAAGAAACTGAGGAAAGCTAGATATCAAAACAATGCTTCATTTAGAGAGAGGCTTAAGAAACTGAGGAGAGCTAGATATCAAAACAATGCTTTATTCCGAGAAAGGCTTAAGAAACTGAGGAGAGCTAGATATCAAAACAATGCTTTATTCCGAGAGAGGCTTAAGAAACTGAGGAGAGCTAAATATCAAAACAATGCATCATTTAGAGAGAGGTGTAAGAAAATTATGAGAAAAGTTTCAAATATCAAGTACAAGACAAATTTTGTGTACAGACAGCAGGTTGCGTTGAGAAATGTGAAACAAAAAAAGCGAGAAAAAATGAATATGAGAAATTGTGATCATGTTTTGAAAAAATTTAGGGAAATAATTTCACACGGCCCTGAATATGTATGTTGTGTCTGTTTGAAATTATTATTCAGAAATCAAGTATTGAAGTGCACGAAGGCAAAATATAATGATTCAAAATGCTTAAAAGAGGAGTACTTGCATACATGCAGTGATGACTGTGATGTTGACTGTCAAATAGTAAATTCACCTAGAAATTCTTTATGGATTTGT
Organism: Diadema antillarum; assembly: GCF_040938485.1. NCBI lineage: Eukaryota > Metazoa > Echinodermata > Echinoidea > Diadematoida > Diadematidae > Diadema > Diadema antillarum. Next base: position 17,698 of record NW_027271519.1, read on the forward strand.
TACACTTGCCACAGGAAATTATTAGCTGGTAATATGCCTTCTGAAGCTAGCAGAAATAACTTAGAATTACATGCTATTCCTGCCGAACTTGAAAATCTGAATCAGTTGGAAACACATTTGATTGCACTAAACATTCCATTTATGAAAATTTTGAACCTGCCAAAAGGAGGACAGTATGGAGTACATGGCCCAACAGTTTGTGTACCTTCACGCACAGATGAAACTGTAAAGATATTACCTCGACCAGAGACTGATGATCAATTAATTCGTGTAAAACTGAAGAGGAAACTGTCATATAAAGGACATTATGAATATCAGTTTGTCAAGAAAAAGAATGTGCTAGCTGCATTGGAATATTTGAGGAAAAATAATAAGTGGTATTCTGATATTGCTATAAATAATGAATGGAGCTCTGATTTATCAGAGAAAAATAGTCAAGCAGCTTGTGTTGAACCGCTGGATTCAAGTGAAATTAATGATGATGACGATGATGTAGAGGATGATCAAGTTGGACGGTTACAGGGAATTCAGTTAAACACATGTTTACAGAAGGTTGATATGAGGCAAGAAGTGCTTGATCAATTTTTCGATGATATTATATGTTGTGCACCTTGTGAAAAGAACAGTCCTGTATCACTGCTGATGGATGAGAGTAATGAGGCAAAATGTTTTCCTGCTCTATTTCCAACAGGCCAGCCAACATTTCATGATACTAGGTACATTGACATAACACTTGGTCGTTATTTACATAATCGTCTGATGCATGTAGACAACAGATTTGCAAAAAATACAGAATATATCTTCTATGCTCAGTGTATTTATGAACTGCAACAAATACTGTCTAATGTTTCTATAGCTGTCAGAAAAAGCTCAGAGGAAATAGATAATCCCACATCGATGCAGTCTTCAGATCTCAAAGATGCAAGAAAGGTTCGTGAGATACTGGATTCGAATAAAGGATACAAATTTCTGAAACAAATACGGGGAACACCTCCATACTGGCAATCTACACAGAAAGATGTATTAGCAATGGTTAGACAACTTGGAAAACCTACATGGTTTGCATCATTTTCCTCAGCTGAGATGAGATGGCCTGAAGTTATTAATACATTGCTACATCAACAAGGTGATAGAAGAAAAGCAAATGATCTAGATTGGACAGATAAGTGTAATTTATTAAAGTCAAATCCAGTGACAGTATCTCGTATGTTTGATAAACGCTTTCATGCATTTTTGAACAAAGTGATTCTTTCCGAGGCAGAACCTATTGGCAAGATAATTGACTACTTCTACAGAATTGAATTTCAACAAAGAGGATCTCCACACACACACTGTTTATTCTGGGTTGAAAATGCACCTAACTTGGGTATTGACCAAGATGAAACTGTCACAGATTTTGTTGATAAATACATATCCTGCAACATTCCATGTGAGGATGAAGATGAGGAACTATATGAAATAGTGAAGAATGTTCAGCTTCACTCAAAGAAACATTCAAAATCATGCAAGAAAAAGGGAACTTCTTGTAGATTTAATTTTCCAAGACCACCTTCTGAGAAAACATTTGTTGTGAAGCCTGATGATAATCCAGAAGTTACTGATGAAGCTCAAGATATTCTGTCTACAGTAAAGAATTCATCATGTATGGAAGGGAAATGTGATAATGCGAGACAGCTCTTTGAAGTTCTTGGCATGTCTCAAAAGGAATTTGAAGATGCCTATAATGCTGTAGCTACAAAAGAAGATATAGTCATGAGAAGAAATCCAAAAGATATATGGGTGAATCAATATAATCCATTCTTACTCAGAGCTTGGAATGCCAATATGGATTTGCAGTATATAACAAATGAGTATGCCTGCATTGTTTATGTTGTGTCATACATGTCAAAAGCAGAAAGAGAGATGAGTTTGCTCTTGAAAAATGCAGAAAGTGAAATGAAAGAGGGCAATGAAGATGCTCGAAAAAGTATGAAGGAAATAGGACATGTGTATATGCAAAACCGTGAAGTTTCAGCACAAGAAAGTGTGTATCGTGTTTGTAGCCTGAGATTGAAAGAATGCTCAAGAAAAGTAGAGTTTATACCTGTTGGACCAAACCCTGTAAGAATGAGTTTACCATTGAGTATTATTCAAAGCAGACGAGACGATGATGATAGGAGTCCATGGATGCCAAACAGAATTGATAAATATAAAGCCCGACCTGATAGTTTTGAATTTGAAAATATGTGTTTAGCCACATTTTGTTCAAAGTATAGACTGCTCAGTGAATCTGATATGAAGGGTAAGAAACAGAAACAGAATGTGTTCAAATTGAGAGATCAGCTGGGCTTTGTACAAAAACGATCAAGAACCAATGATGCTGTAGTGAGATATCCTCGTTTTTCACCGACTGTAAGCCCAGAGAAATATTATCAGAGTATATTGCAACTATATTTGCCATTCCGCACTGATAAACAGTTAAAACCTAATCAATTTTTGACATATCAGGAATTTTACGAAACTGGATCTGTACGAATGTATAATAAAAACCTGGAAAGTGTCAAAGTTATTGTCAATGAAAATCTCAGGCAGTTTCAAAAAAATGCTGATATAATTGATCAAGCACAAGAATATCTTGAGAAATTTGGTCCACAAGAAGATGCATGGGGATTACTCTGTCCAGAAACAGAAATTGAAAGACATGAAACAGCTAAAATCCATGAAGAAGTTGAAGATACTGACAATGAATTTAGAATCCCAGATCTTGAGTCTAAATCTCAGGAGAAAGAGTCATACGGCATAGAATTTCGCTCATGTAGCATTTCGAAAGAAGACAGTAATGTCTTATTAAGAACTATAAATAGCAAGCAGCAAAAAGTGTTCTACAAAATACGACAATGGTGTCTTGACAGAGTTAATGGAAAAGAACCTACACCATTTCAGATATTTGTGACAGGTGGTGCTGGAACAGGAAAAAGTCATCTTGTGAAATGCATATGTAATGAAGGGACAAGAATTCTTAGCAGAATGATGCATAATCCAGATGATATTTCAATTATGAAAGTAGCTCCAACTGGAATTGCAGCTTACAACATTGATGGTAGTACTATTCATAATGCTCTGTCCATACCCATTTCTGCTACACTGCCATACCAACCGCTTGGAGAAGAAAAGATAAGTCATCTACGTAATCAGCTGGGTCAACTGCAGATACTAATAATTGATGAAATATCAATGGTTGATCAGAAGCTATTGTGGTATATACATGGACGTTTAAGGCAAATAAAGCAGACACGTGATGATGCTCCATTTGGAAAGGTTTCAGTTATTGCAGTTGGAGATTTCTATCAGTTACCCCCAGTAAAAGGTACTCCTTTGTATAAAGATACACTGCAAAGTTCTTTATGGACAGACAACTTCTCTATAATTAACTTAGATGAAATAATGAGACAAAAGGATGATGCAAAGTTTGCTGTTCTTTTGAACAAATTAAGGATAAAAGAAAAGAAAGATGAATTATCTAGTGATGATATAGCAGTTCTTCAATCATGCCAAACTGGAGAACAATGTGAGGATGCATTGCATATATATTCTTCAAACAAACAAGTAAATGACTGGAATAAAATAATGCTTCACAAGAAATGCACAAATATCATCTGTATTGATGCAGAAGATTCTGAACTCAGTGATGAGGGTAAAAATAACACATGTGACAAACCACGGAGATGTACAAAAGCTTCTTTGCCAGCATATCTTTGGATTGCTGAAAATTCTAGAGTGATGCTTATCAAAAATGTGAATGTGAGCAAAGGTTTATCAAATGGCTGCATTGGCACTGTAACTGACATAGTAAGAGTAAATGAAAATGCACGACCTACAAGTGTGCTGGTAAAATTTGACAACGAAAGAGTAGGAACTCAGTCAATAGAAAGGCAACAGGAATCAATTGGAAAAAAATATACTAGGAAACAATTTCCCTTGAAATTAGCATACGCATGCACCATACATAAAGTACAAGGCATGACGATGGAAAAAGCTGTCGTTTCTCTGAAAAATATATTTTTGCCCGGACAAGCATATGTAGCTCTGAGCCGTGTTACATCATTATGTGGACTAACAATTGAAGATTTTGATCCAAAAGTTATGTATTGCAATCCAGTTGTTAAAGAAAGCTTGGAGAGCATGCCAACATTTGTTGATGAAAAGAACATTGACAAAGATGTCTCCATTGCAAGTATGAGTATAATGTTACATAACATTCAAGGTCTTAAAGCACATTTCAAAGATATGCAATCAAATTTCTTATTTGGAAATTCTGATATTATTTGTTTAACTGAAACTTGGCTTAATGATGACATTTTTGATGTGAATTTAGATCAGTTTAAAATGTACAATCAGCCTCGGTCAAAATCTTATTCAGATGAAAGTCCTTTATTTTCTGCACTGAAAAATCAAGCACATGGTGGAGTTGCAGTGTACAGTAAAATCAAATCTATTAGTAGGCTGGATTTACATGTCAATAATCTAGAATATATTACATTTGCTGTAACTTGTCCTTCATTTCTCATTTCAGTGATATATAGACCTCCTAGATATGACAAGAAACAATTTTGTGAGAAACTGAAGAGATTACTCATAGAATTGCAGCAAAGAAGTACAAAATGCATAGTTATTGGTGACTTCAATGAAAATCTGAGACAAGGTTCAAGTGATTCATGTGTGCATAAATTGATGTGTTCTTATGGATATCAACAACATGTACTTGACGCTACTACAGAAGGTGACACATTGATTGATCATGTATATAGCATAGGTATTGATGCACTTCACACTGAAGTTATTCCACTCTACTACAGTTATCATGAGGCTATTAGAATTCAGTTTTAATGAATTTTCTTTTTATGAGTAACATTGTCTGTGTATTCAAAGTAATTTCACATACAATGTATACTCAAATCACTTAGAATGTATTTTCATTATATATATACAAATTGTATTTCATTTTGTAATACAGAATAAGGTAAACAGAACAATGTGAGATAAGTAGAGTATACAACAATAATGACAGCCAGACACGTTATCCATTGACATGTACGCTTGTCCATTACAATGTCTGCTACTAATAATATGCAATGACCAAAAGTGCAAAGAATTGAGGGATGCACTCAAAATATGCTTGTGAATATGAAACGAGACCTGAACAACGTAAGCAAGACTAGTGAACAGAAAATAGTAGCATTACAAGACAAAAAGTGACAAGACTAACTTCAAAACAACTGAATAGACAAGACATAATATGACAGAAACAATGATCTTTGATTTTTCTTGATTTATTCCTTTTTTGGTAATGCATGACAAGGTGAAAGAAAGAGACAACAATTGTAGCATTGCAGAAATGACTGATAGATACTCTAATCCTAAACTGAAATGTATTAAAACTAAATGAAACAGGTATAGAAATGAAATAGAACCGACAAAGAAGAGACATAACAACTGATGTAGAAAAGAAATATAACATTGCCCATAGAATTATTGTTTTCACTTTTTGAAACTTGATTTTCCATTATGATTTTTTCAAAAGTGTAATGTAGGCTCCTTTATTCATTCAGAAAATCAAATGCTTCTAAGGAAAAGCTTGTTTTATGGTATGATAAGTATAAAGAGCAGAAGAAAATCAATGGAAAGAAAGTAATGTAAAAAGAATTGTGTATCTTATGCAAAATCGTGATGTGCATTCACGTGTTGTAATGTACATTATTGAATACTTCATACATGTAAGACTGCCAATACACAGAGTGACACCTTTGACTGATCACGTATAACAAGATTTCAATCTATCATGTATGTGGTATATGTGTAGCACAGCTTTTGAATTACTTGATTGCTATGATTTAAATTAGTCTTTGCCAGCCATTGTAATGCAAGGAGCTGATGAAATAACACCTTAGTCTTGGACTATTGCATGTAATATTTTAATGGCTTTCCTTTGCCTGATGAAGGTTGAACTGGTCTGTGTTTGTGCCTGACATGTCCATGCTTTCATCCAACTGTCTTAAGAGGTAAGTTTTTCTTTTCTTCTGCTATCCCATTTATATAATATCTTGTAAGATAGGCACTATAACTTTTGTAAAAGACATGCTCTCAATGTTACTCAGTGTTCAGCTACTCATTGTAATTATCTCTATAGAATGTGTATTTTGGAGTTTTATGAAATGCAGTCCATTCAAAAATGTATGTACACCTGTACAGAATTGTTTTGAATTATTCAGTTTTTTTTTAATCTTTCTAGTCATGTTTCTTTTACTGTAAGTGCTTGTCAAAAAAATTTTTTCCATGAGATTCATTGGGGCGGCCACATATTACCGTCGCTTTTGCCATATTTTCTCAGATGTTGTGGCACCCTTGACTGATCTCCAGCTGAAGAATATGAAGTACTAGTGGTCAGCCACATGCCAGTCTGCGTTTGACCAAGTGAAGGCAATCCTGTCGAGTGGTCCTGTATTGGCAGCGCCGCACTTCAAGAAAGGCTTCAGCCTAGCTGTCGATGCCAGCGATGTCGAAGCAGGCGCCATGTTGATGCAAGCTGATGACGATGGAGTGGACAGACTAGTCTGCCACTTTTCAAAGAAGTTCAACGCCCACCAGCGGAAGTATTCTACCGTTGAGAAGGAGACCCTGAGCGTTAATTCTTTCGCTCAGCTATGTTGATGTATATGTGGGCAGCATAACTCAACCGGTTGTTGTATGGACTGACCACAACCCACTGACATTCGTCAACAGAATGAGAAACAAAAATCAGAGACTGATGCGATGGAGTTTAATCCTACAGGAGTATAACCTTGACATTAAGTACATTCGCGGAAAGGAAAACATTGTCACAGACACCCTTTCTCATGCTTAATTGAGACATCTCAATATTTTGTCTCGTTGCCAGATGCAACAATTGTGCAAGTGTATTTTATATTTGTAACACTTTCAACTGGTGTAATTTTGTTTTTGCAAGTACTCAGGACAGTGTGTACATCAATATGTATGTATGTTGCATACACTATAATTGTGATGCCAACAGCATGAATGGCACTTTGAGTGTGTAAATAACAATAATATGGAAGTATTTTCAGACATGTTTGTGTAAGTGCGGAAACACAGCAAGCTATATTTGTGCTTTAAAAAGTCACTTTCCAAAAGAAGACATTATGAAGGCTGTGTTAAGTTACGGTAGCCATCAATAGTTGTCAAGAATGTGAGTTGTTGGTAAAATAACTTCAAACAGGTAGTGTTGCTGTTTGTATAGAGAATGTGGTGTATTGAGTAATGTAGGTTTAGTTCAGGTATTTGAAGTTTCATACTTGTACATGTACAGGTATTGGTTGAATTTGTTGTGGCATATACCCTAAGTTGATTGGATGTTGCCTTTTGGATCCATTTAGCATGTATATGGTACTGTAAAAGTGTTTTCTTTCGCATACAGAAACTTTTGCGGTTTCCATCGGTGCCAACTTTTTCGCGTGTGTTTAAATTCGCGGTCGGTAATGTAGCGTTGTAACAAGCGACGAGTTCAAAACATTTTCGCGTGATGTTAAATTCGCGGTTCGACCTCAAAGCGCAAAAAGCGCGAAAATAAAACTACTGCAAAAGAAACCACTTTTACAGTATTAGGTACAGAAATCATATAGTTATACATGTACATAGCTTTTGCTCATTGTTATAGCTCAATCATGGCCTTGGTAAAGGTGTCCAGTATTTCACAGTTGATCCAACATACCAACCAGCATATATTTAAGCTGACTGTGTTATACCAGGATGTATCCAGGTATACACTCACTTATTTGTACACACAGGTTATCATCAAGGATATCTCATTCAGGTACATTTGAAGCCTTCACAAACATGATCAGGTATGAAGTTTGTTGATGTTTCGACAGTTTCAATAGATGCTGACACAACATCTATAGGTAATTGGGATATGCAGGTCACATATCATGGAATATGATATTTTGGTTGTAGGTAATATGATTACATTAGTTGGATTATATGCAGTTGCTTTTAGAAGAGATGATGTGTTTATAATCTTTGTACACAGGTTAATCATTTGATATGACAGTGTAAAACTGATTTCTATGTACAAGTATGTTCTAATGATGAAACCATGTAACTTTGTTATATTGTGCATTGTTTGTATGCATGACATGACATTGCAGTATTCAGTGTTGCTCAATTACATGCAATTCCAGTATGCTGTAATTAACAAAGCAGCAGTAACTCACGAGAGTGTTAGATTGGTATAAGTTGAATGGTACTAAAGTCGTACATGTTTTATCACAGGTTCTGATGATGATATAGCCATAGCATACCTTGTTTATGTTTTCTTAACAATACAGCAACCATGGTTAACTCATGCATTTGCAAGAGTGAATTGGAAGAGGAATGTACAATACTGTTCCAAAATATTGTGCCAAGGTAAGAGTCTGTGTTTGTGTTGTAAATGTAAATGCATTCTTTTTTTTTTTGGGGGGGGGGGGGGGGGGAAAGTGTTACAGATACATGTGCATAGTAGGCCCTACTATCATTTCTAGGCACTTTATTGTTTCGCGGAGGAATATGTAAATACAATTTTTGTACAAGTAACGAGTTTGACAAGATGACCGAGATCGACCAAACACCTTGTTTGAGAGTCTGGGTATTTTTAGTGGTTATGATGGTTCGTTAGGCCAAGTTAACCTCCGTAACACAATGTGATATAAAATGAATGAGTGATTATCCCCGCGTTCACATTGGTCCCCGCGACGCGGGGAAAGTCCTGAGCTGTGGGATTTTCTCCTCAAAAACCATAATGTGAACGCTCGCTGGGACTTGTCCCCTCGTCCTCGCGAAGCAAGTTGGGTACGGGGACAAGATTTGGAGGGGAGAGTGACCTTGGGGCGCAATTGATAGCGTCCAGCTGTGGTCATCAAATGTGCGCATGCGCTATGCCTGGATTCAAGTGGCAGAGCTCGCTCCAAGCCCCAAAATGCCCCCACAGCTCGGGGACAGATGAGATACCAATGTGAACGGTCAGTCATAAAAAAGATAAGATCTCTTGTGGCTGTCCCCGCGACGCGGGGACCAATGTGAACGCGCTGACCAAGAGTATGGTTGATAATGACCACCCTCATTGAACCTCACAGACAGTTAAGTCAGTTTCTTCAAGGTGGCCACAAGTGAGGCCAGTAATTCTTTGTGCTTTGATGATAAAAGAAATGCTGGAGTAATGTCTTTAACAGTGACTCATTTTCAAAAGAATGACATATATGCTTATGCAAGTGCTATAGTTTGTTTGACACACCTGTTCAGTGACGGTTCAAAAAAGGAATTGGGGGGGGGGGGGGGGGAGGGGAGGGCGTATGGTAGAGCACATCGGGCATGTGACCTGCTCTGCATTATTTGTTAAAACAAAAGAAATAAAATGGCAAAAATGAAAGGGACGTGCACCTCCCCCATTTCGTTTTGTGAAAGCGCCCCTTTAAGGAATTCCTGGATGTGCCCCTGCTGTTAGTGTGCACACCCTAAAATCATAGGTATTCAAATGTGTATATTGTATGTATCCAAAGAAAGAGGAATAAATTCTGTGTAACCAGTGACCTAAAACCGATGATTGCTTTAGCCTCATTTTTGTTGCAGCAAGTACAACACCTAATGAACATCACATGACATTCAACCACACACAAAGGCTACACAAAGAGGTGAATCTCTATTACAAAATTTACTTGAAAGCACACGCAAATGGAACACATTGCTGTACATGACTGTGGAGACATTTGCTTTGTCTGGTCACACCATTTGAAATAGGAGTAAGAAACAGACTCTTATTGTGACAGATTTTGTGTGAAGTGAAAGAATGCATCATGACATTGCTATGCTGCACACGTGTCATTTATCAGCTCTCCCTTTACCAACGTCAACGCTTGATCATGAGATTGATGTGAGAAAGAAGAGTGAGAACAGTATGAAGGGTTTTATACTTATTGATAAAGCTGTTAGGTTTCTGAAACAGTTTGTGTGTGTGTTGTGTGTGTGTTCACTGGACATGGTACAACTGTATAAGAGTTACAGGGTATTTGTCCGCACTTAAAGGGGAAGGCTAGTAACTGATCAGTGGGAATCAGTGGAAATGCTGGGAGAAGATTGTTCCAATCCTTATGGATTCATTCAAGAGTTCTTCGTATATCTATTCTTGTGTGAAAATGATTTGCTTTAGAACGGTCTCATATTCAAGTAATGTGCAGATTAATGCTCCGTCACTGACCAGGGACGCTAACCTGGAAGCATTAAACTGCACATTACTTGAATATGAGACCATTCTGAAGCAAATCATTTTCACACAACAATAGATATACAATAAACTCTTGAATAAATCCCATAAGGATTGGAACAATCATCTCCCAGCATTTCCACTGATTCCCACTGATCAGTTACTAGCCTTCCCCTTTAAGTGAAATAATTATTGTTTCTAACCAATGACTTCGTTACATCCCATACAACACATGTATGCCTATCACAAACTTTGTCCTTACTGTACCTATCAATTCTGCACCACTCTGAATCATGCTTGCATGCGAGGCACGCAAGAGTTCGTTCCAATCTGCATACACATGCACTACATGTGTAGGCAAAAAAAAAAAAAAATGATTGTGATTTCTGAGGCTATTAGTTATCATGTTACTTGCAAAACTTCTTAGAAACGTGTCTAGAAGGTTAAGCAGTACATGGAGTAAAGATGAACTCAGAATGGAGCAGAACTTGAGTGTGGAAGAGTGTATATAGCACATCCACAGCTAGATATGATTTAAGACCAAACCACAAAAGTGAACTTGCTTAGAATGAAACATACTGGGGAAGAATGATGTTTAAAGGCCAAGGGGATGGCTAGTAACTGATCAGTGGGAACGTACGGGATGATTGTTCCAATCCTTGTGGGGTTCATTTGAGAATACATTGATATCTATTGTGTGAAAATTGTTTCCTTCAGAATGGCCTCATATTCAAGTAATGTACAATTTGATTACCCGTCACTGTACAGGCATGCTAACCTGGAAACATTAATCTGCACATCACTTGAATATGAGACCATTCTGAACAAACAAACAAACAAAAAAAAAAATCACAGAAGAATGTACCAAACCATCTTTATTTTACAAAATGATCATCTGTCGTGGCCCATGTGCAAAATATGGTGATGATGGTTTACACTATAATGAGGATACGGAATGAAGAATATTTGACCTCTGACCCCATTTTACACAGCCAAGATGGCATCTAAGCAAAAAGTGGGTAACTTGTGAAATGATTCTTGCAACATTGTCCTTACGGTTGCAAAATATGTGAAAGATAGGACATGTATTCACAAAGATACAGGAAAAACACTTGACGTTTGACTTTAATTTACCTACCCAAGATGGAGTCGGATGAAGTTGTAGGCTAATCCTATGAAATCATGTTCATGACATGAACTAAACTTGTGCAAAATATGGGGTTCATAGGACTTAGCAGAGGAAATACACGAAAGAAAAATAATAAATTCGAGGATTTGTATAGCCTGACAAATTAGATGATCTATAGATTTAAAATGGAAAGATCTTATCGAATCAACAAAGACAGAAAAAGAAAATTTTGTATCTTTGAACCTCATTTTGAGATACAAGGTACATGGCGTCTGAGGAAAAAGCCATTATCTTTATGCAATGATCCTCTTGACAAGGTCTATATCTGTACAAATTATGGGACCAATAAATATGCAATATATTTAAGAAGATACACAACAAAATTCGTTTCATCCTTCACGCTACTTTAGACGACCAAGATGGCGTCTGATTAGAAAGTTGATTTTTCATGAAAAGATCCATATGCCATGGGCTAATTGTGTGCAAAATATGGGAGTGAAAGGGCATGCATTTACCAAGATACAGGACGAACCTAGTCTTGGCCCTTGACATACCTCGCACAGCCAAGATTGCATCCAACGGAAATACAGAATGAAGTATATTTGACCTTTGACCTCACTGTGCACACCCAAGATGGCGTCTGAGCAAAAAGTGATTATTTTATGAAATGATTCTTGTAACATGGTCTTTACGTGTGCAAAATATGGGAAAGATAGGACATGTATTCACCAAGATACAAGATGATACATTTATGACCTTTGACCCTAATTCAAATACCCAAGATGGTGTCCGATCAAGTAGTTGTTACTTTATGAAATAATGAACGTGACATAAAGTAAATATATACCAAATATGGGGGTGATAGGATATGTTTTTCTTGAGTTATTGCAAAGGAAGTTGCAGAAAGAAAAAAATATCTCAATACATCGGAGATAACCTTATTTCAACCACGTTTTTTGACATGATTCTGTCTTCGTACGAAAAACAAATGGCACACTAGCTATATAGCGCAAAGTCTCAGCTACAACATGTTAAAATCTGGGAGGAATTCACCGAAGGGTAAGTGAGCTTGTGCTCGATAAACACAATCATGTCAATTTTCACATCTAGAAAAAATCCCTCCCATAGAGATAACACGTCATAACGAAGATAAAGAAAAAAATACATATGACCTTTGACCCCAATTTGCACAGACAAGATGACATCTGAGCAAAAAGTGGTTATTTTGTGAACTGATCCTTGTAACATGGTCTTTGCGTGTGCAAAATATGGAAAAGATAGGACAGGTATTCACCAAGATACAGGATGAAACATTTATGACCTTTGACCCTTATTTACTTACCCAAGATTGTGTCTGATCAAGTAGTTGTTATTTTAAAATATGGGATTGATAGCCATTGTTGTTGTTCATAATACGATATATTGCACAGAAAGTAGTAGAAAGAAAGAAAAATAAAGAAAAAATTATGTTATTTTATAGAAATTTGAAGGAGAAGCATAAACAAATCAGAGAAAGATAAAGTTAAGAAAGGGAGATTAAGACTAACTAAAGAAAAAGAAAAAAAAAGTGTTTGAAAAAAAAAAATTATTGGCAGGGGTGAGCCTCGAACCAGGGACCTTAGGATTACGAGTCGGATGCGCTATGCAATGACCTATTTCATGCTCCATAGGCCCTGTGTATTAAGCAAAATGACGCTGCATCGAAGCCGCGTGCCATTTTCAACCAAGTTTTTCGACGCGATGCCGACGTCCTATGAAAAAATGGAGGGCACACTTACGATAGCCCAAAGTCTCAGCTACAACATACTAAAATCTGGTAAAAATTCACCGAAGCATTAGTGAGCTAGTGCTCGAAATAGATAGTCATGTCAATGTTCACTGCCAGAAAAACTGCTCTCCCATAGAGATAACACGTAAACTGGTCAAATCTTACAAGGATACTTTCAATCCATTTTTACGAGGCAATAACGTCATCCAATCAAAATATTGTTTTTACATTAATGAAAGAGCATTTCATAAGCTACAACATACTGAAATTTGGGTGAAAATTAGCAACGAATAAGTGAGATACGCTCGAGTGAACTTGTAATTTGATGACGTCATTTTGAAAATTTACTTTTTTTATTTTATTAAGAAATTTGATATCTTTTCATCATTTTTCAAGCATCGCCAACCCATGAAATGACATGTACAACTCATCAGCTTTCAGAATATGTAAAGAAAATGGGGGATCACCGTCCATCCTGACGAGTGAAATCGGATTTAAAATGGGCGGTTTTTTGGCATTGTTGCACTGTATATCGCCATTGACGCGCGCGCGTAATTTCAACTTTGACGGGTCCGTATGACGTCATATTGAGTCGGATTGACTTGAAACTTCGTAGAAATATTCCTTGACATTTCAGGCAGCCGATATGTGTGAAAAAACGGGAAATTTCCATTGCATAAGAGCTGTGCGTGCGTATATGCGCGCGCGCGTACGCGTCCGTCTAATTTTTTCAATTTTTCAAAAAATGCTCTAAATGGTCTGAAACGTGTGCAAAAAACATTTGAGCTCGATTTGAGCATGCAAATATTTCAACGCGCGCGTACGCGCACGTTTTAAGGTATAGATGAATTTTGAAAATACGAGTAGAATGCGCTTGACTTGAAATATATGTGACGAAAATTTCATTGAAAAATTTCATTCCATTAATGAGATATGATTGAGAATGTGTTTTCATATAATGACGTCATAGTGACGTCACGGTCGACTGATCACTTTGATTTTAGTTCGATTGCCGTCTTTGGGAGACGATACATATATGGTGTAAGTTTGAAATTGATAGGAAAAGGACTTTCTGAGCTAATCGATACACAACTTTTGGGGAGAAATAAGAAGAACTAGAGATTGTAATTTGTCATCACTGACAAATTAAGGTGATCCGATTTTTTTTATCAATGATTCGAGTCCTGATCGCAATAGGCATGACCACACAAGTTTCATCTGTGTTTAGAGACATTGGCCGTGTGATGTTTGCATTCTCATTTAGAAAAGGGAGTCATATCTGCCATCTTTGGTACCAAATTCTGTATACACTGAATAACGAAGATACAGCAATGAATACATATGACCTTTGACCCACCTTTGCACTCCCAAGATTGCATCTGATGAAATAGTGGTTATTTTGTGAAATGATTCTCGCGACATCGTCTATACGTGTGGAAAATATGGGAAAGATAGGACAGGTATTCACTAAGATACAAGATGAAACATTTATGACCTTTGACCCTAATTTACATACCCAAGATGTTGTCCGATCTAGTAGTTGTTATTTTATGAAATAATGTACGAGACATGAACTAAACATGTGCAAAATATGGGGGTGATAGGGCATGTTTTTCTTGAGTTATTGCAAAGAAAGTTGCAGAAAGAAAGAAATATCTCAATACATAGAAGATAAGCTTTAATTTCAACCAATTTTTTATCGTAATTCCGACATCGTATGAAAAAACGAAGGAAATGAAACGATAGCGCAAAGTCTCAGCTACAATATATTAAAATCTGGGAGAAATTCACCGAAGGGTAAGTGAGCTAGTGCTCGATAAAGACAATCATGTCAATTTTCACATTAAAGAAAATTCCCTCCCATAGAGATAACACGTCATAACGAAGATACAAAAAGAAGTACATATGACCTTTGACCTCAATTTGCACAGACAAGATGGCATCTGAGTAAAAAGTGATTATTTTGTGAAATGATCCTTGTAACATGGTCTTTGCGTGTGCAAAATATGGGAAAGATAAGACATGTATTCACTAAGATACAGGGTGAAACACCTATGACCTTTGACCCTAATTTACATACCCAAGATGGTGTCCGATCAAGTAGCTGTTATTTTATGAAATAATTCACGTGACATGAACTAAACATGTGCAAAATATAGAAGTGATAGAGGCCGTTTTTCTTGAGTTATTGCAAAGAAAGTTGCAGAAAGAAAGAAATATCTCAATACATCGAAGATAAGCCTGAATTTCAACCCAATTTTTTGACGTGATTTTGACATCGTATGAAAAAACGAAGGGCACACTTACGGTAGCGTAAAGTCTCAGCTACAACATATTAAAATCTGGGAGAAATTTACCGAAGCTTAAGTGAGCTAGTGCTCGATAAAGATAGTCATGTCAATTTTCATTTCCAGAAAAACTGCACTCCCATAGAGATAACACGTAAACTGGTCAAATTTGACAAGATTACTTTTAATCCATTTTTACGAGGTGATACCGTTATCCAATCAAAATATTGTAATTCTATGTTTGAAAGAACATTAAATAAGCTACATCATACTGAAATCTGGGTGAAAATTGACTAAGGACTAGTGAGATATGCTCGAATGAACTTGAAATTTGATGACGTCATTTTGAAAATTTACTTTTTTTACTTTATTAAGAAATTTGATATCTTTTAATCATTTTGTCAGCATTGCCACCCCATGAAATGACATGTACAACTCATCAGCTTTCAAAATATGTACAGAAAATGGGGGGTCACCGTCCATCCTGACGAGTAAAATCGGATTTAAAATTGGCAGTTTTTTGGCATAGTTGCACTGTATATCGCCATTGACGCGCGCGCGGAATTTCAACTTTGACGGGCCCGTATGACGTCATATTGAGTCGGATTGATTTGAAACTTGGTATAAATATTCCTTAACATTTCAGACATCCGATCAAAGTGAAAAAACTGGAAATTTCAATTGCACATGAGCTGTGCGTGCGTATATGCGCGCGCGCGTACGCGTCCGTCCGATTTTTTCAATTTTTCAAAAAATGCTCCAAATGGTCTGAAACGTGTGCAAAAAAATTTTGAGCTCGATTGGAGCATACAAATATTTCAACGCGCGCGTACGCGCACGTTTTAAGAGAAAATATGAATTTTGAGAACATGAGTAGAATGCGCATAATTTGAAATATATGTGACGTAAATTTCATTGAAAAATTTCATTCCATTAATGAGATATGATTGAGAATGTGTTTTCATATAATGACGTCATAGTGACGTCACGGTCCACTGATCACAATGATACATTAGATTTGTCGTCTTTGGGACATGATGCATACATGGTATAATTTTGAAATTGATAGGCAGCGGACTTTCTGAGCTAACCTCTGCACAACTTTTGCGGAGAAATAAAGAAAGAAAGAAGAAGAAAGAATCCGTACAGATACAGAAGGTGATCCGAAGGATACTCGGATCACCTAAAAAGAAGAAGAAGAAGAAGAAGAAAGAATCCGTACAGAAACAGAAGGTGATCCGAGAGGATACTCGGATCACCTAATAAGCTTTAATTTCAACCAAGTTTTTGGGCATGATGCCGACTCCGTATGAAAAAACGAAGGGCACATTAACGATAGCCCAAAGTCTCAGCTACAACATACTAAAATATGGGAGAAATTCACCGAAGCATAAGTGAGCTAGTGCTCGATAAAGATAGTCATGTCAGTTTTCATTTCCAGAAGAACTGCACTCCCATAGAGATAACACGTAAACTGGTCAAATTTGACAAGATTACTTTAAATCCATTTTTACGAGGTGATGCCGTCATCCAATCAAATTGTTGTTATTATATATCTGAAAGACCATTTAATAAGCTACAACATATTGAAATTTGGACGTAAATCAATTAAAGAAAAAGTGAGATATGCTTGAATGAACTTGAAATTTGATGACGTCATTTTGAAAATTTACTTTTTTAACTTTATTAAGAAATTTGATATCTTTGAATGACTTTTTCAGTATCGCCAACCCATAAACTGACATGTACAACTCATCAGCTTTCAGAATATGTAAAGAAAATGGGGGGTCACCGTCCATCCTGACGAGTAAAATCGGATTTAAAATTGGCGGTTTTGGGGCATTGTTGTACTGTATATCGCCATTGACGCGCGCGCGGAATTTCAACTTTGACAGTCCCGTATGACGTCATATTGAGTCGGATTGACTTGAAACTTGCTAGAAATATTCCTTGACTTTTCAGACATCCGATAAATGTAAAAAATCGGGAAATTTCTGTTGCATATGAGCTGTACGTGCGTATATGTGCGCGCGCGTACGCGTCCGTCCAATTTTTTCAATTTTTCAAAAAATGCTCCAAATGGTCTGAAACGTATGCAAAAAAAATTTGAGCTTGATTGGAGCATACAAATATTTCAACGCGCGCGTACGCGCACGTCTTTACAATGCGAGGAATTCTGAAAATATGGGTAGAATTCCCTTGAATTGAAATTTATGTGACGTAAATTTCATTGAGAAATTCCACTCCATTAATGAGATATGATTGAAAATGTGTTTTCATATAATGACGTCATAGTGACGTCACGGTCGACTGATCACTACGATTTTACTTGACATGTCGTCTTTGGGACATGATACACATATGGTATAAGTTTGACATTCATAGGCAATGCACTTTCTGAGCTTATCTCTACACAACTTTTGCGGAGAAATAAAGAAGAAGAAGAAGAAGAACAAAGAATCAGTACAGATACAGAAGGTGATCCGAGAGGATTCTCGGATCACCTAACTAGAGATTGTAATTTGTCATTACTGACAAATTAAGGTGATCCGATTTTTTTAATGAATTATTCGAGTCCTGATTGCAATAGGCATGACCATACAGGTTTCATCTGTGTTTAGAGACATTGGCCGTGTGATGTTTGGATTCTCATTTAGAAAAGGGAGTCATATCTGCCATCTGTGGTACCAAATTCTGTATACACTAGATAACAAAGATACAGCAACAAATACATATGACCTTTGACCCACTTTTACACTCCCAAGATGGCATCTGAGGAAGAAGTGTTTATTTTGTGAAATGATTTTTGCGACATCGTCTATACGTGTGCAAAATATGGGAAAGATAGTACAGGTATTCACCAAGATGCAGGATGAAACATATATGACCTTTCACCCTTATTTACATACCCAAGATGGCGTCTGATTAAGAAGTCGTTATTTTATGAAATAATGTAGGTGACATGAACTAAACATGTGCAAAATATGGTGGTGATAGAGCATGTTTTTCTTGTGGTTTTGCGAAGAAAGTTGGGCAAAGAAAGAAAAATTTCAATACATCGTTGATGAGCTTTAATTTCAACCAAGTATTTTGACGTGATACCGACATCGTGTGAAATAACAAAGGGCACTTATATGATAGCACAAAGTCTCAGCTACAACATATTAAAATCTAGGAGAAATTCACGGAAGCATAAGTAAGATAGTGCATGATAAAGATAGTCATGTCAATTTTCACATCTAGAAAAACTCCCTCCTATAGAGATAACACGTAATAGCGAAGATTGAGAAAGAAGTACATATGACCTTTGACCCCACTTTGCACACCCAAGAAGGCATCTGAGCAATTAGTAGTTATTTTGTGAAATGATTCTTGTAACATGGTCTTTGCGTGTGCAAAATATGGGAAAGATAGGACATGTATTCACCAAGATACAGGATGAAACATTTATGACCTTTGACCCTAATTTACATACCCAAGATGGTGTCCGATCAAGTAGTTGTTATTTTATGAAATAATGTACGTGACATGTACTAGACATGTGCAAAATATGGGATTGATAGCCATTGTTGTTGTTCATCTATTGCACAGAAAGTAGTAGAAAGAAAGAAAAATAAAGAAAAAATTATGTTATTTTATAGAAATTTGAAGGAGAAGCATAAAAAAATCAGAAAAAGATAAAGTAAGGAAAGGGAGATTAAGATTAACTAAAGAAAAAGAAGAAAAAAAGTGTTTAAAAAAATTTTAAAAAATATTGGCAGGAGTGAGCCTCGAACCAGGGACCTTAGGATTACGAGTCGGATGCGCTACGCAATGACCTATTTCATTCTCCATAGGCCCTGTGTATTAAGCAAAATGACGCTGCATCGAAGCCTCGTGCCATTTTCAACCAAGTTTTTCGAATTGATGCCGACATCGTATGAAAAAATGGAGGGCACACTTACGATAGCCCAAAGTCTCAGCTACAACATACTAAAATCTGGGAGAAATTTACCGAAGCATAAGTGAGCTAGTGCTCGAAAAAGAGAGTCATGTCAATTTTCACTGCCAGAAAAACTGCTCTCCCATAGAGATAACACGTAAACTGGTCAAATTTGACAATATTACTTTCAATCCATTTTTACGAGGTGATGCCGTCCTCCAATCAAAATGTTGTAATCATATTAATGAAAGATAATTTAATAAGCTACAACATACTGAAATTTAAGTGTAAATTGGCAAAGGATAAGTGAGATACGCTCGAGTGAACTTGAAATTTGATGACGTCATTTTGAAAATTTACTTTTTTTACTTTATTAAGAAATTTGATATCTTTTAATCATTTTGCCAGCATCGCCAACCCATGAAATAACATATCCAACTCATCAACTTTCAGAATATGTAAAGAAAATGGGAGGTTACCGTCCATCCTGACGAGTAAAATCGGATTTAAAATTGGCGTTTTTCTGGCATCGTTGCACTGTATATCGCCATTGACGCGCGCGCGGAATTTCAACTTTGACGGGCCCGTATGACGTCATATTGAGTTGGATTGACTTCAAACTTGGTAGAAATATTTCTTGACTCTTTAGGCATCTGATAAATGTAAAAAAACGGGAAATTTCCACTGCATATGAGCTGTGTGTGCGAATATGTGCGCGCGCGTACGCGTCCGTCCAATTTTTTCAATTTTTCAAAAAATGCTCCAAATGGTCTGAAACGTGTGCAAAAAAAATTTGAGGTCGATTTGAGCATACAAATATTTCAACGCGCGCGTACGCGCACGTTTTAAGAGAAAATATGAATTTTGAGAATATGAGTAAAATGCGCATAACTTGAAATGTATGTGACGTAAATTCTATTGCAAAATTCCATTCCATTAATGAGATATGAATGAAAATGTGTTTTCATATAATGACGTCATAGTGACGTCACGGTCAACTGATCACTATGATTTTACTTGATCTGCCGTCTTTGGGACATGATACATATATGGTATAAGTTTGACATTGAAAGGCAATGCACTTTCTGAGCTAACCGCTGCACAAATTTTGGTTAGAAATAAAGAAGAACTAGAGATTGTAATTTGTCATCACTGACAAATTAAGGTGATCCGATTTTTTTTTTATCAATGATTCGAGTCCTGATTGCAATAGGCATGACCATACAAGTTCCATCTGTGTTTAGAGACATTGGCCGTGTGATATTTGCATTCTCATTTAGCAAAGGGAGTCATATCTGCCATGTTTGGTACCAAATTCTGCATACACTATAACAAAGAAACAGCAACAAGTACATATGACTTTTGACCCACCTTTGCACTCCCAAGATTGCATCTGATGAAATAGTGGTTATTTTGTGAAATGATTCTCGCGACATCGTCTATACGTGTGAAAAATATGGGAAAGATATAAGGACAGGTATTCACCAAGATACAAGATGAAACATTTATGACCTTTGACCCTAATTTACATATCCAAGATGTCCGATCTAGTAGTTGTTATCTCATTAAATAATGTACGTGACATGAACTAAACATGTGGGGTGATAGGGCGTGTTTTTCTTGAGTTATTGCAAAGGAAGTTGCAGAAAGAAAGAAATATCTCAATACATAGAAGATAAGCTTTAATTTCGACCAAGTTTTTTTATCGTGATGCCGACAACGTATGAAAAAACGAAGGGCACAGTTATGGTAGCGTAAAGTCTCAGCTACAACATATTAAAATCTGGGAGAAATTCACGGAAGGGTAAGTGAGCTAGTGCTCGATAAAGACAATCATGTCAATTTTCACATTTAAAAAAATTCCCTCCCATAGAGATAACACGTCATAACGAAGATTCAAAAAGAAGTACATATGACCTTTGACCTCAATTTGCACAGACAAGATGGCATCTGAGTAAAAAGTAGTTATTTTGTGAAATGATCCTTGTAACATGGTCTTTGCGTGTGCAAAATATGGGAAATATAGTACAGGTATTCACTAAGATACAGGATGAAACACTTATGACCTTTGACCCTAATTTACATACCCAAGATGGTGTCTGATCAAGTAGTTGTTGTTTTATGAAATAATTTACGTGACATGAACTTAACATGTGCAAAATATGGAAGTGATAGAGGCCGTTTTTCTTGAGTTATTGCAAAGAAAGTTGCAGAAAGAAAGAAATATCTCAATACATCGAAGATAAGCTTTAATTTCAACCAATTTTTTATCGTAATCCCGACATCGTATGAAAAAACAAATGAAATAAAACGATAGCGCAAAGTCTCAGCTACAACATATTAAAATCTGGGAGAAATTCACCGAAGGGTAAGTGAGCTAGTGCTCGATAAAGACAATCATGTCAATTTTCACATTAAAGAAAATTCCCTCCCATAGAGATAACACGTCATAACGAAGATACAAAAAGAAGTACATATGACCTTTGACCTCAATTTGCAACGACAAGATGGCATCTGAGTAAAAAGTGCTTATTTTGTGAAATAATTCTTGTAACATGGTCTTTGCGTGTGCAAAATATGGGAAAGAAAGGACATGTATTCACTAAGATACAGGGTGAAACACTTATGACCTTTGACCCTACTTTACATACCCAAGATGGTGTCCGATCAAGTAGTTGTTATTTTATGAAATAATGTACGTGACATGAACTAAACATGTGCAAAATATGGAAGTGATAGAGGCCGTTTTTCTTGAGTTATTGCAAAGAAAGTTGCAGAAAGAAAGAAATATCTCAATACATCGAAGATAAGCCTGAATTTCAACCCAATTTTTTGACGTGATTCCGACATCGTATGAAAAAACAAAGGGCACACTTACGGTAGCGTAAAGTCTCAGCTACAACATATTAAAATCTGGGAGAAATTTACCGAAGCTTAAGTGAGCTAGTGCTCGATAAAGATAGTCATGTCAATTTTCATTTCCAGAAAAACTGCACTCCCATAGAGATAACACGTAAACTGGTCAAATTTGACAAGATTACTTTTAATCCATTTTTACGAGGTGATACCGTTATCCAATCAAAATATTGTAATTTTATGTTTGAAAGAACATTAAATAAGCTACATCATACTGAAATCTGGGTGAAAATTGACAAAGGACTAGTGACATACGCTCGAATGAACTTGAAATTTGATGACGTCATTTTGAAAATTTACTTTTTTTACTTTATTAAGAAATTTGATATCTTTTCATCATTTTGTCAGCATTGCCACCCCATGAAATGACATGTACAACTCATCAGCTTTCAAAATATGTACAGAAAATGGAGGGTCACCGTCCATCCTGACGAGTAAAATCGGATTTAAAATTGACAGTTTTTTGGCATAGTTGTACTGTATATCGCCATTGACGCGCGCGCGGAATTTCAACTTTGACGGGCCCGTATGACGTCATATTGAGTCGGATTGACTTGAAACTTGGTAGAAATATTCGTTGACATTTCAGGCATCCGATAAGTGTAAAAAAAAGGGAAATTTCTATTGCATATGAGCTGTGCGTGCGTATATGTGCGCGCGCGTACGCGTCCGTCCAATTTTTTTAATTTTTCAAAAAATGCTCCAAATGGTCTGAAACGTATGCAAAATAATTTGGAGTTCGATTGGAGCATACAAATATTTCAACGCGCGCGTACGCGCACGTTTTAACAATGCGATGAATTTTGAAAACATGAGTAGAATTCCCTTGAATTGAAATTTACGTGACGTAAATTTCATTGAAAAATTCCTTTCCATTAATGAGATATGATTGAAAATGTGTTTTCATATAAGGACGTCATAGTGACGTCACGGTCGACTGATCACTACGATTTTACTTGACCCGTCGTCTTTGGGACATGATACATATATGGTATAATTTTGACATTGATAGGCAATGCACTTTCTGAGCTAACCTCTGCACAACTTTTGAGGAGAAATAAAGAAAGAATCAGTACAGATACAGAAGGTGATCCGAAGGATACTCGGATCACCTAACTAGAGATTGTAATTTGTCATCACTGACAAATTAAGGTGATCCGATTTTTTGTTTTATCAATGATTCGAGTCCTGATCGCAATAGGCATGACCATACAAGTTTCATCTGTGTTTAGAGACATTGGCCGTGTGATGTTTGCATTCTCATTTAGAAAAGGGAGTCATATCTGCCATCTTTGGTACCAAATTCTGTATACACTGAATCACGAAGATACAGCAATGAATACATATGACCTTTGACCCACCTTTGCACTCCCAAGATTGCATCTGATGAAATAGTGGTTATTTTGTGAAATGATTCTCGCGACATCGTCTATACGTGTGGAAAATATGGGAAAGATAGGACAGGTATTCACTAAGATACAAGATGAAACATATATGACCTTTGACCCTAATTTACATACCCAAGATGTTGTCTGATCTAGTAGTTGTTATTTTATGAAATAATGTACGAGACATGAACTAAACATGTGCAAAATATGGGGGTGATAGGGCGTGTTTTTCTTGAGTTATTGCAAAGAGAGTTGCAGAAAGAAAGAAATATCTCAATACATAGAAGATAAGCTTTAATTTCAACCAATTTTTTATCGTAATCCCGACATCGTATGAAAAAACAAAGGAAATGAAACGATAGCGCAAAGTCTCAGCTACAACATATTAAAATCTGGGAGAAATTCACCAAAGGGTAAGTGAGCTAGTGCTCGATAAAGACAATCATGTCAATTTTCACATTAAAGAAAATTCTCTCCCATAGAGATAACACGTCATAACGAAGATACAAAAAGAAGTACAATTGACCTTTGACCTCAATTTGCAACGACAAAATGGCATCTGAGTAAAAAGTGGTTATTTTATGAAATGATCCTTGTATTATGGTCTTTGCGTGTGCAAAATATGGGAAAGATAGGACATGTATTCACTAAGATACAGGGTGAAACACTTATGACCTTTGACCCTACTTTACATACCCAAGATGGTGTCCGATCAAGTAGTTGTTATTTTATGAAATAATGTACGTGACATGAACTAAACATGTGCAAAATATGGAAGTGATAGAGGCCGTTTTTCTTGAGTTATTGCAAAGAAAGTTGCAGAAAGAAAGAAATATCTCAATACATCGAAGATAAGCCTGAATTTCAACCCAATTTTTTGACGTGATTCTGACATCGTATGAAAAAACAAAGGGCACACTTACGGTAGGGTAAAGTCTCAGCTACAACATATTAAAATCTGGGAGAAATTCACCGAAGGGTAAGTGAGCTAGTGCTCGATAAAGATAGTCATGTCAATTTTCATTTCCAGAAAAACTGCACTCCCATAGAGATAACACGTAAACTGGTCAAATTTGACAAGATTACTTTTAATCCATTTTTACGAGGTGATACCGTTATCCAATCAAAATATTGTAATTTTATGTTTGAAAGAACATTAAATAAGCTACATCATACTGAAATCTGGGTGAAAATTGACAAAGGACTAGTGAGATACGCTCGAATGAACTTGAAATTTGATGACGTCATTTTGAAAATTTACTTTTTTTACTTTATTAAGAAATTTGATATCTTTTAATCATTTTGTCAGCATTGCCACCCCATGAAATGACATGTACAACTCATCAGCTTTCAAAATATGTACAGAAAATGGAGGGTCACCGTCCATCCTGACGAGTAAAATCGGATTTAAAATTGGCAGTTTTTTGGCATAATTGTACTGTATATCGCCATTGACGCGCGCGCGGAATTTCAACTTTGACGGGCCCGTATGACCTCATATTGAGTCGGATTGACTTGAAACTTGGTAGAAATATTCCTTGACATTTCAGGCAGCCGATAAGTGTGAAAAAACGGGAAATTTCTATTGCATATGAGCTGTGCGTGCGTATATGAGCGCGCGCGTACGCGTCCGTCCAATTTTTTCAATTTTTCAAAAAATGCTCCAAATGGTCTGAAACGTGTGCAAAAAAAATTTGAGCTCGATTTGAGCATACAAATATTTCAACGCGCGCGTACGCGCACGTTTTAAGATATAGATGAATTTTGAGAATGTGAGTTAATGCGCTTGACTTGAACTATATGTGACGTAAATTTGATTGAAAAATTCCATTCCATTAATGAGATATGAATGAAAATGTGTTTTCATATAATGACGTCATAGTGACGTCACGGTCGACTGATCACAATGATTTTACAAGATTTGTCGTCTTTGGGTCACCATACATATATGGTATAAGTTTGACATTGATAGGCAATGCACTTTCTGAGCTAACCTCTGCACAACTTTTGGGGAGAAATAAAGAAAAACTAGAGATTGTAATTTGTCATCACTGACAAATTAAGGTGATCCGATTTTTTTTATCAATGATTCGAGTCCTGATCGCAATAGGCATGACCATGAAAGTTTCATCTGTGTTTAGAGACATTAGCCGTGTGATGTTTGGATTCTCATTTAGCAAAGGGACTCATATCTGCCATGTTTGGTACCAAATTTTGTATACACTATAACGAAGAAACAGCAACAAGTACATATAACCTTTGTCCCACCTTTACACTCCCAAGATGGCATCTGATGAAATAGTGGTTATTTTGTGAAATGATTCTTGCGACATCGTCTATACGTGTAAAAAATATGGGAAAGATAGGACAGGTATTCACCAAGATACAAGATGAAACATGTGTGACCTTTGACCCTAATTTACATACCCAAGATGTTGTCCGATTAAGTGGTTGTTATTTTATGAAATAATGTACGTGACATGAACTAAACATGTGCAAAATATGGAAGTGATGGGGCATGTTTCTTTTGAGTTATTGCAAAGAAAGTTGCAGAAAGAAAGAAATATCTCAATACGTAGAAGATAAGATTTATTTTCAAACAAGTTTTTTAACCTGATGCTGACATCGTATGAAAAAAACGAAGGGCAGAAAATAATAGCGCAAAAGCTTAGCGGCTTGTGCCGAAAGGGTGGGTTGGGTGGTGGCGCGTCGCGTTAATGGAAACACCACCCTTCGTCCAAAGCCCCCCCCCCCCCGGTTTTGCCGAAAGGGTGCGTTGGGAGCGTTGGGTCGCGTCGCGTTGACTGGAACCCCACCCTTCGTCCAAAGCCCCCCCCCCCCCCCGGTTTTGCCGAAAGGGTGCGTTGGTACTTTTTCTTATGTAATATCAAAAGAATTGAATTTATATTTAACCTTCAAACAACCATTTCAAAGAGGCTATCGTCCGGATCAGTTTACACTCTAATACAACTTGGTCTACAGCCAGTTGGTCTAATAGACTGTTTAATATCAGTTGGTCTAATATGTACCAGTTGGTCTAGTCATCATTTCGTCCAATTACTGTTTGGTCTAATTGCTATTTGTTGTTTAATATCAGTTGGTTAGATATGAATTCAAAACTCGTCCTTTAACCCTATAAAGCCCAAGGGGGGGGCACATTGTGCCCCCTACCCGATTTTCATTCGCCACTCCTTCGCCCTTAATTCAGTTTTAACCAAATTTGGTGACTTTTCTAAAAATCTTATTCCAAACATTTTGATATATGATTAAGCTATATTTGATATTGCTGGTTGCCATGGCAACAATAAAACTGACAACCATGTCAGTCAGATTTTGCATATTTTTCTGTTCCAATTCCAATTACCCATATTATAATGTATAAAATGGGCGTTTCTTGGCTGAAATTTGCTGAAGGAGCAAAATGTGAAGTAATTATGGCCCTGAAATGTTTTTCCTATTATTTCCTTTGTTTTTCTGTAACAATGCCATAAAACAGTAGATATAATAGAGATACTTGAAAATAACAGTATTTTCCAAAGATTGCCATTCTATTTTGTGTCATTTTGATTCCTCCACCCAAGTTATACCTCTAATATCATTTGTTTATCACATTATCAATCTGCAAACTTAAAATTCCGATATTATTGGTATATGAAATATGATAACTATATGCATGTACCTATCCCTAACAATACATCTCAGGTCTCATAATGTATTTCTTTATTTTGTTATGAATAGCGCCCCCATGTAGTGACCTTGAGAAATTTCGACCATAAAAAATAATGAGCTTTGACTTGCAAATCGTTTGTGGCAAATATGAAATATATTGGTCTATGATAACACATAGTGGGGATAAAGAAATTATACAGAAAAATCATGTTTTTAGCATATTTCCTATGTATTTCTTTATATTTTGGTGAATAGCGCCCTCTATGTGTCACCATGAAAAAAATCAAGTATGCGGTCATGTAGACTATGAGTTGCTCTACCCATGTGCCGAATGTGACGATGAAACATCAAACAATAACATCAAGATAGCTTGGGCTTTATAGGGCTACATGAGAAAAAGAGAAAAAGTACCAACGCACCCTTTCGGCAAAACCGGGGGGGGGCTTTGGACGAAGGGTGGGGTTCCAGTCAACGCGACGCGATCCAACGCTCCCAACGCACCCTTTCGGCAAAACCGGGGGGGGGGCATTGGACGAAGGGGGGTGTTCCCATTAACGCGACGCGCCACCACCCAACCCACCCTTTCGGCACAAGCCAAGCTTAGCTACCACATATTAAAATCTGGGAGAAATTCACCAAAGGGTAAGTGAGCTAGTGCTCGGTAAAGACAATCATGTCAATTTTCACATCTAGAAAAATTTTCTCCCATAGAAATAACACGTCATAACGAAGACACAGAGAGAATTACATATGACCTTTGAACCCACTTTGCACACCGAGAATGGCATCTGAGCAAAAAGTGGTTATTTTGTGAAATGATTCTTGAAACATAGTCTTTGCGTGTGCAGAATATGGGAAAGATAGAACATGTATTCACCAAGATACAGCATGAAAGATTTATGACCTTTGACCCTAATTTACATACCCAAGATGGTGTTCGATCGAGTAGTTGTTATTTTATGAAATAAAGTTCGTGACATAAACTAAACATATGCAAAATATGAGGATGATAGGGGCTGTTTCTCTTGAGTTATTGCAAAGAAAGTTGCAGAAAGAAAGGAATATCTAAATACATCGAAGATAAGCTTGAATTTCAACCAAGTTTTTTGACGTGATCCGGACGTCGTCTGAAAAAACGATAACGATAGCGCAAAGTCTCAACTGCAACATCTGGGAAAATTCACGGAAGGGTAAGTGAGCTAGTGCTCGATATAGATAGTCATGTCAATTTTCATTTTCAGAAAAACTGCACTCCCGTGGAGATAACACGTAAACTGGTCAAATTTGACAAGGTTCCTTTTAAATCATTTTCCGAGGTGATGCAGTCATCCAATCAAATTGTAACGTAATAATAATGAAAGACCATTTAATAAGCTACAACATACTGAAATCTAGGGGGAAAGCGGCAAACGATAAGTGAGATACGCTCGAATAAACTTGAAATTTGATGACGTCATTTTGAAAATTCCTTTTTTTTATCTTATTAAGAAATTTGATATCTTTTAAACATTTTTCCAGCATCTCCAACCCATGAAATGACATGTACAACTCATTGGCTTTTAGAATGTGTAAAGAAAATGGGATATCAACGTCAATTAATTCTGACGAGTAAAATCGGATTTAAAATTGGCGGTTATTTCCAGAAAAACTGCACTCCAATATATAGAGCAAACACGCAAATGGGTCAAATTTGACAAGGTTACCTTCAATCAATTTTTAGGAGGTGAAGACTTTCATTTGATGAAATTTTGATTGATCAAAACTTATAGAGCATTAAATTAGCTACAACATACTGAAATCTGGGTGAAAATCGGCGAAGGATAAGTGAGATACGCTCGAGTAAACTTGAAAATTGATGACGTCATTTTAAAAATGTACTTTTTTTATTTCATTAAGAAATTTGATATCTTTTGATCATTTTCTAAGCATCGCCAACCCATGATTTGACATGTTCAACTCATCAGCTTTCAAAATATGTAAAGAAAATGGGGGGTCATCGTCCATCCTGACGAGCAAAATTGGATTTAAAATTGGCAGTTTTTTTGGCATAGTTACACTGTATATCGCCATTGACGCGCGCGCGGAATTTCAACTTTGACGGGCCCTTATGACGTCATATTGAGTCGGATTGACTTGAAACTTGGTAGAAATATTCCTTGACATTTCGGACATCCGATCCGATTGAAAAAACGGGGAATTCGTATGACATATGTGCTGTGCGCGCGCATATGTGCGCGCGCGTACGCGTCCGTCCATTTTTTTCAATTTTTCAAAAAATACTCCAAATGATCTGAAACGTGTGCAAAAAAATTTTGAGCTCGATTGGAGCATACAAATATTTCAACGCGCGCGTACGCGCACGTTTTAAGAGAATATATGAATTTTGAGAACATGAGTAAAATGCGCATAACTTGAAATATATGCGACGTAAATTTCATTGAAAAATTCTATTCCATTAATGAGATATGATTGAGAATGTGTTTTCATATAATGACGTCATAGTGACGTCACGGTCGACTGATCACAATGATACATTAGATTTGTCGTCTTTGGGACATGATGCATACATGGTATAATTTTGAAATTGATAGGCAGCGGACTTTTTGAGCTAACCTCTGCACAACTTTTGCGGAGAAATAAAGAAACAAAGAAGAAGAAAGAATCCGTACAGATACAGAAGGTGATCCGAAGGATACTCGGATCACCTAATGAAGCTAAGCTTTGATTTTAGCCGAGTTTTTCGACGTGATTTCGACGTAATTTCGACGTCGTAGGAAAAAACGGAGGACATATGCACGATAGCGCAAATTCTCAGCTACAACATATTAAAATCTGGGAGAAATTCACCAAAGGGTAAGTGAGCTAGTGCTCGGTAAAGACAATCATGTCAATTTTCACATCTGGAAAAATTCCCTGCCATAGAGATAACACGTCATAACGAAGATACAGAATGGAGCACATATGATCTTTGACTCCACTTTGCACAGACAAGATGGCATCTGAGCAAAAAGTGATAATTTTATGAAATGATTCTTGAAACATGGTCTTTGCGTGTGCAAAATATGGGAAAGATGGGACATATATTCACCAAGATACAGCATGAAACATTTATGACCTTTGACCCTAATTTACATACCCAAGATGGTGTCTGATCGATTAGTTGTTATTTTATGAAATAATGTACGTGACATAAACTAAACATGTGCAAAATATGGGGGTGATAGGGGCTCTCTCTTTTGAGTTATTGCAAAGAAAGTTGCAGAAAGAAAGGAATATCTCAATACATCGAAGATAAGCTTGAATTTCAACCAAGTTTTTTGACGTGATCCCAACATCGTATGAAGATACAGAGGGCACACCTACGATAGCCCTAAGTGTCAGCTACAACATATTAAAATCTGGGAGAAATTCACCGAAGCGTAAGTAAGCTAGTGCTCGATAAAGACAGTCATGTCAATTTTCATTTCCAGAAAAACTGCACTCCCATAGAGATAACACGTAAACTGGTCAAATTTGACAAGGTTACTTTCAATCCATTTGACGAGGTAAAGAAATCATCTGATTAAAACTTTAATTGATCAAAACTTATAGAGCATTAAATTAGCTACAACATACTGAAATCTGGGTGAAAATCGGCGAAGGATAAGTGAGATACGCTCGAGTAAACTTGAAAATTGATGACGTCATTTTAAAAATGTACTTTTTTTATTTCATTAAGAAATTTGATATCTTTTGATCATTTTCTAAGCATCGCCAACCCATGATTTGACATGTTCAACTCATCAGCTTTCAAAATATGTAAAGAAAATGGGGGGTCATCGTCCATCCTGACGAGCAAAATTGGATTTAAAATTGGCAGTTTTTTTGGCATAGTTACACTGTATATCGCCATTGACGCGCGCGCGGAATTTCAACTTTGACGGGCCCTTATGACGTCATATTGAGTCGGATTGACTTGAAACTTGGTAGAAATATTCCTTGACATTTCGGACATCCGATCCGATTGAAAAAACGGGGAATTCGTATGACATATGTGCTGTGCGCGCGCATATGTGCGCGCGCGTACGCGTCCGTCCATTTTTTTCAATTTTTCAAAAAATACTCCAAATGATCTGAAACGTGTGCAAAAAAATTTTGAGCTCGATTGGAGCATACAAATATTTCAACGCGCGCGTACGCGCACGTTTTAAGAGAATATATGAATTTTGAGAACATGAGTAAAATGCGCATAACTTGAAATATATGCGACGTAAATTTCATTGAAAAATTCTATTCCATTAATGAGATATGATTGAGAATGTGTTTTCATATAATGACGTCATAGTGACGTCACGGTCGACTGATCACAATGATACATTAGATTTGTCGTCTTTGGGACATGATGCATACATGGTATAATTTTGAAATTGATAGGCAGCGGACTTTTTGAGCTAACCTCTGCACAACTTTTGCGGAGAAATAAAGAAACAAAGAAGAAGAAAGAATCCGTACAGATACAGAAGGTGATCCGAAGGATACTCGGATCACCTAATGAAGCTAAGCTTTGATTTTAGCCGAGTTTTTCGACGTGATTTCGACGTAATTTCGACGTCGTAGGAAAAAACGGAGGACATATGCACGATAGCGCAAATTCTCAGCTACAACATATTAAAATCTGGGAGAAATTCACCAAAGGGTAAGTGAGCTAGTGCTCGGTAAAGACAATCATGTCAATTTTCACATCTGGAAAAATTCCCTGCCATAGAGATAACACGTCATAACGAAGATACAGAATGGAGCACATATGATCTTTGACTCCACTTTGCACAGACAAGATGGCATCTGAGCAAAAAGTGATAATTTTATGAAATGATTCTTGAAACATGGTCTTTGCGTGTGCAAAATATGGGAAAGATGGGACATATATTCACCAAGATACAGCATGAAACATTTATGACCTTTGACCCTAATTTACATACCCAAGATGGTGTCTGATCGATTAGTTGTTATTTTATGAAATAATGTACGTGACATAAACTAAACATGTGCAAAATATGGGGGTGATAGGGGCTCTCTCTTTTGAGTTATTGCAAAGAAAGTTGCAGAAAGAAAGGAATATCTCAATACATCGAAGATAAGCTTGAATTTCAACCAAGTTTTTTGACGTGATCCCAACATCGTATGAAGATACAGAGGGCACACCTACGATAGCCCTAAGTGTCAGCTACAACATATTAAAATCTGGGAGAAATTCACCGAAGCGTAAGTAAGCTAGTGCTCGATAAAGACAGTCATGTCAATTTTCATTTCCAGAAAAACTGCACTCCCATAGAGATAACACGTAAACTGGTCAAATTTGACAAGGTTACTTTCAATCCATTTGACGAGGTAAAGAAATCATCTGATTAAAACTTTAATTGATCAAAACTTATAGAGCATTAAATTAGCTACAACATACTGAAATCTGGGTGAAAATCGGCGAAGGATAAGTGAGATACGCTCGAGTAAACTTGAAAATTGATGACGTCATTTTAAAAATGTACTTTTTTTATTTCATTAAGAAATTTGATATCTTTTGATCATTTTCTAAGCATCGCCAACCCATGATTTGACATGTTCAACTCATCAGCTTTCAAAATATGTAAAGAAAATGGGGGGTCATCGTCCATCCTGACGAGCAAAATTGGATTTAAAATTGGCAGTTTTTTTGGCATAGTTACACTGTATATCGCCATTGACGCGCGCGCGGAATTTCAACTTTGACGGGCCCTTATGACGTCATATTGAGTCGGATTGACTTGAAACTTGGTAGAAATATTCCTTGACATTTCGGACATCCGATCCGATTGAAAAAACGGGGAATTCGTATGACATATGTGCTGTGCGCGCGCATATGTGCGCGCGCGTACGCGTCCGTCCATTTTTTTCAATTTTTCAAAAAATACTCCAAATGATCTGAAACGTGTGCAAAAAAATTTTGAGCTCGATTGGAGCATACAAATATTTCAACGCGCGCGTACGCGCACGTTTTAAGAGAATATATGAATTTTGAGAACATGAGTAAAATGCGCATAACTTGAAATATATGCGACGTAAATTTCATTGAAAAATTCTATTCCATTAATGAGATATGATTGAGAATGTGTTTTCATATAATGACGTCATAGTGACGTCACGGTCGACTGATCACAATGATACATTAGATTTGTCGTCTTTGGGACATGATGCATACATGGTATAATTTTGAAATTGATAGGCAGCGGACTTTTTGAGCTAACCTCTGCACAACTTTTGCGGAGAAATAAAGAAACAAAGAAGAAGAAAGAATCCGTACAGATACAGAAGGTGATCCGAAGGATACTCGGATCACCTAATGAAGCTAAGCTTTGATTTTAGCCGAGTTTTTCGACGTGATTTCGACGTAATTTCGACGTCGTAGGAAAAAACGGAGGACATATGCACGATAGCGCAAATTCTCAGCTACAACATATTAAAATCTGGGAGAAATTCACCAAAGGGTAAGTGAGCTAGTGCTCGGTAAAGACAATCATGTCAATTTTCACATCTGGAAAAATTCCCTGCCATAGAGATAACACGTCATAACGAAGATACAGAATGGAGCACATATGATCTTTGACTCCACTTTGCACAGACAAGATGGCATCTGAGCAAAAAGTGATAATTTTATGAAATGATTCTTGAAACATGGTCTTTGCGTGTGCAAAATATGGGAAAGATGGGACATATATTCACCAAGATACAGCATGAAACATTTATGACCTTTGACCCTAATTTACATACCCAAGATGGTGTCTGATCGATTAGTTGTTATTTTATGAAATAATGTACGTGACATAAACTAAACATGTGCAAAATATGGGGGTGATAGGGGCTCTCTCTTTTGAGTTATTGCAAAGAAAGTTGCAGAAAGAAAGGAATATCTCAATACATCGAAGATAAGCTTGAATTTCAACCAAGTTTTTTGACGTGATCCCAACATCGTATGAAGATACAGAGGGCACACCTACGATAGCCCTAAGTGTCAGCTACAACATATTAAAATCTGGGAGAAATTCACCGAAGCGTAAGTAAGCTAGTGCTCGATAAAGACAGTCATGTCAATTTTCATTTCCAGAAAAACTGCACTCCCATAGAGATAACACGTAAACTGGTCAAATTTGACAAGGTTACTTTCAATCCATTTGACGAGGTAAAGAAATCATCTGATTAAAACTTTAATTGATCAAAACTTATAGAGCATTAAATTAGCTACAACATACTGAAATCTGGGTGAAAATCGGCGAAGGATAAGTGAGATACGCTCGAGTAAACTTGAAAATTGATGACGTCATTTTAAAAATGTACTTTTTTTATTTCATTAAGAAATTTGATATCTTTTGATCATTTTCTAAGCATCGCCAACCCATGATTTGACATGTTCAACTCATCAGCTTTCAAAATATGTAAAGAAAATGGGGGGTCATCGTCCATCCTGACGAGCAAAATTGGATTTAAAATTGGCAGTTTTTTTGGCATAGTTACACTGTATATCGCCATTGACGCGCGCGCGGAATTTCAACTTTGACGGGCCCTTATGACGTCATATTGAGTCGGATTGACTTGAAACTTGGTAGAAATATTCCTTGACATTTCGGACATCCGATCCGATTGAAAAAACGGGGAATTCGTATGACATATGTGCTGTGCGCGCGCATATGTGCGCGCGCGTACGCGTCCGTCCATTTTTTTCAATTTTTCAAAAAATACTCCAAATGATCTGAAACGTGTGCAAAAAAATTTTGAGCTCGATTGGAGCATACAAATATTTCAACGCGCGCGTACGCGCACGTTTTAAGAGAATATATGAATTTTGAGAACATGAGTAAAATGCGCATAACTTGAAATATATGCGACGTAAATTTCATTGAAAAATTCTATTCCATTAATGAGATATGATTGAGAATGTGTTTTCATATAATGACGTCATAGTGACGTCACGGTCGACTGATCACAATGATACATTAGATTTGTCGTCTTTGGGACATGATGCATACATGGTATAATTTTGAAATTGATAGGCAGCGGACTTTTTGAGCTAACCTCTGCACAACTTTTGCGGAGAAATAAAGAAACAAAGAAGAAGAAAGAATCCGTACAGATACAGAAGGTGATCCGAAGGATACTCGGATCACCTAATGAAGCTAAGCTTTGATTTTAGCCGAGTTTTTCGACGTGATTTCGACGTAATTTCGACGTCGTAGGAAAAAACGGAGGACATATGCACGATAGCGCAAATTCTCAGCTACAACATATTAAAATCTGGGAGAAATTCACCAAAGGGTAAGTGAGCTAGTGCTCGGTAAAGACAATCATGTCAATTTTCACATCTGGAAAAATTCCCTGCCATAGAGATAACACGTCATAACGAAGATACAGAATGGAGCACATATGATCTTTGACTCCACTTTGCACAGACAAGATGGCATCTGAGCAAAAAGTGATAATTTTATGAAATGATTCTTGAAACATGGTCTTTGCGTGTGCAAAATATGGGAAAGATGGGACATATATTCACCAAGATACAGCATGAAACATTTATGACCTTTGACCCTAATTTACATACCCAAGATGGTGTCTGATCGATTAGTTGTTATTTTATGAAATAATGTACGTGACATAAACTAAACATGTGCAAAATATGGGGGTGATAGGGGCTCTCTCTTTTGAGTTATTGCAAAGAAAGTTGCAGAAAGAAAGGAATATCTCAATACATCGAAGATAAGCTTGAATTTCAACCAAGTTTTTTGACGTGATCCCAACATCGTATGAAGATACAGAGGGCACACCTACGATAGCCCTAAGTGTCAGCTACAACATATTAAAATCTGGGAGAAATTCACCGAAGCGTAAGTAAGCTAGTGCTCGATAAAGACAGTCATGTCAATTTTCATTTCCAGAAAAACTGCACTCCCATAGAGATAACACGTAAACTGGTCAAATTTGACAAGGTTACTTTCAATCCATTTGACGAGGTAAAGAAATCATCTGATTAAAACTTTAATTGATCAAAACTTATAGAGCATTAAATTAGCTACAACATACTGAAATCTGGGTGAAAATCGGCGAAGGATAAGTGAGATACGCTCGAGTAAACTTGAAAATTGATGACGTCATTTTAAAAATGTACTTTTTTTATTTCATTAAGAAATTTGATATCTTTTGATCATTTTCTAAGCATCGCCAACCCATGATTTGACATGTTCAACTCATCAGCTTTCAAAATATGTAAAGAAAATGGGGGGTCATCGTCCATCCTGACGAGCAAAATTGGATTTAAAATTGGCAGTTTTTTTGGCATAGTTACACTGTATATCGCCATTGACGCGCGCGCGGAATTTCAACTTTGACGGGCCCTTATGACGTCATATTGAGTCGGATTGACTTGAAACTTGGTAGAAATATTCCTTGACATTTCGGACATCCGATCCGATTGAAAAAACGGGGAATTCGTATGACATATGTGCTGTGCGCGCGCATATGTGCGCGCGCGTACGCGTCCGTCCATTTTTTTCAATTTTTCAAAAAATACTCCAAATGATCTGAAACGTGTGCAAAAAAATTTTGAGCTCGATTGGAGCATACAAATATTTCAACGCGCGCGTACGCGCACGTTTTAAGAGAATATATGAATTTTGAGAACATGAGTAAAATGCGCATAACTTGAAATATATGCGACGTAAATTTCATTGAAAAATTCTATTCCATTAATGAGATATGATTGAGAATGTGTTTTCATATAATGACGTCATAGTGACGTCACGGTCGACTGATCACAATGATACATTAGATTTGTCGTCTTTGGGACATGATGCATACATGGTATAATTTTGAAATTGATAGGCAGCGGACTTTTTGAGCTAACCTCTGCACAACTTTTGCGGAGAAATAAAGAAACAAAGAAGAAGAAAGAATCCGTACAGATACAGAAGGTGATCCGAAGGATACTCGGATCACCTAAAAAGAAGAAAGAATCCGTACAGATACAGAAGGTGATCCGAGAGGATACTCGGATCACCTAACAAAGAATCAGTACAGATACAGAAGGTGATCCGAGAGGATTCTCGGATCACCTAAAAAGAAAGAAAGGAAGATTTTGACAAACACAATAGGTGATACGCTAAAAGCGTATCACCTAAATATGGAAACTTGAAAAGGTTTCACTTTAGTAAAGGTCTTTTTTTAAAATATGTTTAGATATTTCACTTACTCTTTTTAGGTGATACGCTATCAGCGTATCACCTATTGTGATTGCCAAAATTTCTCTTTTTAGGTGATACGCTTTTAGCGTATCACCTATTGTGTTTGTCAAAATCTTCCTTTCTTTCTTTTTATTAGGTGATACGCTATCAGCGTATCACCTATTGTGATTGTCAAAATCTCTCTTTATTAGGTGATACGCTATCAGCGTATCACCTATTGTGATTGTCAAAATCTCTCTTTATTAGGTGATACGCTATCAGCGTATCACCTATTGTGATTGTCAAAATCTCTCTTTATTAGGTGATACGCTATCAGCGTATCACCTATTGTGATTGTCAAAATCTCTCTTTATTTCTTTTTATTAGGTGATCCGAGAATCCTCTCGGATCACCTTCTGTATCTGTACTGATTCTTTGTTAGGTGATCCGAGTATCCTCTCGGATCACCTTCTGTATCTGTACGGATTCTTTCTTCTTTTTTTTCTTTATTTCTCCCCAAAAGTTGTGCAGAGGTTAGCTCAGAAAGTGCATTGCCTATCAATGTCAAACTTATACCATATATGTATGGTGACCCAAAGACGACAAATCTTGTAAAATCATTGTGATCAGTCGACCGTGACGTCACTATGACGTCATTATATGAAAACACATTTTCATTCATATCTCATTAATGGAATGGAATTTTTCAATCAAATTTACGTCACATATAGTTCAAGTCAAGCGCATTCTACTCACATTCTCAAAATTCATCTATATCTTAAAACGTGCGCGTACGCGCGCGTTGAAATATTTGTATGCTCAAATCGAGCTCAAATTTTTTTTGCACACGTTTCAGACCATTTGGAGCATTTTTTGAAAAATTGAAAAAATTGGACGGACGCGTACGCGCGCGCTCATATACGCACGCACAGCTCATATGCAATAGAAATTTCCCGTTTTTTCACTCTTATCGGCTGCCTGAAATGTCAAGGAATATTTCTACCAAGTTTCAAGTCAATCCGACTCAATATGAGGTCATACGGGCCCGTCAAAGTTGAAATTCCGCGCGCGCGTCAATGGCGATATACAGTACAACTATGCCAAAAAACTGTCAATTTTAAATCCGATTTTACTCGTCAGGATGGACGGTGACCCTCCATTTTCTGTACATATTTTGAAAGCTGATGAGTTGTACATGTCATTTCATGGGGTGGCAATGCTGACAAAATGATTAAAAGATATCAAATTTCTTAATAAAGTAAAAAAAGTAAATTTTCAAAATGACGTCATCAAATTTCAAGTTCATTCGAGCGTATCTCACTAGTCCTTTGTCAATTTTCACCCAGATTTCAGTATGATGTAGCTTATTTAATGTTCTTTCAAACATAAAATTACAATATTTTGATTGGATAACGGTATCACCTCGTAAAAATGGATTAAAAGTAATCTTGTCAAATTTGACCAGTTTACGTGTTATCTCTATGGGAGTGCAGTTTTTCTGGAAATGAAAATTGACATGACTATCTTTATCGAGCACTAGCTCACTTAAGCTTCGGTAAATTTCTCCCAGATTTTAATATGTTGTAGCTGAGACTTTACCCTACCGTAAATGTGCCCTTTGTTTTTTCATACGATGTCGGAATCACGTCAAAAAATTGGGTTGAAATTCAGGCTTATCTTCGATGTATTGAGATATTTCTTTCTTTCTGCAACTTTCTTTGCAATAACTCAAGAAAAACGGCCTCTATCACTTCTATATTTTGCACATGTTTAGTTCATGTCACGTACATTATTTCATAAAATAACAACTACTTGATCGGACACCATCTTGGGTATGTAAAGTAGGGTCAAAGGTCATAAGTGTTTCACCCTGTATCTTAGTGAATACATGTCCTCTCTTTCCCATATTTTGCACACGCAAAGACCATGTTACAAGGATTATTTCACAAAATAACCACTTTTTACTCAGATGCCATCTTGTCGTTGCAAATTGAGGTCAAAGGTCATATGTACTTCTTTTTGTAT
The DNA here is from genome assembly GCF_040938485.1 of Diadema antillarum. NCBI lineage: Eukaryota > Metazoa > Echinodermata > Echinoidea > Diadematoida > Diadematidae > Diadema > Diadema antillarum. Next base: position 57,290 of record NW_027271519.1, read on the forward strand.
CTTCGTTATGACGTGTTATCTCTATGGGAGGGAATTTTCTTTAATGTGAAAATTGACATGATTGTCTTTATCGAGCATTAGCTCACTTACCCTTCGGTGAATTTCTCCCAGATTTTAATATGTTGTAGCTGAGACTTTGCGCTATCGTTTTGTTTCCTTTGTTTTTTCATACGATGTCGGGATTACGATAAAAAATAGGTTGAAATTAAAGCTTATCTTCTATGTATTGAGATATTTCTTTCTTTCTGCAACTCTCTTTGCAATAACTCAAGAAAAACACGCCCTATCACCCCCATATTTTGCACATGTTTAGTTCATGTCTCGTACATTATTTCATAAAATAACAACTACTAGATCAGACAACATCTTGGGTATGTAAATTAGGGTCAAAGGTCATAAATGTTTCATCTTGTATCTTAGTGAATACCTGTCCTATCTTTCCCATATTTTCCACACGTATAGACGATGTCGCGAGAATCATTTCACAAAATAACCACTATTTCATCAGATGCAATCTTGGGAGTGCAAAGGTGGGTCAAAGGTCATATGTATTCATTGCTGTATCTTCGTTATTCAGTGTATACAGAATTTGGTACCAAAGATGGCAGATATGACTCCCTTTTCTAAATGAGAATGCAAACATCACACGGCCAATGTCTCTAAACACAGATGAAACTTGTATGGTCATGCCTATTGCGATCAGGACTCGAATCATTGATAAAAAAAAAATCGGATCACCTTAATTTGTCAGTTATGACAAATTACAATCTCTAGTTCTTCTTAGGTGATCCGAGTATCCTCTCGGATCACCTTCTGTATCTGTACGGATTCTTTGTTGGTGGTTCTTCTTCTTCTTCTTCTTCTTTCTTTATTTCTGGACAAAATTTGTGTATCGATTAGCTCAGAAAGTGTTCTTCTTATCAATTTCAAACTTATACCATATATGTATCATGTCCCAAAGACGACGGGTCTAATAAAATCATAGTGATCAGTCGACCGTGACGTCACTATGACGTCATTATATGAAAACACATTCTCAATCATATCTCATCAATGGAATGGAATTTTTCAATGAAATTTACGTCACATATATTTCAAGTTATGCGCATTCTACTCATATTCTCAAAATTCATATTTTCTCTTAAAACGCGCGCGTACGCGCGCGTTGAAATATTTGTATGCTCAAATCGAGCTCAAAATTTTTTTGCACACGTTTCAGACCATTTGGAGCATTTTTTGAAAAATTGAAAAAATCGGACGGACGCGTACGCGCGCGCACATATACGCATGCACAGCTCATATGCAACTGAAATTTCTTGTTTTTTTACGTTTATCGGATGCCTGAAATGTCAAGGAATATTTCTACCAAGTTTCAAGTCAATCCGACTCAATATGACGTCATACGGGCCCGTCAAAGTTGAAATTCCGCGCGCGCGTCAATGGCGATATACAGTGCAACAATGCCAAAAAACCGCCAATTTTAAATCCGATATTACTCGTCAGGATGGACGGTGACCCCCCATTTTCTTTTCATATTCTGAAAGCTGATGAGTTGTACATGTCATTTCATGGGTTGGCGATGTTGAAAAAATGATTAAAAGATATCAAATTTCTTAATAAAATAAAAAAAGTAAATTTTCAATATGACGTCATCAAGTTTCAAGTTCACTCGAGCGTATCACACTAATCCTTTGCCAATTTTCACCCAGATTTCAGTATGATGTAGCTTATTAAATACTCTTTCATTAATGTAATAACAACATTTTGATTGGATGACGGCATCACCTCGTAAAAATGGATTGAAAGTAATCTTGTCAAATTTGACCAGTTTACGTGTTATCTCTATGGGAGTGCAGTTTTTCTGGAAATGAAAATTGACATGACTATCTTTATCGAGCACTAGCTCCCTTTTGCTTCGGTGAATTTCTCCCAGATTTTAATATGTTGTAGCTGAGACTTTGGGCTATCGGTAATGTGCCCTCCATTTTTTCATTTGATGTCGGGATCACGTCCAAAAACTTGGTTGAAATTAAAGCTTATCTTCGATGTATTGAGATATTCCTTTCTTTTTGCATCTTTCTTTGCAATAACTCGAGAAAAACAAGCTCTATAAGCATAATATTTTGCACATGTTTAGTTCATGTCACGTACATTATTTCATAAAATAACAACTACTTGATCAGACACCATCTTGGGTATGTAAATTAGGGTCAAAGGTCATAAATGTTTTATCTTGTATCTTGGTGAATACATGTCCTATCTTTCCCATATTTTGCACACGCAAAGACCATGTTACAAGAATCATTTAACAAAATAACCACTTTTTGCTCAGATGCCATCTTGTCTGTGCAAAGTGGGGTCAAAGGTCATATGTACTTTTTTCGTCTATCTTCGTTATGACGTGTTATCTCTATGGGAGGGAATTTTTCTAGATGTGAAAATTGACATGGTTGTCTTTATCGAGAACTAGCTCACTTATCCTTCAGTGAATTTCTTCCAGATTTTAATATGTTGTAGCTGAGAGTTTGGGCTATCGTATTATGCAATTTGTTTTTTCATACAACGTCGGCATCATGTCAAAAAACTTGGTTGAAATTAAAGCTTATCTTCGATGTTTTGTGATATTTTTTTCTGAAACTTTCTTTGCAATAACTCAAGAAAAACAGCCTTTATCACCCCCATATTTTGCACATGTTTAGTTCATGTCACGTACATTATTTCATAAAATAACAACTACTTGATCGGACACCATCTTGGGTAGGTAAATTAGGGTCAAAGGTCACAAATTGTTCATCCTGTATCTTGGTGAATACATGTCCTGTCTCTCCCATATTTTGCACACGGAAAGGGCATGTTACAATAATCACTTCACTAAATAACCACTTTTTGCTCAGATGCCATCTTGGGTGTGCAAAGTGGGGTCAAAGGTCAAATATACTTAATTCTGTATCTTCGTTAGTGGATACGGAATTCGGTACCAAAGATGGCAAGTCTGACTTCCTTTTCTAAATGAGAATCCAAACATCACACGGCCAATGTCTCCTCGACACAAATGAAACCGGTATGGTCATGCCTATTGGGAGCAGGACTCAAATCATTGATTTTCGAAGAGATCGGATCACCTAATTTGTCAGTGTTGACAAATTCCGGTTCTAGTTCTTCTTCTTTCTTTATTTCTGGACAAAAGTTGTGTATCTACGTACTCAGAAAGTTCTCACAGTATCAATTTCAAACTCATACCATATATGTATCATGTCCCAAAGACGAAAAATTTTATAAAATCATACTGATCAGTCGACCGTGACGTCACTATGACGTCATTATATGAAAACACATTTTCATCCATATCTCATTAACAGAATAGAATTCTTCAATGAAATTTACGTCACATATATTTTAAGTCAAGCGAATTCTACTCATAGTGTCAAAATTCATCTATATCTTAAAACGTGCGCGTACGCGCGCGTTGAAATATTTGTATGCTCAAATCGAGCTCAAATTTTTTTTGCACACGTTTCAGACCATTTGGAGCATTTTTTGAAAAATTGAAAAAATTGGACGGACGCGTACGCGCGCGCTCATATACGCACGCACAGCTCATATGCAATAGAAATTTCCCGTTTTTTCACACTTATCGGCTGCCTGAAATGTCAAGAAATATTTCTACCAAGTTTCAAGTCAATCCGACTCAATATGACGTCATACGGGCCCGTCAAAGTTGAAATTCCGCGCGCGCGTCAATGGCGATATACAGTGCAACGATGCCAAAAAAAACGCCAATTTTAAATCCGATTTTACTCGTCAGGATGGACGGTGACCCTCCATTTTCTGTACATATTTTGAAAGCTGATGAGTTGTACATGTCATTTCATGGGGTGGCAATGCTGACAAAATGATTAAAAGATATCAAATTTCTTAATAAAGTAAAAAAAGTAAATTTTCAAAATGACGTCATCAAATTTCAAGTTCACTCGAGCGTATCTCACTTATCCTTTGCCAATTTACACCCAAATTTCAGTATGTTGTAGCTTATTTAATGATCTTTCATTAATATAATAACAACATTTTGATTGGAGGACAGTATCACCTCGTAAAAATGGATTGAAAGTAATATTGTCAAATTTGACCAGTTTACGTGTTATCTCTATGGGAGAGCAGTTTTTCTGGCAGTGAAAATTGACATGACTCTCTTTTTCGAGCACTAGCTCACTTATGCTTCGGTGAATTTCTCCTAGATTTTAGTATGTTGTAGCTGAGACTTTGGGCTATCGTAAGTGTGCCCTCCATTTTTTCATACGATGTCGGCATCACGTCGAAAAACTTGGTTGAAAATGTCACGAGGCTTCGATGCAGCGTCATTTTGCTTAATACACAGGGCCTATGGAGAATGAAATAGGTCATTGCGTAGCGCATCCGACTCGTAATCCTAAGGTCCCTGGTTCGAGGCTCACTCCTGCCAATATTTTTTTTAATTTCTTAAAACACTTTTTTTCTTCTTTTTCTTTAGTTAATCTTAATCTCCCTTTCCTTACTTTATCTTTTTCTGATTTTTTTATGCTTCTCCTTCAAATTTCTATAAAATAACATATTTTTCTTTATTTTTCTTTCTTTCTACTACTTTCTGTGCAATAGATGAACCACAACAATGGCTATCAATCCCATATTTTGCACATGTTTAGTTCATGTCACGTGAATTATTTCATAAAATAACAACTACTTGATCGGACACCATCTTGGGTATGTAAAGTAGGGTCAAAGGTCATAAGTGTTTCACCCTGTATCTTAGTGAATACATGTCCTATCTTTCCCATATTTTGCACACGCAAAGACCATGTTACAAGGATCATTTCACAAAATAACCACTTTTTACTCAGATGCCATCTTGTCGTTGCAAATTGAGTTCAAAGGTCATATGTACTTCTTTTTGTATCTTCGTTATGACGTGTTATCTCTATGGGAGGGAATTTTCTTTAATGTGAAAATTGACATGATTGTCTTTATCGAGCACTAGCTCACTTACCCTTCGGTGAATTTCTCCCAGATTTTAATATGTTGTAGCTGAGACTTTGCGCTATCGTTTTATTTCCTTTGTTTTTTCATACGATGTCGGGATTACGATAAAAAATTGGTTGAAATTAAAGCTGATCTTCTATGTATTGAGATATTTCTTTCTTTCTGCAACTCTCTTTGCAATAACTCAAGAAAAACACGCCCTATCACCCCCATATTTTGCACATGTTTAGTTCATGTCTCGTACATTATTTCATAAAATAACAACTACTAGATCAGACAACATCTTGGGTATGTAAATTAGGGTCAAAGGTCATAAATGTTTCATCTTGTATCTTGGCGAATACCTGTCCTATCTTTGCCATATTTTTCACACGTATAGACGATGTCGCGAGAATCATTTCACAAAATAACCACTATTTCATCAGATGCAATCTTGGGAGTGCAAAGGTGGGTCAAAGGTCATATGTATTCATTGCTGTATCTTCGTTATTCAGTGTATACAGAATTTGGTACCAAAGATGGCAGATATGACTCCCTTTTCTAAATGAGAATGCAAACATCACACGGCCAATGTCTCTAAACACAGATGAAACTTGTATGGTCATGCCTATTGCGATCAGGACTCGAATCATTGATAAAAAAAAATCGGATCACCTTAATTTGTCAGTGATGACAAATTACAATCTCTAGTTCTTCTTCTTCTTCTTCTTCTTCTTTATTTCTCCGCAAAAGTTGTGTAGAGATTAGCTCAGAAAGTGCATTGCCTATGAATGTCAAACTTATACCATATGTGTATCATGTCCCAAAGACGGCATGTCAAGTAAAATCGTAGTGATCAGTCGACCGTGACGTCACTATGACGTCATTATATGAAAACACATTTTCAATCATATCTCATTAATGGAGTGGAATTTCTCAATGAAATTTACGTCACATAAATTTCAATTCAAGGGAATTCTACCCATATTTTCAGAATTCCTCGCATCGTAAAGACGTGCGCGTACGCGCGCGTTGAAATATTTGTATGCTCCAATCAAGCTCAAAATTTTTTTGCATACGTTTCAGACCATTTGGAGCATTTTTTGAAAAATTGAAAAAATTGGACGGACGCGTACGCGCGCGCACATATACGCACGTACAGCTCATATGCAACAGAAATTTCCCGATTTTTTACATTTATCGGATGTCTGAAAAGTCAAGGAATATTTCTAGCAATTTTCAAGTCAATCCGACTCAATATGACGTCATACGGGACTGTCAAAGTTGAAATTCCGCGCGCGCGTCAATGGCGATATACAGTACAACAATGCCCCAAAACCGCCAATTTTAAATCCGATTTTACTCGTCAGGATGGACGGTGACCCCCAATTTTCTTTACATATTCTGAAAGCTGATGAGTTGTACATGTCAGTTTATGGGTTGGCGATACTGAAAAAGTGATTAAAAGATATCAAATTTCTTAATAAAGTAAAAAAAGTAAATTTTCAAAATGACGTCATCAATTTTCAAGTTTACTTGGGCGTATCTCACTTATCCTTTGCCAATTTTCACCCAGATTTCAGTATGTTGTAGCTTATTAAATGTTCTTTCATTAATGTAATTACAACATTTTGATTGGATGGCGGCATCACCTCGTAAAAATGGATTAAAAGTAATCTTGTCAAATTTGACCAGTTTACGTGTTATCTCTATGGGAGAGCAGTTTTTCTGGCAGTGAAAATTGACATGACTGTCTTTTTCGAGCACTAGCTCACTTATGCTTCGGTGAATTTCTCCAAGATTTTAATATGTTGTAGCTGAGACTTTGAGCTATCGCTACTGTGCCCTCCGTTTTTTCATACGACGCTGGCATCACGTCGAAAAACTTGGTTAAAATTGGCACTTGGCTTCGATGCATCGTCATTTTGCTTAATACACAGGGCCTATGGAGGATGAAATAGGTCAGTGCATAGCGCATCCGACTCGTAATCCTAAGGTCCCCGGTTCGAGGCTCATCCCTGCCAATATTTTTTTTTTGAATTTTTTAAACACCTTTTTTCATCTTTTTCTTTAGTTAATCTTATTCAACCTTCCTAACTTTGTCTTTTTCTGATTTTTTATGCTTCTCCTTCAAATTCATATAAATAACTTAATCTTTTTTTATTTTTCTTTCTTTCTTCTACTTTCTGTGCAATAGATCACCAACAACAATAGCTATCACCCCCATATTTTGCACATGTTTAGTTCATGTCAGGTAATTTATTTCATAAAATAACGACTACTTGATCGGACACCATCTTGGGTAAGTAAATTAGGGTCAAAGGTCAAAAGTGTTAAATCCTGTATCTTGGTAAATGCACGTCCTATCTTTCCCATATTTTGCACACGTAAGGAACATGTTGCAAGAATCATTTCACAAAATAACAACTTTTTGCTCAGATGTCATCTTGGCTGTGTAAGGTGGGATCAAAGGTCAAATATACTTCAATCTGTAATCTCATAAGTGTATATATCACCATCATATTTTACACACACATGGACCTCGATAAATCATTTTGTGAAATAACGACGCTTTGGTCGGACGCCATTTAGGCTGTGCAAATGAGGTTCAAAGGTCAAATACTCTTGATTTCTTGCTTAATGCTCAATCGGGGCCAGATTTTGTATGGACCAAGGTGCCTGGATCATTTCATAACATAACAAAGACTTTTGACTCGGATGCCATAGGCTGTGCGAGGTATATAGGGTTAAGGGTCAAGACTCATTTGTGATGTATCTTGGTAATTACATGCCCTGTTACTCCCATAGTTTGTAACCATTTCGCCCATGGTATATATGGATCGTTTCATGAAATAACAACTTCTTAATCAGACGCTATTTTGGCTGCTAAAGTAAGGTGAAGGATCACATTCCGTCCTGTATCTTGGTAAATACATGGCATATTGCCTCCAAATTTTGGACAAATGTAGATCTTGTCAAGAGGATCATTTCATAAGAAATGGCTTTTCTCCTCGGATACCATCTTCATTTGAAAAATGAGGTTCACAGATATAATATTTTCAATTCGTCTCTGGGTATGTTAGCATAGTATGCCCTTTCCATTTTAGAATTGTTGGAATTCCCTTGTATGCGATGAAAATACATGAGATACAAATAGCAACATATCCAGTTAAACGTCATGACCCTATTTACTGTAAAGGCCTACATGGAATCTTCCCCGTCTAATAATAAGTTGTGTTGTAATGGAATATATAGTAAGCAGAATAGAAAAATCATTAATAATTACAAAAAAGTCTGAATTGTATTGTCTCTCACCCTTTCTCCCTCTCTCTCTCTCTCCCTGTCTTTTCCATACATGTCTCTTTCCATTCCTAAAATGTAATACTGATAAAGATATTTTCCTACGGCTGAGAACAGACCGAGTGATAATGAATTCTCACATTCAGGTCTAGGGGACTTTCAATGAACCCTTAAACATCAGCAACAACTTCATTCGCAGATATTTTTCCCTAATATGCTCATTTTAAGCAAGTTCGCTTTTGTGTTTTGTCTCAAATCATGTCTAGCTGTGGATGGTACATTACACTGTTCCGCAATCAGGATTTGCTCCATTCTGTGTTCATCTTTACTTCTTGTACTATTTAACCTTGTATACACGTTTGAGCAGGCGAAGCTTTGCAAGTGAGTAGCTTAGTCTCATAAATCAGAATCACTACAGTAATGCCTGCAGGTGTATGCAGATTGGAATGAACTCTTGCATGCCTTGCATGCAAGCATATTAGAGTGGTGCATTTTTTGATAGGTAAGGACATAAAGTTTGTGATAGGTCTACATGTGTTGTACGGGACGTAAAAACTTAGTCATCCGTTGGAAACATTATTTCATTTAATTGTCGACAACTACTATTTCCCTGTAACTCTTATACAGTTAAATCATGTCCAATGAACACACACACACACATACACATACACACACACAAAAACTGCTTAAAAGACATGATAAATACAGTACTGTATCTTATCCCCAAGTATAAAACCCTTCATAGTGATGTTTTCATTTTTCTCCCTCACATTAATCTCATGACCAGGTGTTGATGTTGGCTAAGCGAGAGCTGATGTAGGACACGCGTGTGCAGCGTATCAATGTCACGATGCATTCTTTCAATGCACACAGAATTTCAATTACGATAGGGGACTGCTTCTTACTCCTATTTCAAATGGTGTGACCAATCAAAGCAAAATGTCTGTACATATACGTCTGGAATGTGTTCCATTTGCATGTCCTTTCGAGTAAATTTTGTAATAAAGATTCACCTCTTTGTGTAGCCTGTGTGTGTGGTTTGGATATCGTCACATGATGTTCATTAGGTGTTGTACTTGCTGTCACAAAAATGAGGGAAAAGGAGTCATTGGTCTTAGGTCACTGGTTAAACAGAATTTATTCCTCTTTCTATGGATGCATACAAATTTGAAGATCTATGATCTTAAGTGCACCATAACAGCAGGAACAGATCCAGGAATTCCTTAAAGGGGGCACCTTTACAAAACTAAATGGGGAAGATGCACACGCTCCTCCCATTTTTTACATTTTATTTCTTTTGTTTAAACAAATAATAAAGAGAGGTCACATGCCCGATGTGCTCCCCCTACGCCCCCCCCCCCCCCCTTTCTGGACTTGCCAATGAACAGGTGTCTCACACAAACTATGGCACTTGCACAAGCACACATGTCATTCTTTTTACAATGAGTCACTGTTAGAGACATTACCCCTTCATTTCTTATTTCATCAAAGCACAAAGAAGGACTGGCGTCAGTTGTGGCCACCTTGCACCAACTGACTTTAAACTGTCTCTGAGGTTTCAATGATGGTGGTCAATATCTACCATAGTCTTGGTATCCTTCATTCATTTTACATGACATTGTAACCAAAATAATAACTCCTTATTTCATATAAAACATGATATACGTATTATGTGAGTAATGTACCTATTCAAACCTTTATTTGCTTGATTCAGCTCAGAGTATACACAGCACCTCTACTACAAATGTATCAAACTACAGATGAGTACAACTCTTAGAGCAAAGTAACCATTTCTTCTTATTCAACTCACTCTGATATAAACCCAGCAAAGTGCAATGTATTATGCTCTTTTAAGTTTGTCTTTATGATCACGAAATATTGCTTAGAACTGTGAATACACTGAGTGTGCATTCTCAGAACTTCCATATCCAAAAGGGTATGTCATGCTCAGGGAAAAAGAAACAATACAGATTACATACATCATAATCTTACTGCATGTTGTATGTTGGTATACCTAGCAAATATTTGCCAGTACATGTGAATAGTATGTGTAATTTAACAATACATGTATAAGAATCTTCTCTAAAACTCTAACATATAAATAAACCATTTTATTTCTAGTACATGCATCTACTAACTTGATTTTCAGTCATAAAATTCTTCCTGTTGGTAAATTTCCCCACAATCTACACAAATGACTTACATTACAATGTAATCACAAAATAAGTGACAAAATATGTCTTGCTCATTAGCATAGACAAAATTAATGCTTTTCTAACTCTTGGAAGTTCATTGACCCCACCTATGACCTTTGACCTTAACTTCCCAAGGGACATTTACCAGCCAAGTTTGGTCAAAAACAGATATAGGGATCAAAACTGTTAAGCCATTATCAAAACACACTGTAAAAATGTAACATTGGGCCCTAAAAGTTTGTTGACCCCTGTCAGTGATTTTCAACCTTGTGATGAACCTCAACTCCCCAAGGGACATCTTCCAGGCACGTTTGGTCAGAAACAGACATAGGCAACAAAAGTTATGAACCACAATTCACAAAGTTGGCAATATGAATACAGATTCAATGATACAACAATGTAATTGATATTAGTAAGAAAAAAAAAAACACTTAACAATTTGCCCACAATGCTTTACAAATCAACTCACACTAAGCATTTAACATGAAATAAAATACATGAGATTTATTATACTTTTGCATTTATGATGAATATTGTTGACTGCTCTTAGAAATACTACGGAGTGAAGATGCAGGAAATTCCAAGACACTATGAAGTTGCTCATCTAGTGTTATCTGATATGAAGGTGTCTTGCATAAGCCATAAAGTTTGATGTGGGCTTGTCATGCACCAACAAAACCATGCCATGCACCGACAAACAATCTGGAATCAACATAGAAACTTGAACCTTCTGGGAGCCACAATGACCACAACTGTCCACTCCATTTTTGCAACCAACCCTCTCTAGTGTCCAGGATGGACACTTTTTATTCCCCTCCCTGGGTTCTCATTGCTGTTCTCCATCACGCCTCTCTCCCCCCCCCCCCCCCCCCAAGAACAGGAAAGTTTTGAATGTAACTTTTCAACTATAAACACCTTCATTGTAAGGCTTACTTCACTGTTCTTGTGTGTTATTCAGCTTACACAATTACAAACTCAAATAGTTTTGAGTTGCTTTCTTGAAACATCACCTGGCATACTACACTTGTAATGACTGATTTTGAGCCTTTAAATCAGAATTAGTTAAAACTCTGGCATCAATCACCCACTTTTAGAACAATACATGTACATGAAAAATTTAACAAGCCCCCTACAAAACATGTAAATACAATAATTATGCAATGTCAACAGTAATCCACATGTGAAATTATTTTCAACGGGTGCACATACAGGTGCACATAATCCGGAAAGATTACAATAGATGTACTCAATCATTTCTTCAGTAGTATCAATATTTTGACTGAGACTGTGCTTTCTGGTAGTCTTGGCTGTAAATATATCCTCACATGCTGGACCAATAAACTTACATAACTTCAGGCATGTATAGTATAGTGTATAATATATGTATTTTTTTCTTTTTCTTTAACACATACACTTCATCTTTAAATGTGGAAACCAAACATACACTTTCATCATGAAATTGTGCTGACCGTTGCAAAGATATGTCTCTTTCTTGAGTACGAACTATCACTGGAGTTTGACTTAATGAGGTAACAGCATGCATCCCTTGATTATAACAAAATTGTATTTAAACACTATGACACATGTGTACATCTGCTCAATGTACTTACTAATAAAGATCTTTTACTTACGTCAACTTTGCTTCGTAAGTTGGCCAAAACAACAACAACAAGAGACCCGCGGGTCACGCGCTCACCCGAGTATCGCAATTTCACCTTCCATGCATTCTTGCACACTCTTACCTGAGAACATTGGAAACTTAGGTCTGCATATGGATCCCCCCCCCCCCTCAACTCCAGGGTGGGGGGGGGGGGGGGGGCAAGCAGCCCTGGATCTGCAATGAACAAACTTGGAACTACACGTAAAGTCATCAATGTACAAACTCATGGTATGTATTAACTATGCTTTATCATTTCTGGTTCTAGAGTAGAAGATTTTAAATATTCCTTAATGTGGGAGGGGGGAGGGGTGGGAGGTGGGCCCCATAGGGGCCCCCCAAGAGGGACATGGTGCCCATTTGAAGGAATTGAGATTCTATCCCCCGAGGGATGCTACCTGCTAAGTTTGGTCAAAATTAATCATGAGGTTTTTAAGAAGAAGATGAACGTGTACAATTCAGGCCCCATTACAACTGTAGTGTAGGACTTCTCTCCATCCCTTCTCCTGGGTCCCAAGGGAGGGGGGGGGGGGGTACCCCTGATTCCGCCAATCCCATGAACAAACTTGAAACTACAGTCATCAATGTACTAACTCATAGTGTTATCTAAGCCCTATCACTTCTGGTTCTAGAAGATTTTTAAAGATTCCTTAATGTTAGGGGGTTTGGGTCCCCCTGGGGGCCCTCCAGGTGGGCCATGGTGCCCATTTGAACAAATTGAGATCCTATCCCCCTAGGGATGCTACCTATCAAGTTTGGTGGAAATCAGACATGGGGATATCAAAGTGAATATGAAAATGTACGATTTAGGCCCCATTAGGACCCCTCCCCATCCCCCTCCCCTGGGTCCCAAGGGGGGCACCCCTGATTCCCCCATGAACAAACTTGAAACTACAGTCATCAATGTACTAACTCATAGTATTAACTAAGCTCTATCACTTCTGGTTCTAGAGAAGAAGATTTTTAAAGATTCCTTAATTTTAGGGTGTTTGGGCCCCCCTGGGGCCCCCCAGGTGGGCCATGGTGCCCATTTGAACAAATTGAGATCCTACCCCCCTAGGGATGCTACCTGCCAAGTTTGGTGAAAACCGGTCATGGGGTTCTCAAGAAGATGAAAATGTAAAAAGTTTACGCATGACGGACGACGCACGACGCACGACGGACGACGCACGACGGACGACGCACGACGGACGCCGGACGAAGAGCGATCGCAATAGCTCACTTGAGCCTTCGGCTCAGGTGAGCTAAAAATTTAACCATAGGGACATTTCTTTAATTGTCCCTTCACACATATGTATTGTCACCCGTTATAGGATGTTATGATACATGTGCAAATTACTCTGGAAAATATCAATATCATACTCGACACGCAAATGTGACTCCGTCACTCTGTAACTAAATACATATACAGGTTATCAATTGACAAAAAGGACATTATATTTTGGCTTCTTTAGGCCTCACTGTCACTCAACATTTTTTCATGAATACAACAGAACACAAATTCCGTTGTTTTAACACAAATCAGTTGACATAAACCGAATATTTGATCAACAGTTTTCCTGCGACTGGCCGGTTGAGTTTTGATATACTGTCTTTGCATCTGCTAACATAACTCTGTAACACATCAGTATACATAAAAATCTGAATCATTTGACTCTTCGAGATACATTGAATGAAATCAAAATAGAAGTGTGCAGCTGAAGCACAGCTTTCACTGTAATCTTACACACCACAAATGTTATATCACGGTGTTTCCTGTAATATTGGGTTTTCAAAATACCATATTATGCTTGGTGTGTGACACATCATGAAATTTTTCAAGTGATGTCTCCTTATGGAGACAGAATATTGTGTACTTTCTCCTAATTCCTAGCATCACACACATATACTGCTTGTCTTAAACAAACATGATTAACATAAATACAATTTCTTCCTTCACAGATGCACTGACAAACAATGTGGAATCATCACTGAAACTTGAACCTTCTGGGAGCCACAATGACCACAACTGTCCACTCCATTTTTGCAACCAACCCTCTCTAGTGTCCAGGATGGACACTTTTTATTCCCCTCCCTGGGTTCTCATTGCTGTTCTCCATCTCAAGGGTTGACAGTCATCCACACAGTTGAGATAGACATGATCCACAGATGGTCTGATTCATTTGGGCCTTTAACCAGTAGACTCTTAGTCCCTGTATCACATCAAGAGAACAATGCAAAGCTAGCATGCTCTCTCCATTGAGCGTGACCTGGCCAAAAAGACATGGGAGACATACTGTTACTAATGCTGGAAATTCCTCTTTCAACATCACTGAAATATTAGCATAAAAATGATATTTGTTGTCCACTGGGAAAAAAGTAAACATATATCATGTGATACCTGTTATTGATATGGACTTTAACATCAAAATGCTTTCTTGTATGTAATTCAGACACATTGGCCCGAATTCACAAAGGTGGTACAATTGAAACCATGCTTTAAGCCATGGACAATTGGCTTATTCCTCTGTACATACATACATATTTGTGCATATTGCATTTCACAAAACTCTGGAACACACATTCTATTTTACTCAGTATCTAGTCTAAACATTGAGTAAAACTGAACCTGCTTTTCTCAAAAATTATAGCACCTATTTAAAGAAGGTATAGAAACAAGAAATGCAGGATCTTGTGCTCACCCAAGTATCGCATGTTCACCTTCCAAGTAATCTTGCAGACTCTAACCTCAAACATAGCAAAGTCACAAAGGTAGAGGGGGTAGGGTAGCATTGAGAGCTGGGGATATGGTGTCCATTTGCATATTCTGTCACACTAGTGAAAATACCTGTCAAATACACTGTATGTACAAAGTTTGACTATGCAGTTGGAAGAAAAAAATACTGACAAATCTATCATTTCTAATCCTATTTGTGTATGTGGAAAATTCCTTAATTCCATGTTACTGTACCTACCAGGGAGTTTTCCAAAAAGAAAATGAACACGTAAAATTTACGTCCCCATTTAACCCCCTCAATTCCCCCCCCCCCCCCCCCCATTCTGCCATGAACAACTTACATGTAACTTACAATAACAACCATCAATGTACGAACTCAAAGTACAGTATTAAGTTCGCTCTATCACTTCTGGTTCTAGAGAAGATTTTTAAAGAGTCCTTAATTTTGGGGCCTTTGAGCCCACCAAATTTGGTGAAGCTCAATCATATGGTTTTCAAAAAGATCAACGTGTAGAATTTAGGCTCCTATTTGGACCCCTCCCACCCTTCCCTTGGATGCCAATGGGGTCACCCCTTATTTTGATATGAACGAACATGAAACTACAACCATCAGTGTACTACCAGTAATAACTTGGCTGTGTAACTTTTGGCTGTAAAGAAAAGAAATTTTAAAGATTTTTTCAACTTGGGGGGCCAACCAGATGTGAAATGGTGCCCATCTGAATTGACATCCTATCCCCGAATGCACGTTGCCAGGGAAGTTCAGTGAAACGTGGTCATGGAGTTTTAATGAAGAAAGATGGCAATGTAAAAAGTTTAAGCATGATGCACGGTAGACAACGCACGGCGGATGTCAGATGACGAGTGATCGCAATAGCTCACTTAAGCCTTTGGCTTGAGTGTGCTGAAAAGGAGAGGTTTCAAGAACAGAAAGACTCACCTCTGAAACACTTGGATGAAAAGACGACATGTCAGGCACAAACACAGGCCAGTTCAACCTTCAACAGGCAAAAGAAAAGCCACTGGATGTTGATCACATAGATATAATCCAAAACTTATGTTATTTTGCCAGCTCTTTGTTCGCACAATGGCTGGCAAAGACTAATAAATGATAGCAATCAATCAATACAAACTTTTGAGGAAACAGGGGTCTGAGCACTTAAACTGGTTAAAATGATTTATGTGAAGGGTTTCAAAACTTGTGATATATACCACATACATTATTGATTCGAATCCTGTGCTAAAAACATGATCAGTCATAGGTGTCACTCTGTGTTTTATTATGAAGTATTCGTTGATATAAATTACAACACATCAATGTAAATTAGAATTTTGCATACACCCACATCTCTTACTTTGTTTCATTACCTCCTTTCTCTTGATTTAAACTTCTTCTCATCAGAGGCAGATCCATGAATCCCATAAAGGGGGTGTGAGCCCAGTGCCTCCCTGCTTGGATCCGCCACTGCTCTTGACACCTATGACACAATCAAGAAAGCTTATCCTTAGCATTTAACTTTTTGCATTAGAACACAGTACATTTTCTCAGATGATCAGTTTGCAAAATCTAGTTCCTACAGCAGACACAATAATCTTTTAGGCTATATTATATTGCTGTTCTGTGTCTGTCTCATGTCTGTTCTTTGTCTTACTTCAGTTGTATATCAGTTCTCATTCATTTTATTTCTGTTCTACGTTGTATTACTTGTACGCTGCAATGAACATATTTTAGAGCTTTGATTTCCTGACAAAAGTAACTGTCATTAGCAACTACTTTGAAACAAAATTGGTAACTGTCATCTAGAATCTACATCATCTGTCACCTAATATCCTATTAATACCACTATAACCAAAACTCATTTACGGCCAGGATTAGTCTCTAAGTAATTTCTGCTATGATACAATTCTCATCTTTTCGTTTCTCATTGTCATGGATCACAATATTTCTTTCAATAAACGATCAAACTAATATCATTATATCTGTCATATGTTCTTGTCTATTCTCATGTCTTAATATTACAGTCGTCTTGTCACTTTTTGTCTTATAATGTCAGTGTTTTCTGAAATAGTCTTACTTTTGTTGAAGACTTGCTTCATATTCACAAGCATGTTTCAGTGGATCCTTCCATGCTTTACATGTTTTGCTCATTGCATATATTCATATATATATATATTTTTTTTTTTTTTTTTTTTTTTTACTTCATTCACTTCAGTATTGATTATAATGTATCACTACTACTAAGGTTTTTTTTTTTATTGTTGTATACTCTCTCCCATTGACACTCACTTCTGTTTACCACATCCTCTGGATTACAAAAGAAAATATGATAACAAATGAAAATAAATGTTAGTTGATTTGAGTACATACACCACATTACTTTGCATAAACTCACAATAGCACTCATCAAAATTGTATTCTAATAGCCTCATGGTAACTGTAGTAAAGGGGAATAACTTCAGCATGAAGTGTATCTATACCTGTGCTATATACATGATCAATCAATGTATCACCTTCTGTCGTTGCATCACGTACATGTTGTTGATATCCATAAGAACACATCAATTTATGCACACATGAATCACTTGAACCTTGTCTCAGATTTTCATTGAAGTCACCAATAACTATGCATTTTGTACTTCTTTGCTGCAATTCTATGAGTAATCTCTTCAGTTTCTCACAAAATTGTTTCTTGTCATATCTAGGAGGTCTATATATCACTGAAATGAGACATGAAGGACAAGCTACTGCAAATGTAATATATTCCAGATTATTGACATGTAAACCCAGCCTACTAATAGATTTAATTTTACTATATACTGCAACTCCACCATGTGATTGATTTTTCAGTGCAGAAAATAAGGGACTTTCATCCGAGTAAGATTTTGACCGAGGCTGATTGTACATTTTAAACTGATCTAAATTCACATCAAAAATGTCATCATTAAGCCAAGTTTCAGTTAAACAAATAATATCAACAATTTTAAGTAGGAAATTTGATTGGATATCTTTGAAATGTGCTTTAAGACCTTGAATGTTATGTAACATTATACTCATAGTTGCAATGGAGATATCATTGTCAATGTTCTTTTCATCAACAAATGTTGGCATGTTCTCTAAACTTTCTTTAACAGCTGGATTGCAATACATAACTTTTGGATCAAAATCTTCTATTGTTAGTCCACATAATGATGTAACACGACTCAGAGCTACATATGCTTGTCCGGGCAAAAATATATTTTTCAGAGAAACAACAGCTTTTTCCATTGTCATGCCTTGTACTTTATGTATTGTGCATGCGTATGCTAATTTCAAGGGAAATTGTTTCCTAGTATATTTTTTTCCAATTGATTCCTGTTGCATTTGTATTGCCTGAGTTCCTACTTTTTCATTGTCAAATTTTACCAGCACAGTTGTGGGTCTTGCATTTTCATTTACTCTTATTATGTCAGTTACAGTGCCAATGCAGCCATTTGATAAGCCTTTGGTCACATTCACATTTTTGATGAGCATTACTCTACAATTTTCAGCAATCCAAAGATACGGTAGCAAAGAAGCTTTAGTCCATCTCCGTGGTTTGTCACATGTTTTGCATTTACCCTCATGACCAAGTTCAGAATCTTCTGCATCAATACATATGATATTTGTGCATTTCTTGTGAAGCATTATTTTATTCCAGTCATTTACTTGTTTGTTTGAAGAATATATATGCAATGCATCCTCACACTGTTCTCCAGTTTGGCATGATTGAAGAACTGCTATATCATCACTAGATAATTCATCTTTCTTTCCTTTAATCCTTAATTTGTTCAAAAGAACAGCAAACTCTGCATCACCCTTTTGTCTCATTATTTCATCCAAGTTAATCATAGAGAAGTTGTCCGTCCATAAAGAACTTTGGAATGTATCTTTATACAAAGGAGTACCTTTTACTGGAGGTAACTGATAGAAATCTCCAACTGCAATAACTGAAACCTTTCCAAATGGAGCATCATCACGTGTCTGCTTTATTTGCCTTAAACGTCCATGTATATACCACAATAGCTTCTGATCAACCATTGATATTTCATCAATTATAAGTATCTGTAGTTGACCCAGCTGACTACGTAGATGACTTATCTTTTCTTCTCCAAGGGGTTGGTATGGTAGTGTAGCAGAAATGGGTATGGACAGAGCATTATGAATAGTACTACCATTAATGTTGTAAGCTGCAATTCCAGTTGGAGCTACTTTCATAATTGAAATATCATCTGGATTATGCATCATTCTACTAAGAATTCTTGTCCCTTCATTACATATGCATTTCACTAGATGACTTTTTCCTGTTCCAGCACCACCTGTCACAAATATCTGAAATGTTGTATGTTCTTTTCCATTAACTCTGTCAAGACACCATTGTCGTATTTTGTAGAACACCTTTTGCTGCTTGCTATTTAAAGTTCTTAATAAGACATTACTGTCTTCTTTTGAAATGCTACATGATCGAAATTCTATGCCATATGACTCTTTCTCCTGAGATTTAGACTCAAGATCTGGGATTCTAAGTTCATTGTCAGCATCTTCAACTTCTACATGGATTTTAGCTGTTTCATGTCTTTCAACTTCTGTTTCTGGACAGAGTAATCCCCATGCATCTTCTTGTGGACCAAATTTCTCAAGATATTCTTGTGCTTGATCAATTGTATCAGCATTTTTTTCATACTGCCTGAGATTTTCATTGACAATACTTTTGACACTTTCCAGACTCTTATTAAACATTTGTACAGATCCAGTTTGATAAAATTCCTGGTATGTCAAAAATTGATCAGGTTTTAACTGTTTATCAGTACGGAATGGCAAATATAGTTGCAGTATACTCTGATAATATTTTTCTGGGGTTACAGTCGGTGAAAAGCGAGGATATCTCACTACGGCATCATTGGTTCTTGATCGCTTTTGTACATAGCCCAGCTGATCTCTCAATTTGAATACATTCTGTTTCTGTTTCTTACCCTTCATATCAGATTCACTGAGTAGTCTATACTTAGAACAAAATGTGGCTAAACACATATTTTCAAATTCAAAACCATCAGGTCGGGCTTTATATTTATCAATTCTGTTCGGCATCCATGGACTCCTATCATCATCGTCTCGTCTGCTCTGAATAACACTCAATGGTAAACTCATTCTCACCGGGTTTGGTCCAACAGGTATAAACTCAACTTTTCTTGAACACTCTTTCAATCTCAGGCTACAAACACGATACACACTTTCTTGCGCTGAAACTTCACGGTTTTGCATATACACATGTCCTATTTCTCTCATACTTTTTCGAGCATCTTCATTGCCTTCTTTCATTTCACTTTCTGCATTTTTCAAGAGCAAGCCCATCTCCCTTTCTGCTTTTGACATGTATGACACAACATAAACAACACAGGCATATTCATTTGTTATATACTGCAAATCCATATTGGCATTCCATGCTCTGAGTAAGAATGGATTGTATTGATTCACCCATATATCTTTTGGATCTCTTCTCATGACTATATCTTCTTTTGTAGCTACAGAATTATAGGCATCTTCAAATTCCTTTTGAGACATCCCAAGAGCTTCAAAGAGCTGTCTAGCATTATCATATTTCCCTTCCATACATGAAGAATTCTTTACTGTAGACAGAATATCTTGAGCTTCATCAGTAACTTCTGGATTAACTTTAGGATTCACAACAAATGTTTTCACAGAAGCTGGTCTTGGAAAATTAAATCTACAGGCAGTTCCCTTTTTCTTGCATGATTTTGAATGTTTCTTTGAATGAAGCTGAACATTCTTCACTATTTCATATAGTTCCTCATCTTCATCCTCACATGGAATGTTGCATGAAATGTATTTATCAACAAAATCTATGACAGTTTCATCTTTGTCGATACCCAAGTAAGGTGCAGTTTCAACCCAGAATAAGCAGTGTGTGTGGGGAGATCCTCTCTGTTGAAATTCAATTCTGTAAAAGTAGTCAATTATCTTGCCAATAGGTTCTGCCTCGGAAAGAATCACTTTGTTCAAAAATGCATGAAATCGTTTATCAAACATACGAGCTACTGTTACTGGATTTGACTTTAACAAATTACACTTATCTGTCCAATCCAAATCATTTGCTTTTCTTCTATCACCTTGTTGATTTAGCAATGTATTAATAACTTCAGGCCATCTCATCTCAGCTGATGAAAATGATGCAAACCATGTAGGCTTTCCAAGTTGTCTAACCATTGCTAATACATCTTTCTGTGTAGATTGCCAGTATGGAGGTGTTCCCCGTATTTGCTTCAGAAATTTATACCCTTTATTCGAATCCAATATCTCACGAACCTTTCTTGCATCTTTTAGATCTGAGCATTGCAGCGATGTAGGATTATCTATTTCCTCTGAGCTTTTTCTGAGAGCTATAGAAACATTTGAGAGTATTTGTTGCAGTTCATAAATACACTGAGCATAGAAGATATATTCTGTATTTTTTGCAAATCTGTTGTCTACATGCATCAGACGATTATGTAAATAACGACCAAGTGTTACGTTAATGAATCTAGTATCATGAAATGTTGGCTGGCCTGTTGGAAACAGAGCAGGAAAACATTTTGCCTCATTACTCTTATCCATCAACAGTGAAACTGGACTATTCTTTTCACAAGGTGCACAGCATATAATATCATCAAAAAACTGATCAAGCACTTCTTGCCTCATATCAACCTTCTGCAAACATGTATCCAATTGAATGCCTTGTAATTGTCCATCTTGATCATCTTCTACATCGTCATCGTCATCATTAGTTTCACTTGAATCCAATGGTTTAACACAAGTTGCTTGAATATTTTTCTCTGATAAATCAGAGCTCCATTCATTATCTATAGCAATATCAGAATACCACTTATTATTTTGCTTCAAATATTCCAATGCAGCAAGCACATTCTTTTTCTTGACAAACTGATATTCATAATATCCTTTATAAGACAGTTTCCTCTTCAGTTTTACACGAATAAATTGATCATCAGTCTCTGCTCGAGGTAAGATCTTTACAGTTTCATCTGTGCGTGATGGTACACAAACTGCTGGGCCATGTACTCCATATTGTCCTCCTTTAGGCAGGTTCAAAATTTTCATAAATGGAATGTTTAGTGCAATCAAATGCGTTTCCAACTGATTCAGAATTTGAAGTTCCACTGGAATAGCATGTAATTCTAAGTTATTTCTGCTAGCTTCAGCAGGCATATTACCGGCTAATAATTTCCTGTGGCAAGTGTAACAAATCCATAAAGAATTTCTTGGTGACTTTACTATTTGACAGTCAATATCACAGTCATCACTGCATGTATGCAAATACTCCTCTTTTACACATTTCGGATCGTTATATTTTGCTTTTGTGCACCTCAATACTTGATTTTTGAATAATAATTTCAAACATACACAACATACATACTCAGGGCCATGTGAAACAATTTCTCTAAATTTTTTCAAAACATGATCACAATTTGTCATATTCATTTTTTCTTGCTTTTTTCGTTTCACATTTCTCATTGCAACCTGCTGTCTGTACACAGAATTTTTCTTGTACTTAATGTTCGAAATTTTTCTCATTAATTTCTTATATCTTTCCCTGAACATAACATTGTTTTGATAAATAGCTTTCTTCATTTTTTTAAGTTTCTCTCTGAATGAAGCATCATTCTGATATCTGGTTTTCCTCAGTTTCTTAACCCTCTCTCTGAATAAAGCATTACTTTGATATCTACCTTTCCTCAGTTTCTTAACCCTCTCTCTGAATGAAGCATCATTTTGATATCTAGCTTTTCTCAGTTTCTTAAGCCTCTCTCTGAATGAAGCATCATTTTGATATCTAGCTTTTCTCAGTTTTTTAAGCCTCTCTCTGAATGAAGCATCATTTTGATATCTAGCTTTTCTCAGTTTTTTAAGCCTGTCTCTAAATAAAGCATTGTTCTGATATCTAGCTTTTCTCAGTTTTTTAAGCCTGTCTCTAAATAAAGCATTGTTCTGATATCTAGCTTTCCTCAGTTTCTTAAGCCTCTCTCTATATAGAACATTGGTTCCATAGCAAACTCTCCTCATTTTCTTCAGCCTTTCTCTAAATAAAGCATTGTTTTGATATCTCCCTTTCATCCTTGTGCTCATTGCTTTCTTGACAATTTCTCTGTAAGTGGGATCCAAGGAGTACTTGTCTTTTTGTCTCTTCTTCATTTCCTTTATCTTTTCTAACCTGTAATTTACATCTGTTTGATATTTTACTTTCTTTGCAACTGCATCTTTTAGTTTGCGGAATAGTAAAGGCTGATCATCTGATGAAAATTCTATTTCTAACTGCCTTTGCTCACTTTTTTTCTTTTCTCGCCGTGCTCTCATTTGATCTCTATTTTTTTGTCTAGTAACATTAGAATAACTTTTTCTTCTTCGTTTTCTCCTTTTCGTAGTTTGCTTAGTAGTTTTAACTTCTTCAGATTCTTCAGTATGCCTACTCATTTTAACTGCACGTTCAATGTCATCCTCTAATACTTCATCGTTCAATACATTGATTTCACAATCATTTACTTGTTTTGTAAGTTTCCTCTTTGTTGTGAGTTTTCTCTTTCTTGTCACAGGTGTTTCCATATCAGTAATGTTTTGTGGTCTTGACAAGTTTTGGGATGAACTTGGTGTTTGGATCCTTGGACACACAGATTCTACAACATCGTAATGATTGCCATTTGTGTGTTGCAAGTAAATACCTCTTTGTGATGTAACAATTCCAAACTGAAGTTTGCTTGCACCAAATAAATTCCATTTTGAACAGTTTTCTTCATATATAAGAACATCAGTATCTAGTAGATTTGATAAGGCCATTATTTCCAATTCTGTAGCCCATGTGCCATTGTTGAATACTCTTTCCTTTGCAATGTATTTTACAATATCTGTGTATCCCGATCTTAAAAGGCTTACATAATCTTGCTTGTTTTGTAAAATATGCTTAACTACTGCTTTTCGAACATCACGGTGTGAATCTTCCTTGCCACATGTGACATATGATATAGCTCTGTAAAAGCAATTTCCGTCACCAGTAATTCTATAGATAGTCAATGGTTGTGACAGAATAGTAATATCATCGTTTTCTACCATATCTTTTTGCATATCAGTACTGCTACATTTGTCATTAACCTTTATACCTAATTTGCAACAAAACTTCTCTCTATCAAATTTATTCACAGGATTGTACTTGAGATTAATACTTTTTATTTCTCCCACTTGTTTCACCTCAGATGCATCAATATCGACATTTACTGTCTGTTCACATGTGTTTTGTAATGGAATTTGTGCCTCATGCAGGTTTGCTGCCATTATTTGTTTTGATGTCATTTTCCTCATTCTAACACTGCATTTCTTTAATGTCAGGGTTTTAGTAATCTTAGATGATAAATCATGACTTTCCTTCTTGTTTTCTACACTTGTATTTGAAGTCACATGAAATACAGGTAATTTCTCATCCAAAGTACTAGACAGAACAGTAGTTACACTTTCCACTGCGTCAAAATGATTGCCTCCAGTGAACAGAATATATATGCCTCTCTCAGTTGTTACTTTGTTGTAGTATCCAGGTTTTCTTGCAGACAATATTTGCCAATTTTCTGTTCGATCATCATACACATATATATCACGATCTAGCATATGTGCCATTGAACTAATATCTGTGTGACCAGCCCATGTTCCTAAATCCATCAATTTCTCTTGAAGTACAAAATCCCTGACACTCTGATATTTCATTGTGTCTATTATATTCTTAAATAAATCACCCTTTTCCAGCAAATGTGCCGCATTGGATTTCCTGAGCATGAAATGGTTTCTTTCGCTGCCAGTAACTACATGAGCAATACTTCTGTAAAAGCAGTTGCCATCACCCATAACTCTCTTGATATTTACAGGTTTCCCAATATACAAACTTTCATTTCTATCCTCCATTGATTCATTGGCAGTACCACTGTAACTGAAATTCAATTTATTGCACAAAGACTGTTTGTCTACGTATGTAATCGGCACAAATTTGAAATTTCGATCTCTTCTTTCTGTTGTCTTTTCAACTGAAACAAATTCAACTTCATTCTCATTCCCATAGCCATCACTGTTTACATTTACTCTGTTTTTCTTTGTTTCATTTTGAGTCTTACAGCTATCACTGTTAGTTCCTTTAACATGATCACAATGTTTTGAAATGTTGCTATTGTGATCATTTGTATTCCTACATGCAGTATTTACTGAGTTTGATCTCTTGGAGCCACTAGTTGTCAATGCATTTTTCTTAGAATTGGATTCTAATGCCAGACCGGTTAGTTCAAACTGAGTAGTACGTAAATCACATGCCATTGATTTTGCCAAATTCAAACAGTGTACCTGTATACCTTGCCATGATGAAATGCTAAGCAAGACACTGCATCCATCTTGTACCAAGTACCCATCATGACTTCTGGAATGAGAATCAAATACATAATAACCATTGTCATGTGTAATGATTGCAAATGTACTCTCAGCAAAATTCATAAGACATGCATCATATCTGCATAGTTCTTGTTCTAAGGCTTGGCTCAATGACAAAGCACCAAAATTTGACAAATTGTTTTGATTTCCATCCAACACTCCATATTTTGATTCAGCATAGGTTATTTGAAATTTTTCATCCAGAATATGAAGTTCCTTGGGTAATTCATCTATCATTACAAGCTCTTCATTCAGTGGTGAATCCTTCTTTATGTAATAATACAACTCATTCCCAAGTGTCAGAATCTGATCAAGATCACGAGATCTCATTTCAATTCCATTCTTTGTTTGGGTGTATAGAACTGCCACAAGGGAATTACATGCACATTGTTTGCCAGCAGTGTAACCAAATCGTTGATCACCTTGATTAAAATTTCCTTGTGCGATTGTTTTGGTCATAGGATATGATTGCCTTCTACCACATTCAGAACTTGAGAGTGAAACATGCTTACAGACACGTTCTTCAGTCTCTAAATCACTTGCAGCTGGTTCATCATCTAATACATGTACTATTGATTCCTGTACATCATATGAATTGTGGTGGTCAGCACTTTTCGCAGAATCATCATTCATTACTATGCAGTCAGATGGATTAGTAGTTTTTTCACTTTCAGGCAAGAATATTGATTCATTACAAACTTCAGCACACTGTGTAGCTGAAACAGGTCTCTGACATGGAGAGTGAACACTTACATCTGTACAACAATTCACAGGGAACAATTCCTTCACTGATATTTGTCTGTCACTTTCAACATCTTTTCTTCCACTGTAACATGGGTTTAGTTCATGCACATTGTGCATTCTGTCACATTTCACTTTGGAGATATCATTCGAGCTTGTGTTGTCTCTACTTGTGGAATTACTGTCCTCATGGTCAGATGTTTCATTCTTACACAACTTTTCATTCTTTGCTACATGTTCTCCTTCAGGAATGTCAGGTTTGACCTTTCCATTATTACGCACCTGTGAGTCAGCATTTGTTTCCGGTAGCACACTTTGTCTGTTGATCTTCGTGAAACAACCTTTCTTTCTTGGTTGCCGTGCATTTCCACCTCCATAGAGCCTGTTCACATTCCAAACTTCTTTTTCAATGTCTGTGGAAGGGACAGAGGCACATGTAGTCTGATCACCATTCGGTACACAACATTCATCACTCATATTCGGAGTGCTTTTAGCCACATCAGCCCAACTTCTCTGTGTTTTTGCATAGATCTGCTCAGTGTATTTTGCCATCACATGAGGTGACTGAACACACTTTGAATATACATTCAATACAGATTCAGTATATACCTGCAGACTATCATTTCGTTCTGTGTCCAAGTTTGCATTCACATTTTGCTTCACGAGTTTACCAGGTTCTTTTTGCTTTGTTTCTGCTTTTGATTTCTTGCCCTTGCTGGTCTTGGCTCTTTTCTGTTTTTCAAGATAGTAGGCTTTCATTGCTTTGCCAATGTAGGTCACACCAGGTTGGAGAGGCACACCATTTACTGATCTCACTGAGCTCTTGTTAAAGGTCTTGGTCTTGGGATTGTCAGTCATTGTTTGGGATGTAGTCACTTTTGTCTTCCTTGATTTCACAGTTATCCAACCATCATCCACTGCAGTTTCTAATGGCTGAAATTGGCTCTTGGTCAGATTTGTCATGAAAGTCGAATCTGATTCATCTCTCTCACAATCTGCTCTTTTCTGCACACACACATTTGTCATTTCTAGAATTCCATTGTCCTTTCTTTTCACATACCGGTACCTCTTTTTCAGTCTCTTGCTTGGTTTCCTTCTCTGGTTGCTCTTGCATGATGAATGTGAAACATCAGCACCAGAATCTTCATCACCAATGTCTTTGAGAACCTCATATCTGTTGAAATGACAGGGAATGCCAATTTTGTCAAAGATGCGGTGGGCAATATTATTGCTTCCACATGCTGAACATATCCAAATCAACCTTGCATCACACAGTCTAGCCTCAGAAATAGTTCCTGTACACATCACATGAAACTGCTTGCCACAATCCTCACATGGTACTCTGCTTTCATTTTCATTGATCACATTACAACATGCATCACATTCACTGACCTCTACATTTCTCAAGTCGCAACTATGGAGGATATCTAGGATATCACCAATAACATTCTTGAATTCACTTGCTTCCATTGTCAAACTACAGGGCTTTGAAAGTAGGTACCTATTACCAAATAAATGTACTGTTCAATCAATATATTCCTTGAATCACTATACTTATATGAATCAGGTCTACCCCTGGTACTCTGTATTGCAATTGACAACAAAATTGTAGAATTGTATTGCCTTGAAAGCTAATATATACGTGAACTGTATTACACTGTACAATGTACTTGCAATGAGGCTGTGACACCAGTCCTTATAATGTTTCTACCAACAGGTGGCGCTTCTTATCTACCGAGAAAAATTATTTGTACAAGGTGTGTTGTTTAATTAGTTACTACCAATAGGTGTCGCTTTTTGTCTGCCAAGAAAAATTATTTTGTGCAATGTGTGTATTCTTAATTGTTTCTACCAACAGGTGACGCTCTTTGTCTATTACCTGCTAGTAATGGCTACTGCGGCAATTTCAGGAATGCGATTATAGCACTCGCACCTTTGCTTATCTTTGTGTACACCTATCTTGCCACCAGAAGAAGACTTATAAATTGTCTACCGCAATAACGTTTACCACATATAATGCTTTTGTCTTAAGATGGCGCTCTTCAATTCTCTTTTACCGTAAATTCCCCACTCAAGACACCGTTTCTCAAGTGATGCAAGACTATATTTCTATTTTTAAATTTTCAGCAAACTTCTCGCCTCCTGTAAGAGAATTCTCTTTCAATTATGATTCTCTTCAATTCTGATTGCTTTATAGTTTTCACCTCCTTTACAGAATGCACTCTTTATTCAACACTCCTTAAAACTCTTTTGTTAGATTTCGACTCTTTTTCTCCTCAATTCTGACTCTTCCTCTCTTATTACTCTTTCTCTCTTTGATTCTAACTCTTTCTGTCTTTGATTCCGACTCTTTCTGCCTCTGATTCTGAGACTCTCTCTCTCTCTCTGATTCTCTTTGAAATTATTTCAAGTTCTTTCAAGATAGAGTAGGATCAAAGATTCAGGTTTGCTGAAGATTCAAATTCAGTTAGAGCAGATAGAGTTTTATCTTTGTAATCACAGTCTTCTATTTGTGCAACTTTAAATATCCCAGGTTGGTTCCCTTTTTTTTTACAAATTTGCCTATTTCTAAAGTATGTAATAGCAATTTTATAAGATTGTATTTACTCTAATCAAGCCCGTTTTTTCTCTATCACAATTTATATCCCAAGACAAATTCACAAATGACAATGTTTTTTAGTACTCGTACTTTCAGATCTCTGTTTATCCCTAATATCACTCTTTCCTCTTTTTAGTGTAATATCACTCTTTGTATTTAATCTCCAATATTACTCTTAACACTTATTCTGCAATTCCACCCCTTCTACTTATTCAGTTAAATCACTGGTTGCACTTTTTGTGTACTATCACTCTTTGCATTTATTATCATTATGACTCTCTGCACTTCTGTTCCAGTTTATATACAGGGGTTTCACTCGTTTCTTGTTTTCTTGATTGTATGTATACTTTCCAATTTTCTTGTTATATACAGGGGTTTCACCTGTTCTCCGGTTTTCTTGTTATACACAGCGGTTTCACCTGTTCTCTGGTTTTCTTGTTTTTACAGGGGTTTCACCTGTTCTCCTGTTTTCTCGTTTATATGTATACTTTCCAATTTTCTTGTTATATACAGGGGTTTCACCTGTTCTCCGGTTTTCTTGTTATATATACTTTCCAATTTTCTTGTTATATACTTTCCAATTTTCTTGTTATATACAGGGGTCTCACCTGTTCTCCGGTTTTCTTGTTAGGGGATACAGGGGTCTCACCTGTTCTCCGGTTTTCTTGTTATATACAGGGGTCTCACCTGTTCTCCTGTTTTCTTGTTATATACAGGGGTCTCACCTGTTCTCCGGTTTTCTTGTTATATACAGGGGTCTCACCTGTTCTCCGGTTTTCTTGTTATATACAGGGGTCTCACCTGTTCTCCGGTTTTCTTGTTATATACAGGGGTCTCACCTGTTCTCCGGTTTTCTTGTTATATACACAGGGGTCTCACCTGTTCTCCGGTTTTCTTGTTATATACAGGGGTCTCACCTGTTCTCCGGTTTTCTCGTTATATACAGGGGTCTCACCTGTTCACCTGTTTTCTCGTTATATCAGGGGTTTCACCTGTTCACCTGTTTTCTCGTTTGTCAGGGGTTTCACCTGTTCACCTGTTTTCTCGTTTGTCAGGGGTTTCACCTGTTCACCGGTTTTGTTTTACAGGGGTTTCACCTGTATCCTGTTTTGTTTTACAGGGGTTTCACCTGTATCCTGTTTTCTTATCCAGGGGTTTCACAGACCTGTAAAGAAAGAAAACAAAAAGAACATTAGCTTTGTTGAAATTATATTGTGGTTTCTGATCCTGCCTCCCAAAGTCAGGGGAAAATTATGCTGCCCTACGATCTAAAACTCTGAAATTTTCAAGTTTGACTGCACTATTACTAAGAGGTCACTATGGGTAACGAAATTATGGTGGCAAAATCAAACTGATGATATCTGCTCTTCATTTTTTTTTTTTTTATAATATAACCGGGAGGGGTAGCCATTATATTAGAGCGGAAAAACTAATATCATTTTCTTCATTCACTCAAAGTTAGCTTTCGAAGTTACTTCCTTTTGTGACCTGAGGGAAGCATAATTTTCCGAGACTTTCTTACGCAATAACACTTGCTGTCTTCCAATATAATGTTTTGTCTTCTAGATCTCCTTTGACAATATATTCCTCATCAATATACATGTAGTATTACCAAAAGATGCATAAAGTTTTGACATATATCTGATGCAAAAATAAAAAATTAGATAAATTTGACTTCTGACTGGCAGGACACTAGATGTGGACTTCATCACTCTCATCAATTGTGAACAAAATTGACATAGCAATAAACAAATAATTGGGAACACATGACCTCAACATGACTTTTTTTCCTCATCCTCATCAGCACACTTGATATAATGACCATGATCATGTATACCAATGTACCAAGGGTGACACGACATTTGCTCCAGTCTACATATCTCGAAACATTAAAGGGTAAGGTCAAGGACATGATTTCATTTTTTGTTCAGAACAATGCAAAGTTTAGGATTAGGGTTAGCATTACAGTTAGCGTTAGGTTTAGGGTTATCATGGCAAAAGTAGACCGGAGCTATTGTTGCGAGAGCAAATGTCATGGAACCGTACCACATTAGAACATGATTCATGCAGAAATAAATAATTGAGAGGTACTGAAACAGTTTGTCTTCCAGACCCTAGCGCCCTCTCTCAACGGTATTTTAAAAATATTTTAAAGACATCAATGCACTTATTTACAAATTTACCAACTGAATATCATAAGTTACATGAAGACTATATTCTGTAATTTTCAACGCATTCCATGCAAGCGAACTGACTTTATGGCAAAGAGAAGCTTTCATTATTTTTGTTGGAAATGCCAGCAAAAATTATTTGTTATATAAAATTGCAAAATCTAACCCCGTAAACACATTTTTGTTTTTCATCCCCCTCACAGTTGTTTAAGATATAAACATTCAAATAATATATGAATAGACTGGAATGGTGACATGCTACCTTGATGGAATTTATGAATACTAAGGACAGGCCTTAAACAAAGTGCCAATTTCATGACAAATTCAAAGTACTTTTTTATGCAAAATGATAAAGTAAAAATAAGGTCCTTTTGTCACAATCTTAACAATTCAATCAAAATTTTTGGTACCAATGGCAAAGGTATTGGTATCAACGACAAAGGTAATTGGTATCAATTTAATGGCAGAGGTTACTGGTATCAATTCAATGGCAAAGGTAATTCGTATCAATGGCAAAGGTAATTGGTCTCAATGGAAAAGGTATTGGTATAATGGCAAAGGCAAGTATATTCCATCTTACAATGCATCTATTGTGAGTGCTACAGTAGTCTTCACGGATCTGAACAATCCAAAGTGACACACAGCAAACTAGGAAGCAGTGTGCTGATACATTTGGATTGTACTACTCATATCAGCAGGAATGTGAACAAACTCTTGGCATATTTCTGAATTGTGCTTACACACACCTTTTTACTAATTAATATGACATAATTTTTAATTAGCCAAATGGTTTTAGAGCTACACAAGTCTCCCACTTCACCCTTTGTCCCACTTGACCCCAGTCTTCCCTATTCCTTTACAGCAATACTAACCCTATAAACAAGGGATTTTGTAATCTCAAGTCAGTACACATTGCCAGTAATTTGAATCAACCATACAACAGTAGTGTAGTTTGGCAGTAGGCTATAAAAAATTGATGAAAACAAGCACAACTGGTGTAGGGCCTACACACAACACAGTGTACATCACTTAAGTGATGTCAATGTGTGCTATATTCCATTTGTCATCACCCCACTGCAAAACTTGCACTTGTGTCCTTAGAGTACATTAAAACCCTCGTAAACAACTTGAAGAAGGAAACATTTCCTTTATAAACAAGACAATTGCCAAAATGTCTCTTGTCCGTTTGCACAGAATAGAAAAAATTCTAACTCTCAAAGTTTGGTAACCCATGTCTGTGACCTTTAACCTTGTAATGACCTTCAACTCTCCAAGAGATATCTACCAAATAAGATTCGTTCCAAACAGACATGTCCGTCAAGAGCTGTGAGAAATTACCAAAATGCACCCTAAAAAACATGACTTTGGCCCCTAAAAGATCATTGACCCCTGCCTGTGACCTTCGACATTGTGGTGACCTTCATCTCCCAAGGAAACATTTACCACCTAAGTTTGGTTGCAAACAGACATGTCCATCAAAAGTCATGAGCCATTATCGAAACACGCCATCAAACACTTGACTTCAGCCCTTAAAGTTCATTGACCCCTGCCTGTGACCTTTGACCTTAAGGTGACCTTGCTGTTTAGTAAAATGTGTAACTTTCCATAACCACTCTACCCTCCAAATTTCATTAAAATTGAACCCCTCAGTACAGATACAATTGTATTCCAGTTTTTGTAGCGTTACAGACAGACGACAGACAAGCCGACAATGGACGGTCGGACGCTGCACACAATCCCTTAGTCCCGCCCCTCACCTCCAATGGGCTCAACAAAAACCTACAATAGGCAATCACGTACAACTCAAATGAAGTCGTTCAGTGCCCTGTTCCATCTCTCATGAACCCAAGGTAAAACTGCACGATTAGTCTATTGAAGATACTGGTATCCTCACAATAGACTACACAAGCCTGATTCGTGTCCAAAAAAAAAACTGCAATAACTTATTCTCCTAAAGTGAATAATTGTACATCCTGCAAAACCTTTAGTCACTACCAACAATACGCAAGTATTTACTTTAGTGGGATATACTATAGTGCAATGCCAGTTATCATAAACACCAATGGCAGACATATTCCTTCACAGGAATACTACATATTGCGCAGTGTTACGTCACATATTGCCTGTATTTTAAAGCTACCATGTAGACCTTACTGCAGTTTGGCACTAGGATGATGACTGATGAAATAACATCCAACTGCTGCACACAGATCACAATCTGAACCCCTGTGTGGTTTATTCAGTCTTTTAACACCCCAGTGCAAAACTGCACATGTGTCCTTGGTACATTAGCCTGCTAAAGATGAGTCCCAAGTATACTCAGTCTGGCGTCTAAGGAAAAAGCATTTTATATCAATATCAGTTCATTTTCTTAAAGGGGAAGGCTAGTAACTGATCAG
Source organism: Diadema antillarum (assembly GCF_040938485.1). Classification (NCBI taxonomy): domain Eukaryota; kingdom Metazoa; phylum Echinodermata; class Echinoidea; order Diadematoida; family Diadematidae; genus Diadema; species Diadema antillarum. The sequence goes on from NW_027271519.1 coordinate 90,543, forward strand.
TGGGAATCAGTGGAAATGCTGGGAGATGATTGTTCCAATCCTTGTGGGATTCATTCAAGAGTTCATTGTATATCTATTGTTGTGTGAAAATGATTTGCTTCAGAAAGGTCTCATATTCAAGTAATGTGCAGATTAATGCTCCGTCACGGACCAGGGACGCTAACCTGGAAGCATTAAACTGCACATTACTTGAATATGAGACCATTCTGAAGCAAATCATTTTCACACAACAATAGATATACAATGAACTCTTGAATGAATCCCATAAGGATTGAAACAATCATCTCCCAGCATTTCCACTGATTCCCACTGATCAGTTACTAGCCTTCCCCTTTAAAAGAAATACTGCTATCTCCACAGTAGACTGCTCAATTCCAACTCCTGCCAAAAAATAACATTTGTACCTAAAGTGTTAAGGGTAATCGGCAATGCACAATAATTTAGCCCGCTAAAGTGAATTACCCAAACACTATACCACTTTGCTCTGTCCACAAAAAAAAAAACCCGAATCCTCCACAGATCCAAATGATGATGAGGAATTCTGAAACAAAAAACAAAAATGCTATTATTCAATAAAATATATATGTTTTCTAATATAACATGCAAACATAAGTAACGTTTGAATATCATAACAATCATGAATAATTAACATTCCAGTATTCTTGGTTTTGACATAGACTGTCTCTAATGTATCGCATGTTGAATGGCCCAAACTTCTACACTGTTTGTTACTGAAACACATGAAGTAATAGTATTGCAACTCATGCCTTTCTGACTTGACAATATACCACCTAAATTTGGATCCAAACAGACATGCCCGTCAGAAGTTATGAGAAATTATCAAAATGCACCCTAAACAACTTTTTGGCTCCTAAGAGTTCATTGACCCCTGCCTGTGACTTCCGACCTTGTGGTTACCTTCATCTCCCAAGGAAACATTTACCACCTAAGATTGGTTGCAAACAGACATATCCATCAAAAGTTATGAGCCATCATCGAAACACGCCATAAAAAAAAACTTGACTTCCGCCCTTAAAGTTCACTGACCCCTGCCTGTGACCTTTGATCTTAAGGTGACCATGCTGTTTGGTAAAATGTGTAACTTTGCATAACCACAGTACCCTCCAAATTTGATTAAAATTGAAGCCCTCAGTACAGATATTCCAGTTTTTGAAGCGTTACAGACAGACGACAGACGAGCGGATAAAGGAGGGACAGACACTGCACACAATCCCTTAGTCCCGCCCCTCACCTCCAATGGGCTCGACAAAAACCTACAATAGGCAATCACGTACAACTCAAATGAAATCATTCAGTGCTCTGTTCCATCTCTCATGAACCCAAGGTAAAACTGCACTATTAGTCTATTGAAGATACTGGTATCCTCACAATAGACCACACAAGCCCGATTCGTGTCCAAAAAAAAAAAAAACTGCAATAACTTACCCTCCTAAAGTGAATAATTGTATAACCTTTAGTCACTACCAACAATACGCAGGTATGGTGGGATATACTAAGTACTATAGTGCAATGCCAGTTATCATAAACACCAATGGCAGACATATCCCCTCACAGGAATACTACATATTGTACAGTGTTACATCACATTATATTGCCTGTATTTTAAAGCTACCATGTAGACCTTACTGCAGTTTGGCACTAGGATGATGACTGATGAAATAACATCCAACTGCTGCACACAGATCGAAATCTGTACCCCTAATATGATGTCACTGTGTGCTTTATTCAGTCTTTTAACACGTGTACCCCAGTCCAAAACTGCACTTGTGTCCTTCATACATTAGCCTCTTGAAGATGAGTCCCAAGTATACACAATCTGGGGTCTAAGGAAAAAGCATTTCACATCAAAATCAGATCATCATCTAAAAAAAAAAATACTGCTATCTCCACAGTAGACTACCAAATCCCAACTCTTTCCAAAAAACATTTGTACCTGAAGTGTTAAAGATAATTGGCATTGCACAGTAATTTAGCCCGCTAAAGTGAATTACCCAAGCACTATACCAGGAAAATGACCACTTTGCTCCGTCCACAAAAAGAAAAACCAAATCCTCCACAGATCCAAATGATGATTAGGAATTCTGAAACAAAAAACAAAAATGTTATTATGCAATAAAATATATATCTTTTCTAATATAACATGCAAACATAAGTAATCTTTGAATATCATAACAATCCTAAATAATTAACATTCCAGCATATTTGGTTTTGACAGACTGTCTCTAATGTATCGCATGATGAATGGCCCAAACTTCTACAATGTTTGCTACTGAAACACATGAAGTAACAGTATTGCAACTCATGCCTTTCTGACTTGACAATATTCGCATGAAACAATGAAAAATTACCTGAAAATTTGTGCAGTTTTGATAGGATACCTAACAAAAATACTAGTCCAAAACTCATTGAATAATGTCAAACATTTTGAAGGATATTAGGACAGAAACAGAAAAGAATAAAACCTTGTTTCATGATTATTAATAATATTTAAATACTGTACAACATGATATATTCGCGGCACGAATTTTTCGCGAATTGGAACCGACAGCCTTTTTCGTGGCATGAAATTTTCGCGAAGTGCCACTGGCGTTCAATGCATGTAGTGTAAACAAGGACTTTCGCGTGCATTTTAATTTCGCGATTCTTGGCGCTCCCGAAATTAAAGTGCACGCAAAAATTTGTTTTACAGTAAGAAAATTCGGGCAAATGATATCTATTTTCGGGCAAGTGTTTTGCAAGTATCAAAATTACCTAGCCTAATCAGGCAATTGCCCCCCCCCCCAAAAAAAAAAAAAAAAACAAAACAAGAAATTGTGTACCACCCTGAAACTACCCTAATTATCCATTATCATTAAAGGGGAAGTTCAAGACTGGAACGGAGTTTGCAAATTTCCTAAAGAATCTTAGGTACGGTAATTATCCCAATTCCAATAAAGATACATTTCTGACAATTAAGAACTCGTACCTAAGTACAATGTAGTCTCTTCCCCTGTATGCCCCCTAAAAAAAAGGAAAAATGAAAGGGAGAAATGTTGTTTTTCGTATTTTATTACCACTTTTCAATCATTCTGATTATCTGCGCCACGTCATCCTCTAACCCTAAGGAGTCCATGAAAGAGTCTATGACTGAGCTCATCATATTAGGTTGATCACGTCACGCTCACTCTGTTCTAGGTTTCTGCTTACGTGCCTACCTCTGTCAAGCAGAGCTACCAAGTCTCACGCATGCTGCGCGAGACTCTAGAATTTAGGGGCCATCTCACAATCTCATGCATGACACCCATTTTTCTCACGCATAGGGCGAAGTCTGTAACTTGGACCTATAATAATGAGCATAGCTCAAAAGATTTAAGTGATAGTTGCAATTGAGGGTATATTTCCTTTTTGTCTGTCAAAATAAGAAAAAAAATAATCACTGAAGTGTGCACCTGACCGCACCATGGGTATCAAGAGCAAAAAATTGAAAAAGCTCCCTACCGTGGGAGGCCACAGGAAGGAAAAACCCTCCCACACCCTCACTCGCTCGCACATTCGCACGCCGAGATACCAAGTCATGAAAATCTCACTCATAAAAATTGTTTGAACTTGGCATCCCTTGTCAAGTGGCAGTGTACAAGATAAATTTTCCTCCACCATAATGGTGTGTGCAGTGCATCTATGTACAGAGCATCTATTCACAGGGATGCCAAGTTCATTTTTTATAGTCTTAATGGCACGATCAGGTGCATAATAAAGTGACTATCTTTTCTTTTACTTATTTTGAAAGACAAAAGGAAAATATAGGCCTAGACCTTATGTCTACCTTCAATTGTAACTATCACTTTAATCCTTTGAACCATGCTCCTTATTATGGGCCCTAATTCCAGACTTTGCCCCATACGTGAGAAAAATGGGTGCCATGCGTGAGATCGTGAGACGACCCCTAAAATAAATGCTCGAGTCTCGCTCACAATGCGTGCGTAAGACTTGGTAGCTCTGTATTCATATCATGCACAGAAATCACTGCTATTACACCACATAAATACGCCCTCTATCGATCTGTTAGCTAAGAAATGGCGTCCGTATTTTGCCCATGAACCTACTGACGTTCTAGCTTCTACTACTACCCCTGGCTAAATCACTATCTCTTTGGAATTGAATGGAACTTAGGCTTCCTACAAATCTCACCTTGCCCATAGATTCAGGTAACATGATCTAACATTAAATTCTACGTAACTACGTTAGAAACCTTGCTTGCGACCAGGGAGGTGGTCACCTCCCTGTTGCACCTCCCTGTTGCGACCAACAGCCTCATACGCACTACCGTAATGAGCAGATACATGGTCATGAATAAATCCGTGTAGAACGAGTATTTCTCGTCAGTTTTCGACACTTTTAGTATCGACTGAAAGAGAAAACATAAGCAAATATGCTCATGATTAAAATAAACAGAAAAGAGGAATATAGAATATCAAAATCCCTCTCGACGTTCGGTATTGTATTCAAAAATATTCCTTCACGTTTGACGCCAAAAAAATAACCTGAAATCTTTCATGCCCCTCTAAAATATGGTGAAGAATATGTCCGCTAAAGTATATAGTATCACAATAAGGGCACGTTTTCCCATCTTCATTTCAATACGGGTCAGGAACTAGCAACATTCAGAGACATGTCTAGCGTCGAGTTTAAAAAGATTATCCTCGCATTCGCACCGGAATTCCGGGTCTGTGACTGGTCGAAATCTGTCGCAAGACGCGTCGTGTCGCATTGCGTAGTATCCATTGGCTGCTGACTCAATGCTGTGAGTTTTAAATGTTAGGTTCCAGATTGTGATCGAATTTTCACGCTCTATACAAAACTTGAACTTTACACAGGAACCAATGATGTGTATGTGAGTGTGCACTTAAAATGACCCTGAACAATGGACCTGGCTGCCACCTGTCCCGAGCTCTGCTGCAAGGCACATGAATGCTTAATCAATTATTCATGTGGATTGCCCCAAGCACTGCTAGTCTGAATTCTTGACACAGGGTGAAATGCATGCACATGAAAGAAGTAAGCACATGTTTCCATGTGCTTGCACACACCACATTTCAGAATGAACAGAGACTAGCTGCGATAGTGGAATTCCTCATGAAACATTCCAATCCTGGCCATTGTCCACGACCATTGTCTGGGTATCAACAACACATTCCACGCGTGTTCATTCACTACCCCACTTCCAGTAAGAAAACGTAATTTGCCTTGTTTTCAACAGGAAAATTCACAACCTTAAAAATGGTGCCCCTCTTCGTTTTTTAATTGATCATACTCGCTCAAGTTTCAGGAACTAGCAAAACATCAAACTATGATCTAAAGGCTTCTTGAACATTGGCAAAATAATCGTTTACTTTGATGCTAAAATGGACTACTATATTGACATCAAAAATAGGGAAATAAGGTATCAAATTAATGTGCATAATCAGCTCTATAACGTACCTAACCATCCTGGATCAAACAATGCACTGCGAAAGCTATGAAAGCTGTTGTTGCGACCTCTGCAAAAACTCTCGCAAAGTATCGCGAAATCTCGTCAGGCTCAAGGGCACAAACTGCGTAAACGTGATTCTGAATAAAATTGTCGTTCGTGCCTCATTATCGCACACGCTGCGGACTGACTGAACGTACATTCAGGGAGGTATCTCCCTTGATTTAACTTAGCTGCGGGGGCCTGCATGTGGTGCATACGGTGGGGCCAGATACCAAGAATCGAGTAAGGGGGACAGTCTGTGTTTAGACATGCCTGTGCACCTACCTGATATGGTACTCGAGCTGAAAACTCAGTGTCAAACAAAGGTCGTGTCTTAGGCTAGGAAGAAATTAGACGTAGAGTAGTCGTAGAAAGTTTACAGTGATCATCACACCATAGCTTTACGTACGTAACACGTCGTGATTGCATACAAAGTACTCGGCACATCGTACCACTGTAAACACGCGTACTGTACACGTACACGGTATAGATAGGGATCGGAGAACATGTGCGTACGTGTATAGAGCGCACGCAGTTTGGTAGGTACATAGGCGGAAGCACAGAACATCAGTCTTACAAAGAGTTCTGTGGGCTGAAGTCGTTATCACGCACAAACGCTCAAACTATGGCAAGCCGAGTGTATTTCCTAACCATTAACTACAGTTCAAATTTACGATCAGCTCGATATTCCGAAAGTTCGTTATTCCGAGGGCTCTTTATTTTTCTTTCTTTCTTCCACTTTCTGTGCAATAAATCAACAACAACAATGGCTATCAACCACACATTCTCCACATGTTTAGTTCATGTCACGAACATAATTCCATGAAATAACAACTACATGTACTTGATCAGACACCATCTTGGGTAGGTAAATAATGGTCAAAGGTCAAAAATGTCTAATCGTGTATCTTGATAAATGCACGTCCTATCTTTCCCACATTTTGCACACGTAAGGAACATGTTGCAAGAATCATTTCATAAAATAACTTTTTGCTCAGATGCCATCTTGGCTGTGTAAAGTGGAATCAAAGGTCAAATGTACTTCATTCGGTAATCTCAGTGTATAAGTTATTATGGTATCACCGTCATATTTTCCACACATACATGGACCTCGATAGATGTATCATCTCATAAAATAACGACGATTTGGTCTGACGCCATTTTGGCTGTGCAAATGAGGTATTATCTCTATGGGAGTACATTTTTTCTGGAAATTTTAGTACATGTCAAGCACATATATTTCTCATAAAGTAAGTGATTCATCAGACAATGTCTTTTCTCGGTAAATTAGGGTCAGTAGTCACAATATTTATTTCCGAATAAATCGGATCACCTAATTTGTCAGTGTTGACAAATTCTAAGTCTAGTTCTTCTTTCTTTCTGGACAATTTTGTGTCATCAATATCTCAAGAATGACATTACGGAATAACATGACATTTTCAGGGAACATGTCTCATGACAAAATCTAGCCACAATAAGGTTTTCATGACAGTAACATATCTATGACGTCATCTAGGCGCCATTTTGTGATTTTCGGACCATGTTACATGATCGATCATAACTTCATATCTAAAGGTCATGTCTGTATCATTTTCGGCGGACATTAAGTTCAGGTCACGCTCTATCATACATTTTAATGCTAATTACCTAAGACATTATTACGCGCGCGTACGCGCGCGTCAAACTTTTAAAAGGCTCAAAACAACTTACCAATGGGAAATCTCGAAGTTTCAGACAATTTTAAGCGTTTCGCGCGTTCGCGTCCGTCCGCACATTTTCGCGCGTAGTGCGCGTAAGCAAACTGAAAATGCACATTTTTTGACAGATTTGGATTCCTGATACATTAAGTAACAATATCCATTGATTTCCGATCAATTTTGACCTATAACAAAGGAATGCGTTGGCGTCAAAGTTGAAATTTCGTGTGCGCGTCTTTGTGCAAATATAGCGAAAAACATGTCTTTGTTTATTTCGCCATAGCTCTTTAAAACGTCTGGTTACCCTATGTTTTTATTGCATATTACAAAAACATATGAATTGGAAATAACGTTTCAAGTATTAATATTTCCATAATTACATTATGACGTCATCATATCATCATCTGAAATCAAAAAAGTGGAATTAATTTTTTTGAGGTACTGTTTCTGACATTCATTTGCTCGTATCTCTGTTGTTTAAGCTCAATATTATCCCAAATTCAGATATGTTGTACTTTGAACATTTTCCTTTCAGGTCCATGTCATGGTTTTGAAATTTAATGACGTCATCATACTTTAAATTGTGATTAAAGGTAAAGACGCAAAATCGGACAAGTTTACGTGTTATGTCTATGGGAGGGGATCTTTTTTAAAACCATGCATTGACTTGACAACGTTTAAGCACCTTTATCTCAGCTGATTTTGCTTCATTTCCTCTGAAACTTTAGTATGTTGTAGCTGAGACAATAAGCTGCAGTAATCATGCATTTTATTTTTTGAAATCTCATCATCAGGTTGACAATTTTGCAGTTTAAAACTGAAAATGAGAATGGAATGTGGACAAAACGATTCCCGATTCAGCTTTCACATACATAAGTTTACGTTCCTCATATTTTCTCGCCGAGACGTATGGCCGAGCGGTTAAAGGCGACGTCTCAGAGACGTGAGGTTGCGGGTTCGAACCCCACAAGATCACGAAACAAAATACTTAGCTATTTTACTTTTTTTCTTCAATTTTGTATTACATATTCGTCCATGTAGAAATCACGTTCGTATATAAACGCACCTATACACACACACAGACACACAGACACACACCATATCCCTCTTTTTTGTGTTGGAGACCACATTGCTTCGACTGCTGCAAAACTTTGCAGGCTGACTTTGTCAAACCGATCATAGTATGTAATGACGACGACTGAGGTGTTGTACTTTGAAAAATGTCTTTCAAGACCATGTCATTGTTTTGTACTTTGATGACGTCATCACACTGAAAATTGTGATTAAAGACAAGGTATCAAAACCAGCCGATTATAGGCTTTATGTCTACGGCGCGTATTTTTCCCAAGTTGCCAGAAATGGCATAGCGACATCAGTCGTTACAAGGCCTCATTTCCGTCTAGCAATGCAATACATGTTCACGCGGCCACGATTGTTGAGTGGGCATTGACTTTTTCTCCCTGTCATATCTATACATTTCTTTTTTGCCTTACCATTTCCGGGGATGTCCCGTGGCCGAGTGGTTAGAGAAACGGTTTTGCATGCACGCTCAATATAACTTCAAGGTGCCTATATCACATTCTTTTCTTTGTCGATCACAGATGACCGACACCTGATGACCCCAAGCGTATCACCTAACTCGTCAGCGTGACGAGTTTCATATCTCGTTTCTTTTTATTCTTCTTTCTTTCTGGACAATTTTGTGTCATCAATATCTCAAGAATGACATTACGGAATAACATGACATTTTCAGGGAACATGTCTCATGACAATATCTAGCCACAATAAGGTTTTCATGACAGTAACATATGTATGACGTCGTCTAGGCGCCATTTTGTGATTTTTGGACCATGTTACATGATCGATCATAACTTCATAACTAAAGGTCATTTCTGTATCATTTTTTGTGGACATAAAGTTCAGGTCACGTTCTATCTTACTTCTTTTGATGCTAATTACCTAGGACATCATTAAGTGCGCGTAAGCGCGCGTCAAAATTTTAAAAGGCTCAAAACAACTTTCCAATGGGAAATCTCGAAGTTTCAGACAATTTTATGCGTTTCAAACAATTTTGCGCGTGCGCGTCCGTCCGCGCATTTTCGCGCGCACAGCGCGTCAGCAACATGAAAATACACTTTTTTTGACAGATTTGGATTCCTGATACTTTGAGCAACAATATCCATTGATTTCTAATCGATTCCTACAAATAACAAAGCAATGCACTTGCGTCAAAGTTCAAATTTCGCCTGCGCGTCTATGTGCAAATATAGTGAAAAAACATGTCTTTGTTTATTTCGCCATAGCTCTTTAAAACGTCAGGTGACCCTATGTTTTTATTGCATATTACAAAAGCATATAAATTGGACTTGACGTTTCAAGTATCATTATTTCCATAATTACATTATGACGTCATCATATCGTCATCTGAAATCAAAAAAGTGGAATTAATTTTTTTGAGGTACTGTTTCTGACATTCATTTGCTCGTATCTCTGTTGTTTAAGCTCAATATTATCCCAAATTCAGATATGTTGTACTTTGAACATTTGCCTTTCAAGTCCATGTCATGGTTTTGAAATTTGATGACGTCATCATGCTTTAAATTGTGTTTAAAGGTAAAGACGCAAAATCGGACAAGTTTACGTGTATTGTCTATGGGAGGTGATTTTTTTAGAAACCATGCATTGACTTGACAACGTTTAAGCACCTTTATCTCAGCTGATTTTGCTTCATTTCCTCTGAAACTTATTTATGTTGTAGATGTGACAATAAGCTGCAGTAATCATGCATTTTATTCTTTGAAATCTCCTCATGAGGTTGACAATTTTGCAATTTAAAACTGAAAATGAGAATGGAATGCGGACCAAACGATTCGTGATTCATCTTTCACGTACATAAGCTTACGTTCCTCTAATTTTCTCGTCGAGACGTATGGCCGAGTGGTTAGAGGCGTCGTCTTAGAAACGTGAGGTTGCACACGTACGGGTTCGATCCTCACAAGAGCACGAAAGAAAATAATAATTTTTTTTTAACTTTTTTTCTTCAATGGAGTACTACACCTTCGTCCATGTAGAAATCACGTTTGCATGTAAACACACCTATACGCACACACTCACACAGTATACCTTTGTTTTGCGTTGGAGACTGCATTACTTCGTCTGCTGCAAAATTATAGTTTTGCAGGTTGGGCTTTTCAAACTGATACAGTATACTGTAACAAAATGAAATTTGTTCATATCAATTCAGTAACACAATGTAGTCGTGGTTACTTTGTGCTGATTTATACATGTAACAAGCTATACATTGTAAAAAAGGTATTCAGTCTTCTGTATTGATGATTATTTGTCAATTAGTGGTTTTTGTGGAGTTTCAGATAGTGATAAAAAGTATGGATGATAAGTGCAGCGATAATTCCTATAGTTAGTTCAAAGCTGTGTTACAGATGTTTGATACATACATTTAGCATTGTGTGTGTGTATATACGTGTGTATACAGGTTGGCCATATGACACATTCTAGACAATTACTCTTAATTGATTAGCAAACGTGATCAGCTATGGAACTGAATATGGTACTAATGTATGATGTTAATGATTCTAATTAAACTGTGACGAGTTTAAAGGGATAGCGTAACTGTGTGTAAAAATAAGGCAATTATAAGGATATTTTAGGGCAATTTGATAACCATGCCTATAATAATTTCATACAGGTACTAATGCCTCCCTCATATTCATGTGATAGATCGTCATGTCAATAGCAAACTGACAACGTATGATGAATGTGTTATATATTGAACAACTGTCTTTCAAGTCCATAACGTTCCCCATATTTTCCCGTCGAGACGTGTCGCCGAGTGGTTAAAGGCGACGTCTCAGAGACGTGAGGTTGCGGGTTCGAACCTCACAAGATCACGAAACAAAATACTTAGCTACTTTACTGTTTTTTTTTCTTCAATTTTGTATTACATATTCGTCCATGTAGAAATCACGTTCGTATATAAACGCACCTATACACACACACAGACACACACACACGCCATATCCCTCTTTTTTGTGTGTTGGAGACCACATTGCTTCGACTGCAGCAAAATTTTGCAGGTTGACTTTGTCAAACCGATCATAGTATGTAATGACGACGACTGAGGTGTTGTACTTTGAACAATTTTCTTTCAAGACCATGTCATTGTTTTGTAATTTGATGACGTCATTACACTGAAAATTGTGATTAAAGGCAAGGTATCAAAACCAGCCGATTATAGGTTTTATGTCTGCGGGACGTATTTTTCCCAAGTTGCCAGAAATGGTATAGCGACCTCAGTCGTTACAAGGCCGCTTTTCCGTCTAGCAATGCAATAGATGTTCACACGGCCGCGTTAGTTGAGTGGGCATTGACTTTCCCCCCGTTATATCTATACATTGTTGTTGTTTTTCTGTCTTACCATTTCCGTGGATGACCCGTGGCCGAGTGGTTACAGAAACGGTTTCGCATGCACGCTCAATATAACTTCAAGGTGCCTATATCACATTCTTTTCTTTGTCGATCACAGATGACTGTCATCTGATGACCACAAGCGTATCACCTAACTCGTCCTCAATGTGACGAGTTTTCATGTCTCGTTTCTTTTTATTAGGTGATACGCTATCAGCGTATCACCTATTGTGATTGTCAAAATCTCTCTTTATTAGGTGATACGCTATCAGCGTATCACCTATTGTGATTGTCAAAATCTCTCTTTATTTTTTTTTATTCTTCTTTCTTTCTGGACAATTTTGTGTCGTCAATATCTCAACAATGACATTACGGAATGACATGAAATTTTCAGTCAACATGTCTCATAACAATATCTAGCCACAATAAGGTTTTCATGACAGTAACATATCTATGACGTCATCTAGGCGCCATTTTGTGATTTTCGGACCTTGTCACATGATCGATCATAACTTCATAACTAGATGTCATTTCTGCATCATTTTCGGTGGACATAAAGTTCAGGTCACGCTCTATCTTACTTTTTAACGCTAGTTACCCAGGTCTTCATTACGCGCGCCTACGCGCGCGTCAAAATTTTAAAAGGCTCAAAACGACTTCCCAATGGGAAATCTCGAAGTTTCAGACAATTTTAAGCGTTTCAAACATTTTCTCGCGTGCGCGTCCGTCCGCGCAATTTCACGCGCAGAGGGCGTAACCAACATGAAAATGCAATTTTTTTGACTGATTTGGATTCCTGATACTTTGAGTAACAATATCCACTGATTTCCGATCGATGTTGACCTATAACAAAGGAATGCACTGGCGTCAAAGTTGAAATTCCGCGCGCGCGTCTTTCTGCAAATATAGTGAAAAAACATGTCTTTGTTTATTTCGCCATAGCTCTTTAAATCGTCCGTTGACCCGATATTTCTATTGCATATTACAAAAGCATATGAATTGTAAATAACATTCCTAGTATCAATATTGCCAGGAAAACGCGATGAAGTGATCATATCGTCATTTTGAATAAAAAAAGTGGAATTGATTTTTTTGAGGTACTGTTTCTGACATTCATTTGCTCGTATCTCTGTTGTTTAAGCTCAATATTATCCCAAATTCACATATGTTGTCCTTTAAACATTTGCCTTTCAAGTCCATGTCATGGTTTTGAAATTTGATGACGTCATCATACTTTAAATTGTGATTAAAAGTAAAGATGCAAAATCGGACAAGTTTACGTGTTATGTCTATGGGAGGTGATTTTTTTTAAAAGCATGCATTGACTTAACAACGTTTAAGCACCTTTATCTCAGCTGATTTTGCTTCATTTCCTCTGAAACTTTAGTATGTTGTAGCTGAGACAATAAGCTGCAGTAATCATGCATTTTATTCTTTGAAATCTCCTCATCAGATTGACAATTTTGCAGTTTAAAACTGAAAATGAAAATGGAATGTGGACAAAACGATTCCTCATGTATCTTTCATATACATAAGTTTACGTTCCCCATATTTTCTCGTCGAGACGTATGGCCGAGTGGTTAAAGGCGCCGTCTCAGAGACGTGAGGTTGCGGGTTCGAACCCCACAAGATCACGAAACAATTTTTTTTTATTTTACTTTTTTTTCTTCAATTTGTATTATATATTCGTCCATGTAGAAATCACGTTCGTATATAAACGCACCTATACACACACACAGACACACACACACGCCATATCCCTCTTTTTTGTGTGTTGGAGACCACATTGCTTCGACTGCAGCAACATTTTGCAGGTTGACTTTGTCAAACCGATCATAGTATGTAATGACGACGACTGAGGTGTTGTACTTTGAACAATTGTCTTTCAAGACGATGTCATTGTTTTGTAATTTGATGACGTCATTACACTGAAAATTGTGATTAAAGGCAAGGTATCAAAACCAGCCGATTATAGGTTTTATGTCTGCGGGACGTATTTTTCCCAAGTTGCCAGAAATGGCATAGCGACCTCAGTCGTTACATGGCCGCTTTTCCGTCTAGCAATGCAATAGATGTTCACACGGCCACGTTAGTTGAGTGGGCATTGACTTTCCCCCTGTTATATCTATACATTGTTTTTTTTTTTTTGTCTTACCATTTCCGTGGATGACCCGTGGCCGAGTGGTTACAGAAACGGTTTCGCATGCACGCTCAATATAACTTCAAGGTGCCTATATCACATTCTTTTCTTTGTCGATCACAGATGACTGTCATCTGATGACCACAAGCGTATCACCTAACTCGTCCTCAATGTGACGAGTTTTCATGTCTCGTTTCTTTTTATTCTTCTTTCTTTCTGGACAATTTTGTGTCATCAATATCTCAAGAATGACATTACGGAATAACATGACATTTTCAGGGAACATGTCTCATGACAAAATCTAGCCACAATAAGGTTTTCATGACAGTAACATATCTATGACGTCATCTAGGCGCCATTTTGTGATTTTCGGACCATGTTACATGATCGATCATAACTTCATATCTAAAGGTCATGTCTGTATCATTTTCGGCGGACATTAAGTTCAGGTCACGCTCTATCATACATTTTAATGCTAATTACCTAAGACATTATTACGCGCGCGTACGCGCGCGTCAAACTTTTAAAAGGCTCAAAACAACTTACCAATGGGAAATCTCGAAGTTTCAGACAATTTTAAGCGTTTCGCGCGTTCGCGTCCGTCCGCACATTTTCGCGCGTAGTGCGCGTAAGCAAACTGAAAATGCACATTTTTTGACAGATTTGGATTCCTGATACATTAAGTAACAATATCCATTGATTTCCGATCAATTTCGACCTATAACAAAGGAATGCGCTGGCGTCAAAGTTGAAATTTCGTGTTCGCGTCTATGTGGAAATATAGCGAAAAACATGTCTTTGTTTATTTCGCCATAGCTCTTTAAAACGTCAGGTGACCCTATGTTTTTATTGCATATTACAAAAGCATATGAATTGAAAATAACGTCTCAAGTATCAATATTTCCCTAAATACATTATGACGTCATCATATCATCATCTGAAATCAAAAAAGTGGAATTAATTTTTTTGAGGTACTGTTTCTGACATTCATTTGCTCGTATCTCTGTTGTTTAAGCTCAATATTATCCCAAATTCAGATATGTTGTACTTTGAACATTTGCCTTTTAAGTCCAAGTCATGGTTTTGAAATTTGATGACGTCATCATACCTTAAATTGTGATTAAAGGTAAAGATGCAAAATCGGACAAGTTTACGTGTATTGTCTATGGGAGGTGATTTTTTTTAAAACCATGCATTGACTTGACAACGTTTAAGCACCTTTATCTCAGCTGATTTTGCTTCATTTCCTCTGAAACTTAAGTATGTTGTAGCTGAGACAATAAGCTTCAGTAATCATGCATTTTATTTTTTGAAATCTCATCATCAGGTTGACAATTTTGCAGTTTAAAACTGAAAATGAGAATGGAATGTGGACAAAACGATTCCCGATTCAGCTTTCACATACATAAGTTTACGTTCCTCATATTTTCTCGCCGAGACGTATGGCCGAGTGGTTAAAGGCGACGTCTCAGAGACTTGAGGTTGCGGGTTCGAACCCCACAAGATCACGAAACAAAATACTTAGCTATTTTACTTTTTTTCTTCAATTTTGTATTACATATTCGTCCATGTAGAAATCACGTTCGTATATAAACGCACCTATACACACACACAGACACACAGACACACGCCATATCCCTCTTTTTTGTGTGTTGGAGACCACATTGCTTCGACTGCAGCAACATTTTGCAGGTTGACTTTGTCAAACCGATCATAGTATGTAATGACGACGACTGAGGTGTTGTACTTTGAACATTTGTCTTTCAAGACCATGTCATTGTTTTGTACTTTGATGACGTCATCACACTGAAAATTGTGATTAAAGGCAAGGTATCAAAACCAGCCGATTATAGGCTTTATGTCTACGGCGCGTATTTTTCCCAAGTTGCCAGAAATGGCATAGCGACATCAGTCGTTACAAGGCCGCATTTCCGTCTAGCAATGCAATACATGTTCACGCGGCCACGATTGTTGAGTGGGCATTGACTTTTTCCCCCTGTAATATCCATACATTTCTTTTTTGCCTTACCATTTCCGGGGATGTCCCGTGGCCGATTGGTTAGAGAAACGGTTTTGCATGCACGCTCAATATAACTTCAAGGTGCCTATATCACATTCTTTTCTTTGTCGATCACAGATGACCGACACCTGATGACCCCAAGCGTATCACCTAACTCGTCAGCGTGACGAGTTTCATATCTCGTTCTTCTTTCTTTCTGGACAATTTTGTGTCATCAATATCTCAAGAATGACATTACGGAATAACATGACATTTTCAGGGAACATGTCTCATGACAAAATCTAGCCACAATAAGGTTTTCATGACAGTAACATATCTATGACGTCATCTAGGCGCCATTTTGTGATTTTCGGACCATGTTACATGATCGATCATAACTTCATATCTAAAGGTCATGTCTGTATCATTTTCGGCGGACATTAAGTTCAGGTCACGCTCTATCATACATTTTAATGCTAATTACCTAAGACATTATTACGCGCGCGTACGCGCGCGTCAAACTTTTAAAAGGCTCAAAACAACTTACCAATGGGAAATCTCGAAGTTTCAGACAATTTTAAGCGTTTCGCGCGTTCGCGTCCGTCCGCACATTTTCGCGCGTAGTGCGCGTAAGCAAACTGAAAATGCACATTTTTTGACAGATTTGGATTCCTGATACATTAAGTAACAATATCCATTGATTTCCGATCAATTTTGACCTATAACAAAGGAATGCGTTGGCGTCAAAGTTGAAATTTCGTGTGCGCGTCTTTGTGCAAATATAGCGAAAAACATGTCTTTGTTTATTTCGCCATAGCTCTTTAAAACGTCAGGTGACCCTATGTTTTTATTGCATATTACAAAAGCATATGAATTGAAAATAACGTTTCAAGTATCAATATTTCCCTAAATACATTATGACGTCATCATATCATCATCTGAAATCAAAAAAGTGGAATTAATTTTTTTGAGGTACTGTTTCTGACATTCATTTGCTCGTATCTCTGTTGTTTAAGCTCAATATTATCCCAAATTCAGATATGTTGTACTTTGAACATTTGCCTTTTAAGTGCAAGTCATGGTTTTGAAATTTGATGACGTCATTATACCTTAAATTGTGATTAAAGGTAAAGATGCAAAATCGGACAAGTTTACGTGTTATGTCTATGGGAGGTGATTTTTTTTAAACCATGCATTGACTTGACAACGTTTAAGCACCTTTATCTCAGCTGATTTTGCTTCATTTCCTCTGAAACTTTAGTATGTTGTAGCTGAGACAATAAGCTGCAGTAATCATGCATTTTATTTTTTGAAATCTCATCATCAGGTTGACAATTTTGCAGTTTAAAACTGAAAATGAGAATGGAATGTGGACAAAACGATTCCCGATTCAGCTTTCACATACATAAGTTTACGTTCCTCATATTTTCTCGCCGAGACGTATGGCCGAGTGGTTAAAGGCGACGTCTCAGAGACGTGAGGTTGCGGGTTCGAACCCCACAAGATCACGAAACAAAATACTTAGCTATTTTACTTTTTTTCTTCAATTTTGTATTACATATTCGTCCATGTAGAAATCACGTTCGTATATAAACGCACCTATACACACACACAGACACACAGACACACACCATATCCCTCTTTTTTGTGTTGGAGACCACATTGCTTCGACTGCTGCAAAACTTTGCAGGCTGACTTTGTCAAACCGATTATAGTATGTAATGACGACGACTGAGGTGTTGTACTTTGAAAAATTGTCTTTCAAGACCATGTCATTGTTTTGTAATTTGATGACGTCATTACACTGAAAATTGTGATTAAAGGCAAGGTATCAAAACCAGCCGATTATAGGTTTTATGTCTGCGGGACGTATTTTTCCCAAGTTGCCAGAAATGGCATAGCGACCTCAGTCGTTACAAGGCCGCTTTTCCGTCTAGCAATGCAATAGATGTTCACACGGCCACGTTGGTTGAGTGGGCATTGACTTTCCCCCTGTTATATCTATACATTGGTTTTTTTTTTTGTCTTACCATTTCCGTGGATGACCCGTGGCCGACTGGTTACAGAAACGGTTTCGCATGTACGCTCAATATAACTTCAAGGTGCCTATATCACATTCTTTTCTTTGTCGATCACAGATGACTGTCATCTGATGACCACAAGCGTATCACCTAACTCGTCCTCAATGTGACGAGTTTTCATGTCTCGTTTCTTTTTAGGTGATACGCTATCAGCGTATCACCTATTGTGATTGTCAAAATCTCTCTTTATTTCTTTTTATTCTTCTTTCTTTCTGGACAATTTTGTGTCATCAATATCTCAAGAATGACATTACGGAATAACATGACATTTTCAGGGAACATGTCTCATGACAATATCTAGCCACAATAAGGTTTTCATGACAGTAACATATCTATGACGTCGTCTAGGCGCCATTTTGTGATTTTTGGACCATGTTACATGATCGATCATAACTTCATAACTAAAGGTCATTTCTGTATCATTTTTTGTGGACATAAAGTTCAGGTCACGTTCTATCTTACTTCTTTTGATGCTAATTACCTAGGACATCATTAAGTGCGCGTAAGCGCGCGTCAAAATTTTAAAAGGCTCAAAACAACTTTCCAATGGGAAATCTCGAAGTTTCAGACAATTTTATGCGTTTCAAACAATTTTGCGCGTGCGCGTCCGTCCGCGCATTTTCGCGCGCACAGCGCGTCAGCAACATGAAAATACACTTTTTTTGACAGATTTGGATTCCTGATACTTTGAGCAACAATATCCATTGATTTCTAATCGATTCCTACAAATAACAAAGCAATGCACTTGCGTCAAAGTTCAAATTTCGCGTGCGCGTCTATGTGCAAATATAGTGAAAAAACATGTCTTTGTTTATTTCGCCATAGCTCTTTAAAACGTCAGGTGACCCTATGTTTTTATTGCATATTACAAAAGCATATAAATTGGACATGACGTTTCAAGTATCATTATTTCCATAATTACATTATGACGTCATCATATCGTCATCTGAAATCAAAAAAGTGGAATTAATTTTTTTGAGGTACTGTTTCTGACATTCATTTGCTCGTATCTCTGTTGTTTAAGCTCAATATTATCCCAAATTCAGATATGTTGTACTTTGAACATTTGCCTTTCAAGTCCATGTCATGGTTTTGAAATTTGATGACGTCATCATGCTTTAAATTGTGTTTAAAGGTAAAGACGCAAAATCGGACAAGTTTACGTGTTATGTCTATGGGAGGTGATTTTTTTAGAAACCATGCATTGACTTGACAACGTTTAAGCACCTTTATCTCAGCTGATTTTGCTTCATTTCCTCTGAAACTTATTTATGTTGTAGCTGTGACAATAAGCTGCAGTAATCATGCATTTTATTCTTTGAAATCTCCTCATGAGGTTGACAATTTTGCAATTTAAAACTGAAAATGAGAATGGAATGCGGACCAAACGATTCCTGATTCATCTTTCACGTACATAAGCTTACGTTCCTCTAATTTTCTCGTCGAGACGTATGGTCGAGTGGTTAGAGGCGTCGTCTTAGAAACGTGAGGTTGCGGGTTCGAACCCCACAAGATCACGAAACAAAATACTTAGCTATTTTACTTTTTTTCTTCAATTTTGTATTACATATTCGTCCATGTAGAAATCACGTTCGTATATAAACGCACCTATACACACACACAGACACACAGACACACACCATATCCCTCTTTTTTGTGTTGGAGACCACATTGCTTCGACTGCTGCAAAACTTTGCAGGCTGACTTTGTCAAACCGATTATAGTATGTAATGACGACGACTGAGGTGTTGTACTTTGAAAAATTGTCTTTCAAGACCATGTCATTGTTTTGTAATTTGATGACGTCATTACACTGAAAATTGTGATTAAAGGCAAGGTATCAAAACCAGCCGATTATAGGTTTTATGTCTGCGGGACGTATTTTTCCCAAGTTGCCAGAAATGGCATAGCGACCTCAGTCGTTACAAGGCCGCTTTTCCGTCTAGCAATGCAATAGATGTTCACACGGCCACGTTGGTTGAGTGGGCATTGACTTTCCCCCTGTTATATCTATACATTGGTTTTTTTTTTTGTCTTACCATTTCCGTGGATGACCCGTGGCCGACTGGTTACAGAAACGGTTTCGCATGTACGCTCAATATAACTTCAAGGTGCCTATATCACATTCTTTTCTTTGTCGATCACAGATGACTGTCATCTGATGACCACAAGCGTATCACCTAACTCGTCCTCAATGTGACGAGTTTTCATGTCTCGTTTCTTTTTAGGTGATACGCTATCAGCGTATCACCTATTGTGATTGTCAAAATCTCTCTTTATTTCTTTTTATTCTTCTTTCTTTCTGGACAATTTTGTGTCATCAATATCTCAAGAATGACATTACGGAATAACATGACATTTTCAGGGAACATGTCTCATGACAATATCTAGCCACAATAAGGTTTTCATGACAGTAACATATCTATGACGTCGTCTAGGCGCCATTTTGTGATTTTTGGACCATGTTACATGATCGATCATAACTTCATAACTAAAGGTCATTTCTGTATCATTTTTTGTGGACATAAAGTTCAGGTCACGTTCTATCTTACTTCTTTTGATGCTAATTACCTAGGACATCATTAAGTGCGCGTAAGCGCGCGTCAAAATTTTAAAAGGCTCAAAACAACTTTCCAATGGGAAATCTCGAAGTTTCAGACAATTTTATGCGTTTCAAACAATTTTGCGCGTGCGCGTCCGTCCGCGCATTTTCGCGCGCACAGCGCGTCAGCAACATGAAAATACACTTTTTTTGACAGATTTGGATTCCTGATACTTTGAGCAACAATATCCATTGATTTCTAATCGATTCCTACAAATAACAAAGCAATGCACTTGCGTCAAAGTTCAAATTTCGCGTGCGCGTCTATGTGCAAATATAGTGAAAAAACATGTCTTTGTTTATTTCGCCATAGCTCTTTAAAACGTCAGGTGACCCTATGTTTTTATTGCATATTACAAAAGCATATAAATTGGACATGACGTTTCAAGTATCATTATTTCCATAATTACATTATGACGTCATCATATCGTCATCTGAAATCAAAAAAGTGGAATTAATTTTTTTGAGGTACTGTTTCTGACATTCATTTGCTCGTATCTCTGTTGTTTAAGCTCAATATTATCCCAAATTCAGATATGTTGTACTTTGAACATTTGCCTTTCAAGTCCATGTCATGGTTTTGAAATTTGATGACGTCATCATGCTTTAAATTGTGTTTAAAGGTAAAGACGCAAAATCGGACAAGTTTACGTGTTATGTCTATGGGAGGTGATTTTTTTAGAAACCATGCATTGACTTGACAACGTTTAAGCACCTTTATCTCAGCTGATTTTGCTTCATTTCCTCTGAAACTTATTTATGTTGTAGCTGTGACAATAAGCTGCAGTAATCATGCATTTTATTCTTTGAAATCTCCTCATGAGGTTGACAATTTTGCAATTTAAAACTGAAAATGAGAATGGAATGCGGACCAAACGATTCCTGATTCATCTTTCACGTACATAAGCTTACGTTCCTCTAATTTTCTCGTCGAGACGTATGGTCGAGTGGTTAGAGGCGTCGTCTTAGAAACGTGAGGTTGCGGGTTCGAACCCCACAAGATCACGAAACAAAATACTTAGCTATTTTACTTTTTTTCTTCAATTTTGTATTACATATTCGTCCATGTAGAAATCACGTTCGTATATAAACGCACCTATACACACACACAGACACACAGACACACACCATATCCCTCTTTTTTGTGTTGGAGACCACATTGCTTCGACTGCTGCAAAACTTTGCAGGCTGACTTTGTCAAACCGATTATAGTATGTAATGACGACGACTGAGGTGTTGTACTTTGAAAAATTGTCTTTCAAGACCATGTCATTGTTTTGTAATTTGATGACGTCATTACACTGAAAATTGTGATTAAAGGCAAGGTATCAAAACCAGCCGATTATAGGTTTTATGTCTGCGGGACGTATTTTTCCCAAGTTGCCAGAAATGGCATAGCGACCTCAGTCGTTACAAGGCCGCTTTTCCGTCTAGCAATGCAATAGATGTTCACACGGCCACGTTGGTTGAGTGGGCATTGACTTTCCCCCTGTTATATCTATACATTGGTTTTTTTTTTTGTCTTACCATTTCCGTGGATGACCCGTGGCCGACTGGTTACAGAAACGGTTTCGCATGTACGCTCAATATAACTTCAAGGTGCCTATATCACATTCTTTTCTTTGTCGATCACAGATGACTGTCATCTGATGACCACAAGCGTATCACCTAACTCGTCCTCAATGTGACGAGTTTTCATGTCTCGTTTCTTTTTAGGTGATACGCTATCAGCGTATCACCTATTGTGATTGTCAAAATCTCTCTTTATTTCTTTTTATTCTTCTTTCTTTCTGGACAATTTTGTGTCATCAATATCTCAAGAATGACATTACGGAATAACATGACATTTTCAGGGAACATGTCTCATGACAATATCTAGCCACAATAAGGTTTTCATGACAGTAACATATCTATGACGTCGTCTAGGCGCCATTTTGTGATTTTTGGACCATGTTACATGATCGATCATAACTTCATAACTAAAGGTCATTTCTGTATCATTTTTTGTGGACATAAAGTTCAGGTCACGTTCTATCTTACTTCTTTTGATGCTAATTACCTAGGACATCATTAAGTGCGCGTAAGCGCGCGTCAAAATTTTAAAAGGCTCAAAACAACTTTCCAATGGGAAATCTCGAAGTTTCAGACAATTTTATGCGTTTCAAACAATTTTGCGCGTGCGCGTCCGTCCGCGCATTTTCGCGCGCACAGCGCGTCAGCAACATGAAAATACACTTTTTTTGACAGATTTGGATTCCTGATACTTTGAGCAACAATATCCATTGATTTCTAATCGATTCCTACAAATAACAAAGCAATGCACTTGCGTCAAAGTTCAAATTTCGCGTGCGCGTCTATGTGCAAATATAGTGAAAAAACATGTCTTTGTTTATTTCGCCATAGCTCTTTAAAACGTCAGGTGACCCTATGTTTTTATTGCATATTACAAAAGCATATAAATTGGACATGACGTTTCAAGTATCATTATTTCCATAATTACATTATGACGTCATCATATCGTCATCTGAAATCAAAAAAGTGGAATTAATTTTTTTGAGGTACTGTTTCTGACATTCATTTGCTCGTATCTCTGTTGTTTAAGCTCAATATTATCCCAAATTCAGATATGTTGTACTTTGAACATTTGCCTTTCAAGTCCATGTCATGGTTTTGAAATTTGATGACGTCATCATGCTTTAAATTGTGTTTAAAGGTAAAGACGCAAAATCGGACAAGTTTACGTGTTATGTCTATGGGAGGTGATTTTTTTAGAAACCATGCATTGACTTGACAACGTTTAAGCACCTTTATCTCAGCTGATTTTGCTTCATTTCCTCTGAAACTTATTTATGTTGTAGCTGTGACAATAAGCTGCAGTAATCATGCATTTTATTCTTTGAAATCTCCTCATGAGGTTGACAATTTTGCAATTTAAAACTGAAAATGAGAATGGAATGCGGACCAAACGATTCCTGATTCATCTTTCACGTACATAAGCTTACGTTCCTCTAATTTTCTCGTCGAGACGTATGGTCGAGTGGTTAGAGGCGTCGTCTTAGAAACGTGAGGTTGCACACGTACGGGTTCGATCCTCACAAGAGCACGAAAGAAAATAATATATTTTTTTTACTTTTTTTCTTCAATAGAGTACTACACCTTCGTCCATGTAGAAATCACGTTTGCATGTAAACACACCTATACGCACACACTCACACAGTATACCTTTGTTTTGCGTTGGAGACTGCATTACTTCGACTGCTGCAAAATTATAGTTTTGCAGGTTGGGCTTTTCAAACTGATATAGTATACTGTCACAACATGAAATTTGTTCATATTAATTCAGTAACACAATGTAGTCGTGGTTACTTTGTGCTGATTTATACATGTAACAAGCTATACATTGTAAAAAAGGTATTCAGTCTTCTGTATTGATGATTATTTGTCAATTAGTGGTTTTTGTGGAGTTTCAGATAGTGATAAAAAGTATGGATGATAAGTGCAGCGATAATTCCTATAGTTAGTTCAAAGCTGTGTTACAGATGTTTGATACATACATTTAGCATTGTGTGTGTGTATATACGTGTGTATACAGGTTGGCCATATGACACATGCTAGACAATTACTCTTAATTGATTAGCAAACGTGATCAGCTATGGAACTGAATATGGTACTAATGTATGATGTTAATGATTCTGATTAAACTGTGACGAGTTTAAAGGGATAGCGTAACTGTGTGTAAAAATAAGGCAATTATAAGGATATTTTAGGGCAATTTGATAACCATGCCTATAATAATTTCATACAGGTACTAATGCCTGCCTCATATTCAAATGATAGATCGTCATGTCAATAGCAAACTGACAACGTACGATGAATGTGTTATATATTGAACAACTGTCTTTCAAGTCCATAACGTTCCCCATATTTTCCCGTCGAGACGTGTCGCCGAGTGGTTAAAGGCGACGTCTCAGAGACGTGAGGTTGCGGGTTCGAACCCCACAAGATCACGAAACAAAATAATTAGCTACTTTACTGTTTTTTTTTCTTCAATTTTGTATTACATATTCGTCCATGTAGAAATCACGTTCGTATATAAACGCACCTATACACACACACAGACACACACACACGCCATATCCCTCTTTTTTGTGTGTTGGAGACCACATTGCTTCGACTGCAGCAACATTTTGCAGGTTGACTTTGTCAAACCGATCATAGTATGTAATGACGACGACTGAGGTGTTGTACTTTGAACAATTTTCTTTCAAGACCATGTCATTGTTTTGTAATTTGATGACGTCATTACACTGAAAATTGTGATTAAAGGCAAGGTATCAAAACCAGCCGATTATAGGTTTTATGTCTGCGGGACGTATTTTTCCCAAGTTGCCAGAAATGGCATAGCGACCTCAGTCGTTACAAGGCCGCTTTTCCGTCTAGCAATGCAATAGATGTTCACACGGCCACGTTAGTTGAGTGGGCATTGACTTTCCCCCCGTTATATCTATACATTGTTGTTGTTTTTTTGTCTTACCATTTCCGTGGATGACCCGTGGTCGAGTGGTTACAGATACGGTTTCGCATGCACGCTCAATATAACTTCAAGGTGCCTATATCACATTCTTTTCTTTGTCGATCACAGATGACTGTCATCTCATGACCACAAGCGTATCATCTAACTCGTCCTCAATGTGACGAGTTTTCATGTCTCGTTAGGTGATACGCTATCAGCGTATCACCTATTGTGATTGTCAAAATCTCTCTTTATTTCTTTTTATTCTTCTTTCTTTCTGGACAATTTTGTGTCATCAATATCTCAAGAATGACATTACGGAATAACATGACATTTTCAGGGAACATGTCTCATGACAATATCTAGCCACAATAAGGTTTTCATGACAGTAACATATCTATGACGTCGTCTAGGCGCCATTTTGTGATTTTTGGACCATGTTACATGATCGATCATAACTTCATAACTAAAGGTCATTTCTGTATCATTTTTTGTGGACATAAAGTTCAAGTCACGTTCTATCTTACTTCTTTTGATGCTAATTACCTAGGACATCATTAAGTGCGCGTAAGCGCGCGTCAAAATTTTAAAAGGCTCAAAACAACTTTCCAATGGGAAATCTCGAAGTTTCAGACAATTTTATGCGTTTCAAACAATTTTGCGCGTGCGCGTCCGTCCGCGCATTTTCGCGCGCACAGCGCGTCAGCAACATGAAAATACACTTTTTTTGACAGATTTGGATTCCTGATACTTTGAGCAACAATATCCATTGATTTCTAATCGATTCCTACAAATAACAAAGCAATGCACTTCCGTCAAAGTTCAAATTTCGCGTGCGCGTCTATGTGCAAATATAGTGAAAAAACATGTCTTTGTTTATTTCGCCATAGCTCTTTAAAACGTCAGGTGACCCTATGTTTTTATTGCATATTACAAAAGCATATAAATTGGACATGACGTTTCAAGTATCATTATTTCCATAATTACATTATGACGTCATCATATCGTCATCTGAAATCAAAAAAGTGGAATTAATTTTTTTGAGGTACTGTTTCTGACATTCATTTGCTCGTATCTCTGTTGTTTAAGCTCAATATTATCCCAAATTCAGATATGTTGTACTTTGAACATTTGCCTTTCAAGTCCATGTCATGGTTTTGAAATTTGATGACGTCATCATGCTTTAAATTGTGTTTAAAGGTAAAGACGCAAAATCGGACAAGTTTACGTGTTATGTCTATGGGAGGTGATTTTTTTAGAAACCATGCATTGACTTGACAACGTTTAAGCACCTTTATCTCAGCTGATTTTGCTTCATTTCCTCTGAAACTTATTTATGTTGTAGCTGTGACAATAAGCTGCAGTAATCATGCATTTTATTCTTTGAAATCTCCTCATGAGGTTGACAATTTTGCAATTTAAAACTGAAAATGAGAATGGAATGCGGACCAAACGATTCCTGATTCATCTTTCACGTACATAAGCTTACGTTCCTCTAATTTTCTCGTCGAGACGTATGGTCGAGTGGTTAGAGGCGTCGTCTTAGAAACGTGAGGTTGCACACGTACGGGTTCGATCCTCACAAGAGCACGAAAGAAAATAATATATTTTTTTTACTTTTTTTCTTCAATAGAGTACTACACCTTCGTCCATGTAGAAATCACGTTTGCATGTAAACACACCTATACGCACACACTCACACAGTATACCTTTGTTTTGCGTTGGAGACTGCATTACTTCGACTGCTGCAAAATTATAGTTTTGCAGGTTGGGCTTTTCAAACTGATATAGTATACTGTCACAACATGAAATTTGTTCATATTAATTCAGTAACACAATGTAGTCGTGGTTACTTTGTGCTGATTTATACATGTAACAAGCTATACATTGTAAAAAAGGTATTCAGTCTTCTGTATTGATGATTATTTGTCAATTAGTGGTTTTTGTGGAGTTTCAGATAGTGATAAAAAGTATGGATGATAAGTGCAGCGATAATTCCTATAGTTAGTTCAAAGCTGTGTTACAGATGTTTGATACATACATTTAGCATTGTGTGTGTGTATATACGTGTGTATACAGGTTGGCCATATGACACATGCTAGACAATTACTCTTAATTGATTAGCAAACGTGATCAGCTATGGAACTGAATATGGTACTAATGTATGATGTTAATGATTCTGATTAAACTGTGACGAGTTTAAAGGGATAGCGTAACTGTGTGTAAAAATAAGGCAATTATAAGGATATTTTAGGGCAATTTGATAACCATGCCTATAATAATTTCATACAGGTACTAATGCCTGCCTCATATTCAAATGATAGATCGTCATGTCAATAGCAAACTGACAACGTACGATGAATGTGTTATATATTGAACAACTGTCTTTCAAGTCCATAACGTTCCCCATATTTTCCCGTCGAGACGTGTCGCCGAGTGGTTAAAGGCGACGTCTCAGAGACGTGAGGTTGCGGGTTCGAACCCCACAAGATCACGAAACAAAATAATTAGCTACTTTACTGTTTTTTTTTCTTCAATTTTGTATTACATATTCGTCCATGTAGAAATCACGTTCGTATATAAACGCACCTATACACACACACAGACACACACACACGCCATATCCCTCTTTTTTGTGTGTTGGAGACCACATTGCTTCGACTGCAGCAACATTTTGCAGGTTGACTTTGTCAAACCGATCATAGTATGTAATGACGACGACTGAGGTGTTGTACTTTGAACAATTTTCTTTCAAGACCATGTCATTGTTTTGTAATTTGATGACGTCATTACACTGAAAATTGTGATTAAAGGCAAGGTATCAAAACCAGCCGATTATAGGTTTTATGTCTGCGGGACGTATTTTTCCCAAGTTGCCAGAAATGGCATAGCGACCTCAGTCGTTACAAGGCCGCTTTTCCGTCTAGCAATGCAATAGATGTTCACACGGCCACGTTAGTTGAGTGGGCATTGACTTTCCCCCCGTTATATCTATACATTGTTGTTGTTTTTTTGTCTTACCATTTCCGTGGATGACCCGTGGTCGAGTGGTTACAGATACGGTTTCGCATGCACGCTCAATATAACTTCAAGGTGCCTATATCACATTCTTTTCTTTGTCGATCACAGATGACTGTCATCTCATGACCACAAGCGTATCACCTAACTCGTCCTCAATGTGACGAGTTTTCATGTCTCGTTATTCTTCTTTCTTTCTGGACAATTTTGTGTCATCAATATCTCAAGAATGACATTACGGAATAACATGACATTTTCAGGGAACATGTCTCATGACAAAATCTAGCCACAATAAGGTTTTCATGACAGTAACATATCTATGACGTCATCTAGGCGCCATTTTGTGATTTTCGGACCATGTTACATGATCGATCATAACTTCATATCTAAAGGTCATGTCTGTATCATTTTCGGCGGACATTAAGTTCAGGTCACGCTCTATCATACATTTTAATGCTAATTACCTAAGACATTATTACGCGCGCGTACGCGCGCGTCAAACTTTTAAAAGGCTCAAAACAACTTACCAATGGGAAATCTCGAAGTTTCAGACAATTTTAAGCGTTTCGCGCGTTCGCGTCCGTCCGCACATTTTCGCGCGTAGTGCGCGTAAGCAAACTGAAAATGCACATTTTTTGACAGATTTGGATTCCTGATACA
Organism: Diadema antillarum; assembly: GCF_040938485.1. NCBI lineage: Eukaryota > Metazoa > Echinodermata > Echinoidea > Diadematoida > Diadematidae > Diadema > Diadema antillarum. The sequence continues at coordinate 119,187 of NW_027271519.1, forward strand.
TTAAGTAACAATATCCATTGATTTCCGATCAATTTTGACCTATAACAAAGGAATGCGTTGGCGTCAAAGTTGAAATTTCGTGTGCGCGTCTTTGTGCAAATATAGCGAAAAACATGTCTTTGTTTATTTCGCCATAGCTCTTTAAAACGTCTGGTTACCCTATGTTTTTATTGCATATTACAAAAACATATGAATTGGAAATAACGTTTCAAGTATTAATATTTCCATAATTACATTATGACGTCATCATATCATCATCTGAAATCAAAAAAGTGGAATTAATTTTTTTGAGGTACTGTTTCTGACATTCATTTGCTCGTATCTCTGTTGTTTAAGCTCAATATTATCCCAAATTCAGATATGTTGTACTTTGAACATTTGCCTTTCAGGTCCATGTCATGGTTTTGAAATTTAATGACGTCATCATACTTTAAATTGTGATTAAAGGTAAAGACGCAAAATCGGACAAGTTTACGTGTTATGTCTATGGGAGGGGATCTTTTTTAAAACCATGCATTGACTTGACAACGTTTAAGCACCTTTATCTCAGCTGATTCTGCTTCATTTCCTCTGAAACTTAAGTATGTTGTAGCTGAGACAATAAGCTGCAATAATCATGCATTTTCTTCTTCGAAATCTCCTCATCAGGTTGACAATTTTGCAGTTTAAAACTGAAAATGAGAATGGAATGTGGACGAAACGATTCCTGATTCATCTTTCACATACATAAGTTTGCGTTCCTCATGTTTTCTCGTGGAGACGTATGGCCGAGTGGCTAAAGGCGACGTCTCAGAGACGTAAGGTTGCGGGTTCGAACCCCACGAGGTCACGAAACAAAATACATAAGTATTTAACTTTTTTTTTCTTCAATTTTGTATTACATATTCGTCCATGTAGAAATCACGTTCGGAAACGCACCTATACACACACACAGACACACACACACGCCATATCCCTCTTTTTTGTGTGTTGGAGACCACATTGCTTCGACTGCAGCAAAATTTTGCAGGCCGACTGTGTTAAACTGAGTATCATGACGACGACTGAGGTGTTGTACTTTGAACAATTGTCTTTCAAGACGATGTCATTGTTTTGTAATTTGATGACGTCATTACACTGAAAATTGTGATTAAAGGCAAGGTATCAAAACCAGCCGATTATAGGTTTTATGTCTGTGGGACGTATTTTTCCCAAGTTGCCAGAAATGGTATAGCGACCTCAGTCGTTACAAGGCCGCTTTTCCGTCTAGCAATGCAATAGATGTTCACACGGCCACGTTGGTTGAGTGGGCATTGACTTTCCCCCTGTTATATCTATACATTGTTTTTTTTTGTCTTACCATTTCCGTGGATGACCCGTGGCCGAGTGGTTACAGAAACGGTTTCGCATGTACGCTCAATATAACTTCAAGGTGCCTATATCACATTCTTTTCTTTGTCGATCACTGATGACTGTCATCTGATGACCACAAGCGTATCACCTAACTCGTCCTCAATGTGACGAGTTTTCATGTCTCGTTCTTCTTTCTTTCTGGCACATTTTGTGTCGTGAATATCTCAACATTGACATGACGGAATAACATGACATTTTCAGTCAACATGTCTCATGACAATATCTAGCCACAATAAGGTTTTCATGACAGTAACGTATCTATGACGTCATCTAGGCGCCATTTTGTGATTTTCGGACATGTTAAATGATCGATCATAACTTCATAACTAAAGGACATTTCTGTATCATTTTCGGTGGACATAAAGTTCAGGTCACGCTCTATCTTACTTTGTAAAGCTAATTACCAAGGACACCTTTACGCGCGCGTACGCGCGCGTCAAACTTTTTAAAGGCTCAAAACAACTTCCCAATGAGAAATCTCGAAGTTTCAGACAATTTTAAGCATTCCGCGCGTTCGCGTCCGTCCGCGCATTTCTGCGCGCAGTGCGCGTAAGCAAAATGAAAATGCACATTTTTTGACAGATTTGGATTCCTGATACATTAAGTATTAATATCCATTGATTTTCGATCAATTTCGACCTATAACAAAGGAATGCGCTGGCGTCAAAGTTGAAATTTCGTGTGCGCGTCTATGTGGAAATATAGCGAAAAACATGTCTTTGTTTATTTCGCCATAGCTCTTTAAAACGTCAGGTGACCCTATGTTTTTATTGCATATTACAAAAGCATATGAATTGAAAATAACGTTTCAAGTATCAATATTTCCCTAAATACATTATGACGTCATCATATCATCATCTGAAATCAAAAAAGTGGAATTAATTTTTTGAGGTACTGTTTCTGACATTCATTTGCTCGTATCTCTGTTGTTTAAGCTCAATATTATCCCAAATTCAGATATGTTGTACTTTGAACATTTGCCTTTTAAGTCCAAGTCATGGTTTTGAAATTTGATGACGTCATAATACCTTAAATTGTGATTAAAGGTAAAGATGCAAAATCGGACGAGTTTACGTGTTATGTCTATGGGAGGTGATTTTTTTTTAAAACTATGCATTGACTTGACAACGTTTAAGCACCTTTATCTCAGCTGATTTTGCTTCATTTCCTCTGAGACTTAAGTATGTTGTAGCTGAGACAATAAGCTTCAGTAATCATGCATTTTATTTTTTGAAATCTCATCATCAGGTTGACAATTTTGCAGTTTAAAACTGAAAATGAGAATGGAATGTGGACAAAACGATTCCCGATTCATCTTTCACATACATAAGTTTACGTTCCTCATATTTTCTCGCCGAGACGTATGGCCGAGTGGTTAAAGGCGACGTCTCAGAGACGTGAGGTTGCGGGTTGGAACCCCACAAGATCACGAAACAAAATACTTAGCTATTTTACTTTTTTTTCTTCAATTTTGTATTACATATTCGTCCATGTAGAAATCACGTTCGTATAAAAACGCACCTATACACACACAGACACACACACACACGCCATATCCCTCTTTTTTGTGTTGGAGACCACATTGCTTCGACTGCTGCAAAATTTTGCAGGCTGACTTTGTCAAACCGATCATAGTATGTAATGACGACGACGGAGGTGTTGTACTTTGAACAATTGTCTTTCAAGACCATGTCATTGTTTTGTACTTTTTGATGACGTCATCACACTGAAAATTGTGATTAAAGGCAAGGTATCAAAACCAGCCGATTATAGGCTTTATGTCTACGGCGCGTATTTTTCCCAAGTTGCAAGAGATGGCATAGCGACATCAGTCGTTACAAGGCCACATTTCCGTCTAGCAATGCAATACATGTTCACGCGGCCACGATTGTTGAGTGGGCATTGACTTTTTCCCCCTGTAATATCTATACATTTCTTTTTTGCCTTACCATTTCCGGGGATGTCCCGTGGCCGAGTGGTTAGAGAAACGGTTTTGCATGCACGCTCAATATAACTTCAAGGTGCCTATATCACATTCTTTTCTTTCTCGATCACAGATGACCGACACCTGATGACCCCAAGCGTATCACCTAACTCGTCAGCGTGACGAGTTTCATTTCTCGTTAGGTGATACGCTATCAGCGTATCACCTATTGTGATTGTCAAAATTTCTCTTTTTAGGTGATACGCTATCAGCGTATCACCTATTGTGATTGCCAAAATTTCTCTTTTTTTTATTCTTCTTTCTTTCTGCCACATTTTGTGTCGTCAATATCTCAACAATGACATTACGGAATGACATGACATTTTCAGTCAACATGTCTCATAACAATATCTAGCCACAATAAGGTTTTCATGACAGTAACATATCTATGACGTCATCTAGGCGCCATTTTGTGATTTTCGGACCTTGTCACATGATCGATCATAACTTCATAACTAGATATCATTTCTGTATCATTTTCGGTGGACATAAAGTTCAGGTCACGCTCTATCTTAGTTTTTAACGCTAGTTACCCAGGTCTTCATTACGCGCGCGTACGCGCGCGTCAAAATTTTAAAAGGCTCAAAACGACTTCCCAATGGGAAATCTCGAAGTTTCAGACAATTTTAAGCGTTTCAAACATTTTTTCGCGTGCGCGTCCGTCCGCGCAATTTCGCGCGCAGAGGGCGTAACCAACATGAAAATGCAATTTTTTTGACTGATTTGGATTTCTGATACTTTGAGTAACAATATCCATTGATTTCCGATCGATTTTGACCTATAACAAAGGAATGCACTGGCGTCAAAGTTGAAATTCCGCGCGCGCGTCTTTCTGCAAATATAGTGAAAAAACATGTTTTTGTTTATGTCGCCATAGCTCTTTAAATCGTCCATTGACCCTATATTTCTATTGCATATTACAAAAGCATATGAATTGGAAATAACGTTTCAAGTACCAATATTGCCAGGAAAACTCATGACGTCATCATATCATCATCTGAAATCAAAAAATTGGAATTAATTTTTTTGAGGTACTCTTTCTGACATTCATTTACTCGTATCTCTATTGTTTAAGCTTAATATCACCCCAAATTCAGATATGTTTTACTTTGAACATTTACCTTTCAAGTCCATGTCATGGTTTTGAAATTTGATGACGTCATCATACTTTAAATTGTGATTAAAGGTAAAGACGCAAAATCGGACAAGTTTACGTGTTATGTCTATGGGAGGTGATTTTTTTAAAAACCATACATTGACTTGACAACGTTTAAGCACCTTTATCTCAGATGATTTTGCTTCATTTCCTCTGAAAATTAAGTATGTTGTAGCTGTGACAATAAGCTGCAGTAATCATGCATTTTATTCTTTGAAATCTCCTCATCAGGTTGACAATTTTGCAATTTAAAACTGAAAATGAGAATGGAATGCGGACGAAACGATTCCTGATTCATCTTTCACGTACATAAGTTTACGTTCCTCTAATTTTCTCGTCGAGACGTATGGCCGAGTGGTTAGAGGTGTCGTCACAGAAACGTGAGGTTGCACACGTACGGGTTCGAACCTCACAAGAGCACGAAAGAAAATAATAATTTTTTTTTTACTTTTTTTCTTCAATGGAGTACTACACCTTCGTCCATGTAGAAGTCACGTTCGCATGTAAACACACCTATACGCACACACTCACACAGTATCCCTTTGTTTATCGTTGGAGACTGCATTGCTTCGACTGCTGCAAAATATTGCAGGCTGGGCTTTTCAAGCTGATCATGGTATATTGTGACAAAATGAAATTTGTTCATATCAATTCAGTAACACAATGTAGTCGTGGTTACTTTGTGCTGATTTTATACATGTAAGAAGCTATACATTGTAAAAAAAGGTATTTGAATTGTTCCTTTAAGTCAGTCTTCTGTATTGATGATTATTTGTCAATTAGTGGTTTTTGTGGAGTTTCAGATAATGATAAAAAGTATGTATGATAAATGCAGCGATACTTTCTACAGTTAGTTCAAAGTTGTGTTACAGAGGTTTGATACATACATTTAGCATTGTATTTGTGTGTCCACGTGTGTATACAGGTTGGCCTTATGGCACATTCTAGACAATAAATCTTAATTAATTAGCAAACGCGATCAGCTATGGAACTGAATATGGTACTAATGTATGATGTTCATGATTCTCATTAAACTGTGACGAGTTTAAAGAGATAGCTTAACTGTGTGTAAAAATAAAGCAATAATAAGGAAATTTTAAGGGAATTTGATAACCATGCCTATAATTTCATACAGGTACTAATAGCTGCCTCATATTCGTGTGATTGATCGTCATGTCAATAGCAAACTGACAACGTACGATTAATATATTATACATTAAACAACTGTCTTTCAAATCCATATCGATGTTTTCTAGTTTGATGACGTCATCATACTTTAAATTGTGATAAAAGTAAAGACACAAAATCGGACAAGTTTACGTGTTATGTCTATGGGAGGTGATTTTTTTAAAACCATGTATTGACTTGACAACGTTTAAGCACCTCTATCTCAGCTGATTTTGCTTCATTTCCTCTGAAACTTTAGTATGTTGTAGCTGAGACAATAAGCTGCAGTAATCATGCATTTTATTCTTTGAAATCTCCTCATCAGATTGACAATTTTGCAGTTTAAAACTGAAAATGAAAATGGAATGTGGACAAAACGATTCCTCATGTACCTTTCACATACATAAGTTTACGTTCCCCATATTTTCTCGTCGAGACGTATGGCCGAGTGGCTAAAGGCGACGTCTCAGAGACGTAAGGTTGCGGGTTGGAACCCCACAAGATCACGAAACAAAATACTTAGCTATTTTACTTTTTTTTCTTCAATTTTGTATTACATATTCGTCCATGTAGAAATCACGTACGTATATAAACGCACCTATACACACACACAGACACACACACACACGCCATATCCCTCTTTTTTGTGTGTTGGAGACCACATTGCTTCGACTGCAGCACAATTTTGAAGGTTGACTTTGTCAAACCGATCATAGTATGTAATGACGACGACTGAGGTGTTGTACTTTGAACAATTGTCTTTCAAGACGATGTCATTGTTTTGTAATTTGATGACGTCATTACACTGAAAATTGTGATTAAAGGCAAGGTATCAAAACCAGCCGATTATAGGTTTTATGTCTGCGGGACGTATTTTTCCCAAGTTGCCAGAAATGGCATAGCGACCTTAGTCGTTACAAGGCCGCTTTTCCGTCTAGCAATGCAATAGATGTTCACACGGCCACGTTGGTTGAGTGGGCATTGACTTTCCCCCTGTTATATCTATACATTGTTTTTTTTTGTCTTACCATTTCCGTGGATGACCCGTGGCCGAGTGGTTACAGAAACGGTTTCGCATGTACGCTCAATATAACTTCAAGGTGCCTATATCACATTCTTTTCTTTGTCGATCACAGATGACTGTCATCTGATGACCACAAGCGTATCACCTAACTCGTCCTCAATGTGACGAGTTTTCATGTCTCGTTTTTTATTCTTCTTTCTTTCTGCCACATTTTGTGTCGTCAATATCTCAACAATGACATTACGGAATGACATGACATTTTCAGTCAACATGTCTCATAACAAAATCTAGCCACAATAAGGTTTTCACGACAGTAACATATCTATGACGTCATCTAGGCGCCATTTTGTGATTTTCGGACCTTGTCACATGATCGATCATAACTTCATAACTAGATGTCATTTCTGTATCATTTTCGGTGGACATAAAGTTCAGGTCACGCTTTATCTTACTTTTTAACGCTAGTTACCCAGGTCATCATTACGCGCGCGTAAGTGCGCGTCAAAATTTTAAAAGGCTCAAAATGACTTCCCAATGGGAAATCTCGAAGTTTCAGACAATTTTAAGCGTTTCAAACATTTTCTCGCGTGCGCGTCCGTCCGCGCAATTTCGCGCGCAGAGCGCGTCAGCAACATGGAAATGCAATATTTCTGACTGATTTGGATTCCTGATACTTTGAGTAACAGTATCCATTGATTTCCGATCGATCTCGACCTATAACAAAGGAATGCACAGGCGTCAAAGTTGAAATTCCGCACGCGCGTCTTTCTGCAAATATAGTGAAAAAACATGTCTTTGTTTATTTCGCCATAGCTCTTTAAATCGTCCTTTGACCCTATATTTCTATTGCATATTACAAAAGCATATGAATTGGAAATAACGTTTCAAGTACTAATATTCCCAGGAAAACTCATGACGTCATCATATCATCATCTGAAATCAAAAAAGTGGAATTAATTTTTTTGAGGTACTGTTTCTGACATTCATTTACTCGTATCTCTGTTGTTTAAGCTCAATATTATCCCAAATTCAGATATGTTGTACTTTGAACATTTGCCTTTTAAGTCCATGTCATGGTTTTGAAATTTGATGACGTCATCATACTTCAAATTGTGATTAAAAGTAAAGACACAAAATCGGACAAGTTTACGTGTTATGTCTATGGGAGGTGATTTTTTTAAAACCATGCATTGACTTGACAACGTTTAAGCACCTTTATCTCAGCTGATTTTGCTCCATTTCCTCTGAAACTTAAGTATGTTGTAGCTCAGACAATAAGCTGCAGTCATCATGTATTTTATATTTTCAAATCTCATTAGGTCGACAATTTTGTAGTTAAAAACTGAAAATGAGAATGGAATCTGTACGGAACGATTCCTGATTGTTCTTTGCAACTGGATATTGGTCGAATCCACGCAGCCACTTGTGGGAAGTTGAATAGCGCCATCACAAGTCAACGTTGTCACAACAGCATAATTATACATTTAAGTTTCTCATTCGATCTTCAGGACAGCCGTATGGCGTAATCGCTTAGCGCGCTGGGTGTTCATAACGCCATACCGGAAGGAGAGAAGTTCGACTCCCGCAGGACTTTTCCCGTTCTTTCTTTTTCTTTTTTTTTTCGGCAGTTCAGCTTTACTCCGATGTCATTTATCATATTATTTTATCAAGTGTACGTAACCCGTGAACACGGCTGCTCTATTTCCCTTGTTTTGTATTGGAGTTTGGAGATTGGGTTTGCTTCATTAATTTTGTCACACTTAATGTTGTAAATTGCCCCTTGTTACAGTGTCGCGCTTGCCACCTTTCGTTTGCTCTTTCCTTTTCTCTTCATTGGTTATTGTTATACTGTAACAGGATAGGTAGGAACATGTACGTTTAAATAACTTGCAGGAATGGGAGCTGAATTGATTAACTCTAGTCCAGGTGTATGGCGTCTCGCTCATCTCTTTGAAATTCCAGATTGTTATTGTTTGACCTAATAACAAGAGTTGTAGACAGGTTTTATGTTAATATAGAGGTATCTTGTGCCACATGAGTGGAAGGCATCACTGTTTAGTGGTAGTAATGAACTTTTTCATGTTGTATATGGTATAAAGATATAAATTTCACATCCAATCTTCGGGACAGCCGTGTGGCTTTATAGTCACTTGGCGCGCTGCATGGTCATTACACACCACCTTAGGACGAGATGTTTGAGACCCGCAGGACGCTATTATTTTTTTTCTCTCTCTCTTTCTTTGTTTTTCTTTTGGCAGTTCAGCTTCATTCCGATGGCATTACCCCACGACACACAGTCACTCAAGTTCCCCCTTTTTTTTGTCGGAGGCTGGAGGGTGGATTTGCTTTATTTATCATACGTAATGTTGTAAATTGCCCTTGGTATACAGTGCCCCGCTTGCCACCTTTCGTTTTCTCTTTCCTTTTCTCTACGTTTGTTCCTGTTACACTGCACAAGACAGGTCGGAAAATAATTTACATAACACAACCGGAGCAGGAATGGCAACTGAATAAATTAACTCTAGGCCAGGTGTATGGCGTCTCGCTCGTCTCTTTCAAATTCAAGTTGTTATTGTTTGACCCAATAACGGAATTGTAGACAGGTTTTATGTTGCTATAGAGGTATTTTGTGCCACATGAGTAGAAGGCATCACTGTTTAGTAGTAGTAATGAACTTTTCATGTCCCTCCTTGTCAATTATAGTGTGTTCAAAGGGGTTGTGTGTCTATCTGCCAAAGAAAAGGAAAACCTTATTTTCGTCATGGCTATTTCTCTATACGTAACCGTAGGTGATGAGTATTGTTGGTATCTGAGCAGTGAATAGCACAGCATCAGGCTAAAATCCCCCTTAGTTATACGCGCTAAGCGTTCAATTTGATATATCTTTATTTATGTAGTCAATCACTGCTAATGGAGTTACAGAATTATGTTATGACACCTTTCACTGAAAGTTTGTAAAGCAAAGTTTATAGACAAGGCAAGCAATTGTACATGAATAATACCAATGATTTCAGAGGGAAATTATGGTATACCTAAATGTAAGGGCATCATTGCTTTGGAATTGCTGAGACAATATCTTGGCACGAGGGCTTCCACCTCTAATAACTGATCCCTTTGAAGATGTGTCGGTCACGGGTGATCGTCATGATTCGTCTTTCACGTAGAAGCTTCCGTTCCACACTCTTAGTTCGAGAAGACTTACCATCATACTTCAAATTGTGATTAAAGGTAAAGACTCAAAATCAGACAAGTTGACGTGTTATGTCTATGGGAGGTGATTTTTTTTTAAACCATGCATTGACTTGACAACGTTTAAGCACCTTTATTTCAGCTGATTTTGCTCCATTTCCTCTCAAACTTAAGTATGTGGTAGCTCAGACAATAAGCTGCAGTAATCATGCATTTTATTTTTTCAAATCTCCTCATCAGGTTGATAATTTTGCAGCTAAAAACTGAAAATGAGAATGGAATGTGGACCAAACGATTCCTGAATCATCTTTCACATTATAAGCTTACGTTCCTCAAATTTTCTCGTCAAGACGTACATGGCCGAGAGGATAAAGGCGACGTCACAAGAGACGTGATGTTGCACACGTACGGGTTCGAACCCCAAAGGAGCACGAAACAAAATACTTATATCTTTTGCTTTTTTTCTTTTATGGAGTATTCACCTTCGTCCATGTAGAAATCACGTTTTCATGTAAACGTACACACACACACACAGACACACACAATATCCCTTTGTTTTGTGTTGGAGACCACATTGCTTTGACAGGCAACTTGGACTTGAAATTACAAATGTTAAAGTGAAGATGACTCTTAAAAGACCGCATGGCCATGTTTGATTTTTTTTTTTTACAATATAAAGACCTATTGGTAAATATTTATTCACATATCCTTTCCAATCAACTTACTTGAACACGCCGACACCACACGAAATTTTCAATTAGTTGCATGACAGAAACAATTTCATCTGAATTATGTAGGACTGTATAAAGAATTGGACTTCACGAATATTTCTCAATATTACTTCAAGTCGCTACTTAACATTATTTTCGTTGTCGATCACTGAAAATGAGAATGGAATCTGGTTGAAACGATTCCCGATTTATCTTTGTAACTGTATATTGATCGAATCCACGCGGCCACTCGTGGGAAGTTGAATAGCGCTATCAGTCACTTGACGTATATAGCCAAAAAACTGAATATCAATGTAAATTTGTGTTGTGTATAGCATACATAGATAGATTTAAGTTTCGCACAAGATCATCGGATCTTCCGTGTGGCAGAATCGCTTAGCACGCTGCGTGTTTATAATGCCCGACCGGAAGGAGAGAAGTTAATCGAGTCCCGCAGGACTTTTCCCTTTTATTTCTTTTTTTCTTTTTTTTTCTGCAGTTCAGCTTCACTCTTATGTCATGAACACAGGTACTCTATTTCCCTTGTTTTGCATTGGAGTTTGGAGGTTGGGTTTGCTTCATTAATTTTGTCACACGTAATGTTGTAAATTGCCCCTTGACACAGTACCCCGCTTGCCACCATTCGTTTTCTCTGTCCTTTTCTCTTCATTTGTTCTTGTTATACTGTAGCAGGATATTTAGGAACGTGTACGTTTACATAACTAACATGAATGGGAACTGAATTAATTAACTCTAGTCCAGGTGCATGGCGTCTCGCTTATCTCTTTGGAATTCCAGGTTGTTATTGTTTGACCAAATAACGAAGTTAAAGACAGGCAGGGAAGGAAGTGACTTGATATTGCTTCATAATGAGGAATTTCGGGCAACACCTTTCCAAGTGTAGTGATTATGACGGGGTTCTCTGTCGTTTATTTTCGTCATGGCTGTTTCACTAGTTAGCCATAGGTGATATATGTTGCTGGCATCTTGGAGAATAGAACAGATCAGTACCAAACTGGAATAGCCCTATAAGCAATGTGGTAAGCGTTCAATTTTTTGCATTATCTTTCTTCTTTAAAGTCAATCACTACTGATCGAAATACACACTATAATATGACACGTTCCACTGGTAGTTTAGGAAAAGGGAGTTAATACACGATGCAATGATAAATGTGCTACCATTGATTTTAGAGACGTCATTGTGGTGTGGTACTGGTGATGGTAAGGGAACCATAGATTGCTTTTAAAGTAATGAGACAATCATTGGACCTTTGCATCAACACCGTATTCCCATCTAGAATATAATGCGGCGTGCGGCGTTTTTTAAAATCCTGACGTGGACATTTTCTTTTTCTTGTTTTTAATTTACGAATGTTATATCTAAATTTGTTTCTTTCCCCTAACATTTTTTTTTGTTGTTGAATATAAAGTTGGACGTTCCTTGACCGAGTCGAAGAGCAGCGATTTAGTTACAGTTTCAATGCATCTTGTTTACCATCTTCTCTGACATTAAATTGATGGTTTTTATATTTGACATTGTCTGTCTATTTGCCTGTTTATGCTCATAAAACACTGCTAAACAACTAATACCTTTGCTTCACTTGTCACACGCAATGATATGGATTGCAGTTGTGCATGCAGTTTTACTTCTGCCACCTCTCGTTTTTCTCTCCCCTTTTCCCTCACTTTGGTTTTGTTATACTGCAGATGGGAATGATTACACTAACATAACCCAACTTGAAGTAGGAATGAGAACTGAATAAATTAACTCTAGGCCAGGTGAATATAGCGTCTCACTCATCTCTTTGAAATTTCAAGTTGTCATTGTTCGACCAACGGAGTTGAAGACAGGCTTTATGTTGCTATAGAGGTATCTCGCGCCACATGAATGGAATGCATACGCTGTTTAGTATTAGTAATGAATTTTTTCATGTCCATCCCTGCCAATAAAAGTGAAGTGTGTTTGACGGGGTTCTGTGTCATTCTGCCTATGAGAAAGGAAAGTTTTATTTTCGCCATGGTTGTTTCTCTATGCGTGGCCGTGGGTGATGGGTGTTGTTGGCATCTGGGCAGTAAAGAACCGAGTATCATGCTATAATACCCCCCCCCCCTTAGGTTCTAAGCGTTCAATACGGTGATATATCTCTCTTCTTTATCATGTCAATCACTGCTGATGGAATTACAGAGTTATGTTATGACACGTTTCACTCAAAGCTTAAAAAACAAAGTTTATGCAAGATACAAGCAATGGTGCATGAGTCCTATAGGCCATTGATTTTAGATGAGAAATTATGATATGCCTATAGTAGGGGTGTCATTGATTAGGAATTATTAATGACACGATTAAGCACTCCTTCCACTTCTAACTCTCCCCTTTGAATGTGTGTCGATCACGTGAGATCGTCATAAATTATCATTCACGTATAAGCTTTCGTTCAAAGTGTACTCTTAGTTGGAGGAGACCTATAGTCACATGGTTAAAGGCGATGTCTCTTTCGCTGGAGCCGTACGTTTGGCCCGTTTTTCTTTTGCCCTTTTCTCTTTAATTGAGGTATCACTTTCGTCCAGGATAAATCACATTCTCATGTAAACAGACTCACTTGCTCTGTATCCCTTGTTTTGTATCGGAGGCTTCATTGGTTTTACTGCTGATAAATCTCACAGGCTTGTATATAGCTGTAAGAGCTCTCTGAACTGATCATTATGATAGCAAGATTAGAGGGAGTCATATTGGTTATGTAAATAATGGTCAAAGGTCATGTTTTAAAAGGCCACTGTTAAAGCCAGGATGGTTATAAACACTTAATTGTCATGTTTTATTTGTACGTGCCGAGGATCCCTTGGACCCCGTTTACAGTGTGAGGCTCGGCCGCGCCGAGCCCACCTTCATTTCGGTGTAAACGCGCAAAAGGCCAAATGCGGGGCCAAATTTGGCCTCGCATTAGGCCACGCTCTGGAGGTGGTCTCGGCCGTGGCCGAGCCGCGGTCGCGCCCGGCCTTTTTCTCAGTGTAAACGCAAACTGGGCTAAATGCGCGGCCAATTCTAGTCTGGCTTCCAAACCCTCGCCTGTACTATTTCGCTATTCAGGATATTAACCACTGCAACGTCGAAAACTAGTATAGTTGAAGGTGGTTTTGTCCTGCAAAGGATTTTCTCCTTCGGCAAAAGCCTTTGCCCGAACGGCGACTTCGTCGCCACGGAATTCAGTTGGCAAAGGATCTGAAAACCAGACAATACCAAATTGCGTTTGTTTACAAGTAGAGCGCCACTACGACAAAATAATGAAAGGTTTGAATCAAAAGCGCGGTCGAGTCCGGCAGTGTAAACGGACTAAATTGCGGGGCTCGGCCTCGCAATTGAGGTTGGCCGCGGCCGCGGCTCCGCCCAGCCCCGCACCGTTAACGGGGTCTAAGTTTATGCACTGTACGTACTCAAAAAGTCCGTAAATCAACTTAGTCGCACACGCACAGAATTTCCACCTAGTTTGTGTGACAGAAAAACAAATGTGATCTGAATAATGTAGGCCCAAAAAAGTTCAACTAAGTATCTCATTATAACTTCCAGGTGCTATATTGCATTCTTTTCTTTGTCGATCACGGATAACCGATATCTGATGACCCCAAGCGTATCACCTAACTCGTCTTTAAAGTGACGAGTTTCATGTCTCGTTTTTTATTCTTCTTTCTTTCTGCCACATTTTGTGTCGTCAATATCTCAACAATGACATTACGGAATAACATGACATTTTCAGTCAACATGTCTCATGACAAAATCTAGCCACAATAAGGTTTTCATGACAGTAACATATCTATGACGTCATCTAGGCGCCATTTTGTGATTTTCGGACCTTGTCACATGATCGATCATAACTTCATAACTGGATATCATTTCTGTATCATTTTCGGTGGACATAAAGTTCAGGTCACGCTCTATCTTACTTTTTAACGCTAGTTACCCAGGTCTTCATTACGCGCGCGTTTGCGCGCGTCAAAATTTTAAAAGGCTCAAAACGACTTCCCAATGGGAAATCTCGAAGTTTCAGACAATTTTAAGCGTTTCAAACATTTTCTCGCGTGCGCGTCCGTCCGCGCAATTTCGCGCGCAGAGGGCGTAAGCAACATGAAAATGCATTTTTTTTGACTGATTTGGATTCCTGATACTTTGAGTAACAATATCCATTGATTTCCGATCGATGTTGACCTATAACAAAGAAATGCACTGGCGTCAAAGTTGAAATTCCGCGCGCGCGTCTTTCTGCAAATATAGTGAAAAAACATGTCTTTGTTTATTTCGGCATAGCTCTTTAAATCGTCCATTGACCCTATATTTCTATTGCATATTACAAAAGCATATGAATTGGAAATAACGTTTCAAGTACCAATATTGCCAGGAAAACTCATGACGTCATCATATCATCATCTGAAATCAAAAAAGTGGAATTAATTTTTTTGAGGTACTGTTTCTGTCATTCATTTACTCGTATCTCTGTTGTTTAAGCTCAATATTATCCCAAATTCAGATATGTTGTACTTTGAACATTTGCCTTTTAAGTCCATATCATGCTTTTGATATTTGATGACGTCATCATACCTTTAATTGTGATTAAAGGTAAAGACGCAAAATCGGACAAGTTTACGTGTATTGTCTATGGGAGGTGAGTTTTTTTAAAACCATGCATTGACTTAACAACGTTTAAGCACCTTTATCTCAGCTGATTTTGCTTCATTTCCTCTGAAACTTAAGTATGTTGTAGCTGTGACAATAAGCTGCAGTAATCATGCATTTTATTCTTTGAAATCTCCTCATGAGGTTGACAATTTTGCAATTTAAAACTGAAAATGAGAATGGAATGTGGACGAAACGATTCCTGATTCATCTTTCACGTACATAAATCTACGTTCCTCTAATTTTCTCGTCGAGACGTATGGCCGAGTGGTTAGAGGCGTCGTCTCAGAAACGTGAGGTTGCACACGTACGGGTTCGAACCTCACAAGAGCACGAAAGAAAATAATTATTTTTTTAATTTGTTTTTTCTTCAATGGAGTACTACACCTTCGTCCATGTAGAAATCACGTTCGCATGTAAACACAACTATACGCACACACTCACATAGTATCCCTTTGTTTTGCGTTGGAGACTGCATTACTTCGACTGCTGCAAAATTTTGCAGGCTGGGCTTTTCAAACTGATTTAAAATATTGTAATAAAATGAAATTTGTTCATATCAATTCAGTAACACAATGTAGTCGTGGTTACTTTGTGCTGATTTATACATGGAACAAGCTATACATTGTAAAAAAGGTATTTGAATTGTTCCTTTAAGTCAGTCTTCTGTATTGATGATTATTTGTCAATTAGTGGTTTTTGTGGAGTTTCAGATAGTGATAAAAAGTATAGATGATAAGTACAGCGATAATTCCTACAGTTAATTCAAAGTTGTGTTACAGAGGTTTGATACATACATTTAGCATTGTGTGTGTGTGTACGTGTGTATACAGGTTGGCCATATGACACATTCTAGACAATTAATCTTAATTAATTAGCAAACGTGATCAGCTATGGAACTGAATATGGTACTAATGTATGATGTTAATGATTCTAATTAAACTGTGACGAGTTTAAAGGGATAGCTTAACTGTGTGTAAAAATAAAGCAATTATAAGGAAATTTTAGGGGAATTTGATAACCATGCCTATAATAATTTCATACAGGTACTAATAGCTGCCTCATGATCATGTGATCGATCGTCATGTCAATAGCAAACTGACAACGTACGATGAATATGTTATACATTGAACAATATTCAAGTCCATATCGTTATTTTCTAATTTGATGACGTCATCATGCTAGAAGGTATGGTTAAAGGCGAGATATCGAAATCAGCGAAGATTGTACGTTATGTCTATGAAAGGGGATTTTTGTTTTTTATCCATGCATTGACTCGATAACGCTCGAGCATCTTTACCTCACTTGATTTTGATTTCCTCTGAAACTTAAGTATGTTGTAGCTGAGACAATAAGCTGCAGTAATCATACATTTTATTTTATTTTTTTTAATCTTCTCACCAGGTTGAGTATTTTGCAGCATAAAACTGAAAATGAGAATGGAAGATGGACGAAACGATTCCTGAGTCATCTTTCACATATAAGTTTACGTTCCTCATATTTTCTCGTCGAGACGTATGACTGAGAGGTTAAAGGCGACGTCTCAGAGACGTAAGGTTGCACACGTGCGTGATTAAAGGCAAGGTATCAAAAACCAGCCGATTATAGGTTTTATGTCTGCGGGACGTATTTTTCCCAAGTTGCCAGAAATGGCATAGCGACCTCAGTCGTTACAAGGCCGCTTTTCCGTCTAGCAATGCAATAGATGTTCACACGGCCACGTTTAATAGTTGAGTGGGCATTGACTTTCCCCCTGTTATATCTATACATTGTTGTGTGTATTTTTTTTTTGTCTTACCATTTCCGTGGATGACCCGTGGCCGAGTGGTTACAGAAACGGTTTGGCATGCACGCTCAATATATTTTCAAGGTGCCTATATCACATTCTTTTCTTTGTCGATCGCAGATGACCGTCATCTGATGACCACAAGCGTATCACCTAACTCGTCCTCAATGTGACGAGTTTTCATGTCTCGTATAGATTAAAAATGAGTGACAACCGCTTCATGTTAAAATTTTTCAATAAATCAAACACGCGATCCACCAAACCGTGTAAAAAAAAATCCCGTTTTGTCATAAACTCTGACAATAATTGCATGGATGTATTTTTCATTTGAAATACGATAACAAGTCCTTTTAACTAAAGTACTAGTACCAATCTTATAACTGTTAATTAGGTGATACGCTATCAGCGTATCACCTATTGTGATTGTCAAAATTTCTCTTTTTAGGTGATACGCTATCAGCGTATCACCTATTGTGATTGTCAAAATTTCTCTTTTTAGGTGATACGCTATCAGCGTATCACCTATTGTGATTGTCAAAATTTCTCTTTTTTTTTATTAGGTGATACGCTATCAGCGTATCACCTATTGTGATTGTCAAAATTTCTCTTTTTAGGTGATACGCTATCAGCGTATCACCTATTG
Source organism: Diadema antillarum (assembly GCF_040938485.1). NCBI lineage: Eukaryota > Metazoa > Echinodermata > Echinoidea > Diadematoida > Diadematidae > Diadema > Diadema antillarum. The sequence continues at coordinate 136,904 of NW_027271519.1, forward strand.
TGATTGCCAAAATTTCTCTTTTTAGGTGATACGCTATCAGCGTATCACCTATTGTGATTGCCAAAATTTCTCTTTTTTTTTATTCTTCTTTCTTTCTGCCACATTTTGTGTCGTCAATATCTCAACAATGACATTACGGAATAACATGACATTTTCAGTCAACATGTCTCATAACAATATCTAGCCACAATAAGGTTTTCATGACAGTAACATATCTATGACGTCATCTAGGCGCCATTTTGTGATTTTCGGACCTTGTCACATGATCGATCATAACTTCATAACTAGATATCATTTCTGTATCATTTTCGGTGGACACAAAGTTCAGGTCACGCTCTATCTTACATTTTAACGCTAGTTACCCAGGTCATCATTACGCGCGCAAACGCGCGCGTCAAAATTTTAAAAGGCTCAAAACGACTTCCCAATGGGAAATCTCGAAGTTTCAGACAATTTTAAGCGTTTCAAACATTTTCTCGCGTGCGCGTCCGTCCGCGCAATTTCGCGCGCAGAGGGCGTAACTAACATGAAAATGCAATTTTTATGACTGATTTGGATTTCTGATACTTTGAGTAACAATATCCATTGATTTCCGATCGATTTTGACCTATAACAAAGGAATGCACTGGCGTCAAAGTTGAAATTCCGCGTGCGCGTCTTTCTGCAAATATAGTGAAAAAACATGTTTTTGTTTATGTCGCCATAGCTCTTTAAATCGTCCATTGACCCTATATTTCTATTGCATATTACAAAAGCATATGAATTGGAAATAACGTTTCAAGTACCAATATTGCCAGGAAAACTCATGACGTCATCATATCATCATCTGAAATCAAAAAAGTGGAATTAATTTTTTTGAGGTACTCTTTCTGACATTCATTTACTCGTATCTCTATTGTTTAAGCTTAATATCACCCCAAATTCAGATATGTTTTACTTTGAACATTTGCCTTTCAAGTCCATGTCATGGTTTTGAAATTTGATGACGTCATCATACTTTAAATTGTGATTAAAGGTAAAGACGCAAAATCGGACAAGTTTACGTGTTATGTCTATGGGAGGTGATTTTTTTAAAAACCATACATTGACTTGACAACGTTTAAGCACCTTTATCTCAGATGATTTTGCTTCATTTCCTCTGAAAATTAAGTATGTTGTAGCTGTGACAATAAGCTGCAGTAATCATGCATTTTATTCTTTGAAATCTCCTCATCAGGTTGACAATTTTGCAATTTAAAACTGAAAATGAGAATGGAATGCGGACGAAACGATTCCTGATTCATCTTTCACGTACATAAGTTTACGTTCCTCTAATTTTCTCGTCGAGACGTATGGCCGAGTGGTTAGAGGTGTCGTCACAGAAACGTGAGGTTGCACACGTACGGGTTCGAACCTCACAAGAGCACGAAAGAAAATAATATTTTTTTTTTTTTACTTTTTTTCTTCAATGGAGTACTACACCTTCGTCCATGTAGAAGTCGCGTTCGCATGTAAACACACCTATACGCACACACTCACACAGTATCCCTTTGTTTATCGTTGGAGACTGCATTGCTTCGACTGCTGCAAAATATTGCAGGCTGGGCTTTTCAAGCTGATCATGGTATATTGTAACAAAATGAAATTTGTTCATATCAATTCAGTAACACAATGTAGTCGTGGTTACTTTGTGCTGATTTTATACATGTAAGAAGCTATACATTGTAAAAAAAAGGTATTTGAATTGTTCCTTTAAGTCAGTCTTCTGTATTGATGATTATTTGTCAATTAGTGGTTTTTGTGGAGTTTCAGATAATGATAAAAAGTATGTATGATAAGTGCAGCGATACTTTCTACTGTTAGTTCAAAGTTGTGTTACAGAGGTTTGATACATACATTTAGCATTGTGTTTGTGTGTCCACGTGTGTATACAGGTTGGCCATATGGCACATTCTAGACAATAAATCTTAATTAATTAGCAAACGCGATCAGCTATGGAACTGAATATGGTACTAATGTATGATGTTCATGATTCTCATTAAACTGTGACGAGTTTAAAGAGATAGCTTAACTGTGTGTAAAAATAAAGCAATAATAAGGAAATTTTAAGGGAATTTGATAACCATGCCTATAATAATTTCATACAGGTACTAATAGCTGCCTCATATTCGTGTGATTGATCGTCATGTCAATAGCAAACTGACAACGTACGATTAATATATTATACATTAAACAACTGTCTTTCAAATCCATATCGATGTTTTCTAGTTTGATGACGTTATCATACTTTAAATTGTGATAAAAGTAAAGACACAAAATCGGACAAGTTTACGTGTTATGTCTATGGGAGGTGATTTTTTTTTAAAACCATGCATTGATTTGACAACGTTTAAGCACCTCTATCTTAGCTGATTTTGCTTCATTTCCTCTGAAACTTTAGTATGTCGTAGCTGAGACAATAAGCTGCAGTAATCATGCATTTTATTCTTTGAAATCTCCTCATCAGATTGACAATTTTGCAGTTTAAAACTGAAAATGAAAATGGAATGTGGACAAAACGATTCCTCATGTATCTTTCACATACATAAGTTTACGTTCCCCATATTTTCTCGTCGAGACGTATGGCCGAGTGGCTAAAGGCGACGTCTCAGAGACGTAAGGTTGCGGGTTCGAACCCCACAAGATCACGAAACAAAATACTTAGCTCTTTTACTTTTTTTTCTTCAATTTTGTATTACATATTCGTCCATGTAGAAATCACGTACGTATATAAACGCACCTATACACACACACAGACACACACACACACGCCATATCCCTCTTTTTGTGTGTTGGAGACCACATTGCTTCGACTGCAGCACAATTTTGCAGGTTGACTTTGTCAAACCGATCATAGTATGTAATGACGACGACTGAGGTGTTGTACTTTGAACAATTGTCTTTCAAGACGATGTCATTGTTTTGTAATTTGATGACGTCATTACACTGAAAATTGTGATTAAAGGCAAGGTATCAAAACCAGCCGATTATAGGTTTTATGTCTGCGGGACGTATTTTTCCCAAGTTGCCAGAAATGGCATAGCGACCTCAGTCGTTACAAGGCCGCTTTTCCGTCTAGCAATGCAATAGATGTTCACACGGCCACGTTGGTTGAGTGGGCATTGACTTTCCCCCTGTTATTAGGTGATACGCTATCAGCGTATCACCTATTGTGATTGCCAAAATTTCTCTTTTTAGGTGATACGCTTTTAGCGTATCACCTATTGTGTTTGTCAAAATCTTCCTTTCTTTCTTTTTATTAGGTGATACGCTTTTAGCGTATCACCTATTGTGTTTGTCAAAATCTTCCTTTCTTTCTTTTTAGGTGATACGCTATCAGCGTATCACCTATTGTGATTGTCAAAATCTCTCTTTATTTCTTTTTATTCTTCTTTCTTTCTGGACAATTTTGTGTCATCAATATCTCAAGAATGACATTACGGAATAACATGACATTTTCAGGGAACATGTCTCATGACAATATCTAGCCACAATAAGGTTTTCATGACAGTAACATATCTATGACGTCGTCTAGGCGCCATTTTGTGATTTTTGGACCATGTTACATGATCGATCATAACTTCATAACTAAAGGTCATTTCTGTATCATTTTTTGTGGACATAAAGTTCAGGTCACGTTCTATCTTACTTCTTTTGATGCTAATTACCTAGGACATCATTAAGTGCGCGTAAGCGCGCGTCAAAATTTTAAAAGGCTCAAAACAACTTTCCAATGGGAAATCTCGAAGTTTCAGACAATTTTATGCGTTTCAAACAATTTTGCGCGTGCGCGTCCGTCCGCGCATTTTCGCGCGCACAGCGCGTCAGCAACATGAAAATACACTTTTTTTGACAGATTTGGATTCCTGATACTTTGAGCAACAATATCCATTGATTTCTAATCGATTCCTACAAATAACAAAGCAATGCACTTGCGTCAAAGTTCAAATTTCGCCTGCGCGTCTATGTGCAAATATAGTGAAAAAACATGTCTTTGTTTATTTCGCCATAGCTCTTTAAAACGTCAGGTGACCCTATGTTTTTATTGCATATTACAAAAGCATATAAATTGGACTTGACGTTTCAAGTATCATTATTTCCATAATTACATTATGACGTCATCATATCGTCATCTGAAATCAAAAAAGTGGAATTAATTTTTTTGAGGTACTGTTTCTGACATTCATTTGCTCGTATCTCTGTTGTTTAAGCTCAATATTATCCCAAATTCAGATATGTTGTACTTTGAACATTTGCCTTTCAAGTCCATGTCATGGTTTTGAAATTTGATGACGTCATCATGCTTTAAATTGTGTTTAAAGGTAAAGACGCAAAATCGGACAAGTTTACGTGTATTGTCTATGGGAGGTGATTTTTTTAGAAACCATGCATTGACTTGACAACGTTTAAGCACCTTTATCTCAGCTGATTTTGCTTCATTTCCTCTGAAACTTATTTATGTTGTAGATGTGACAATAAGCTGCAGTAATCATGCATTTTATTCTTTGAAATCTCCTCATGAGGTTGACAATTTTGCAATTTAAAACTGAAAATGAGAATGGAATGCGGACCAAACGATTCGTGATTCATCTTTCACGTACATAAGCTGACGTTCCTCTAATTTTCTCGTCGAGACGTATGGCCGAGTGGTTAGAGGCGTCGTCTTAGAAACGTGAGGTTGCACACGTACGGGTTCGATCCTCACAAGAGCACGAAAGAAAATAATAATTTTTTTTTAACTTTTTTTCTTCAATGGAGTACTACACCTTCGTCCATGTAGAAATCACGTTTGCATGTAAACACACCTATACGCACACACTCACACAGTATACCTTTGTTTTGCGTTGGAGACTGCATTACTTCGTCTGCTGCAAAATTATAGTTTTGCAGGTTGGGCTTTTCAAACTGATACAGTATACTGTAACAAAATGAAATTTGTTCATATCAATTCAGTAACACAATGTAGTCGTGGTTACTTTGTGCTGATTTATACATGTAACAAGCTATACATTGTAAAAAAGGTATTCAGTCTTCTGTATTGATGATTATTTGTCAATTAGTGGTTTTTGTGGAGTTTCAGATAGTGATAAAAAGTATGGATGATAAGTGCAGCGATAATTCCTACAGTTAGTTCAAAGCTGTGTTACAGATGTTTGATACATACATTTAGCATTGTGTGTGTGTATATACGTGTGTATACAGGTTGGCCATATGACACATTCTAGACAATTACTCTTAATTGATTAGCAAACGTGATCAGCTATGGAACTGAATATGGTACTAATGTATGATGTTAATGATTCTAATTAAACTGTGACGAGTTTAAAGGGATAGCGTAACTGTGTGTAAAAATAAGGCAATTATAAGGATATTTTAGGGCAATTTGATAACCATGCCTATAATAATTTCATACAGGTACTAATGCCTCCCTCATATTCATGTGATAGATCGTCATGTCAATAGCAAACTGACAACGTATGATGAATGTGTTATATATTGAACAACTGTCTTTCAAGTCCATAACGTTCCCCATATTTTCCCGTCGAGACGTGTCGCCGAGTGGTTAAAGGCGACGTCTCAGAGACGTGAGGTTGCGGGTTCGAACCTCACAAGATCACGAAACAAAATACTTAGCTACTTTACTGTTTTTTTTTCTTCAATTTTGTATTACATATTCGTCCATGTAGAAATCACGTTCGTATATAAACGCACCTATACACACACACAGACACACACACACGCCATATCCCTCTTTTTTGTGTGTTGGAGACCACATTGCTTCGACTGCAGCAAAATTTTGCAGGTTGACTTTGTCAAACCGATCATAGTATGTAATGACGACGACTGAGGTGTTGTACTTTGAACAATTTTCTTTCAAGACCATGTCATTGTTTTGTAATTTGATGACGTCATTACACTGAAAATTGTGATTAAAGGCAAGGTATCAAAACCAGCCGATTATAGGTTTTATGTCTGCGGGACGTATTTTTCCCAAGTTGCCAGAAATGGTATAGCGACCTCAGTCGTTACAAGGCCGCTTTTCCGTCTAGCAATGCAATAGATGTTCACACGGCCGCGTTAGTTGAGTGGGCATTGACTTTCCCCCCGTTATATCTATACATTGTTGTTGTTTTTCTGTCTTACCATTTCCGTGGATGACCCGTGGCCGAGTGGTTACAGAAACGGTTTCGCATGCACGCTCAATATAACTTCAAGGTGCCTATATCACATTCTTTTCTTTGTCGATCACAGATGACTGTCATCTGATGACCACAAGCGTATCACCTAACTCGTCCTCAATGTGACGAGTTTTCATGTCTCGTTCTTCTTTCTTTCTGCCACATTTTGTGTCGTCAATATCTCAACAATGACATTACGGAATAACATGACATTTTCAGTCAACATGTCTCATAACAATATCTAGCCACAATAAGGTTTTCATGACAGTAACATATCTATGACGTCATCTAGGCGCCATTTTGTGATTTTCGGACCTTGTCACATGATCGATCATAACTTCATAACTAGATATCATTTCTGTATCATTTTCGGTGGACATAAAGTTCAGGTCACGCTCTATCTTACATTTTAACGCTAGTTACCCAGGTCATCATTACGCGCGCGTTTGCGCGCGTCAAAATTTTAAAAGGCTCAAAACGACTTCCCAATGGGAAATCTCGAAGTTTCAGACAATTTTAAGCGTTTCAAACATTTTCTCGCGTGCGCGTCCGTCCGCGCAATTTCGCGCGCAGAGGGCGTAACTAACATGAAAATGCAATTTTTTTGACCGATTTGGATTTCTGATACTTTGAGTAACAATATTCATTGATTTCCGATCGATTTTGACCTATAACAAAGGACTGCACTGGCGTCAAAGTTGAAATTCCGCGCGCGCGTCTTTCTGCAAATATAGTGAAAAAACATGTCTTTGTTTATTTCGCCATAGCTCTTTAAATCGTCCATTGACCCTATATTACTCTTGCATATTACAAAAGCATATGAATTGGAAATAACGTTTCAAGTACCGATATTGCCAGGAAAACTCATGACGTCATCATATCATCATCTGAAATCAAAAAAGTGGAATTAATTTTTTTGAGGTACTGTTTCTGACATTCATTTGCTCGTATCTCTATTGTTTAAGCTTAATATTACCCCAAATTCAGATATGTTTTGCTTTGAACATTTGCCTTTCAAGTCCATGTCATGGTTTTGAAATTTGATGACGTCATCATACTTTAAATTGTGATTAAAAGTAAAGACACAAAATCGGACAAGTTTACGTGTTATGTCTATGGGAGGTGATTTTTTTTAAAACCATGCATTGACTTGACAACGTTTAAGCACATTTATCTCGGCTGATTTTGCTTCATTTCCTCTGAAACTTTAGTATGTTGTAGCTGAGACAATAAGCTGCAGTAATCATGCATTTTATTCTTTGAAATCTACTCATCAGATTGAAAATTTTGCAGTTTAAAACTGAAAATGAAAATGGAATGTGGACAAAACGATTCCTCATGTATCTTTCACATACATAAGTTTACGTTCCCCATATTTTCTCGTCGAGACGTATGGCCGAGTGGATAAAGGCGACGTCTCAGAGACGTGAAGTTGCGGGTTCGAACCCCACAAGATCACGAAACAAAATACTTGGCTATTTTACTTTTTTTTCTTCAATTTTGCATTACATATTCGTCCATGTAGAAATCACGTTCGTATATAAACGCACCTATACACACACACAGACACAAACATACGCCATATCCCTCTTTTTTGTGTGTTGGAGACCACATTGCTTCGACTGCAGCAAAATTTTGCAGGTTGACTTTGTCAAACCGATCATAGTATGTAATGACGATGACTGAGGTGTTGTACTTTGAACAATTGTCTTTCAAGACGATGTCATTGTTTTGTAATTTGATGACGTCATTACACTGAAAATTGTGATTATAGGCAAGGTATCAAAACCAGCCGATTATAGGTTTAATGTCTGCGGGACGTATTTTTCCCAAGTTGCCAGAAATGGCATAGCGACCTCAGTCGTTACAAGGCCGCTTTTCCGTCTAGCAATGCAATAGATGTTCACACGGCCACGTTAGTTGAGTGGGCATTGACTTTCCCCCTGTTATATCTATACATTGTTTTTTTTTTGTCTTACCATTTCCGTGGATGACCCGTGGCCGAGTGGTTACAGAAACGGTTTCGCATGCACGCTCAATATAACTTCAAGGTGCCTATATCACATTCTTTTCTTTGTCGATCACAAATGACTGTCATCTGATGACCACAAGCGTATCACCTAACTCGTCCTCAATGTGACGAGTTTTCATGTCTCGTTATTCTTCTTTCTTTCTGGCACATTTTGTGTCGTGAATATCTCAACATTGACATGACGGAATAACATGACATTTTCAGTCAACATGTCTCATGACAATATCTAGCCACAATAAGGTTTTCATGACAGTAACATATCTATGACGTCATCTAGGCGCCATTTTGTGATTTTCGGACCATGTTACATGATCGATCATAACTTCATAACTAAAGGTCATTTCTGTATCATTTTCGTTGGACAAAAAGTTCAGGTCACGCTCTATCTTACTTTTTAAGGCTAATTACCTAGGACATCATTTCGCGCGCATTAGCGCGCGTCAAAGTTTTTAAATGCTTAAAGCGACTTCCCAATGGGAAATCTCGAAGTTTCAGACAATTTTAAGCGTTCCGCGCGTTCGCGTCCGTCCGAGCATTTCCGCGCGCAGTGCGCGTAAGCAACATGAAAATGCACATTTTTTGACAGATTTGGATTCCTGATACACTAAGTAACAATATCCATTGATTTCCGATCAATTTCGACCTATAACAAAGGAATGCGATGGCGTCAAAGTTGAAATTTCGTGTGTGCGTCTATGTGGAAATATAGCGAAAAACATGTCTTTGTTTATTTCGCCATAGCTCTTTAAAACGTCAGGTGACCCTATGATTTTATTGCATATTACAAAAACATATGAATTGAAAATAACGTTTCAAGTATCAATATTTCCCTAAATACATTATGACGTCATCATATCATCTTCTGAAATCAAAAAAGTGGAATTAATTTTTTTCAGGTACTGTTTCTGACATTCATTTGCTTGTATCTCTGTTGTTTAAGCTTAATATTATCCAAAATTCAGATATGTTGTACTTTGAACATTTACCTTTTAAGTCCAAGTTATGGTTTTGCAATTTGATGACGACATCATACCTTAAATTGTGATTAAAGGTAAAGATGCAAAATCGGACAAGTTTACGTGTTATGTCTATGGGAGGTGATTTTTTTTTAAACCATGCATTGACTTGACAACGTTTAAGCACCTTTATCTCAGCTGATTTTGCTTCATTTCCTCTGAAACTTAAGTATGTTGTAGCTGCGACAATAAGCTTCAGTAATCATGCATTTTATTTTTTGAAATCTTCTCATCAGATTGACAATTTTGCAGTTTAAAACTGAAAATGAAAATGGAATGTGGACAAAACGATTCCTCATGTATCTTTAACATACATAAGTTTACGTTCCCCATATTTTCTCGTCGAGACGTATGGCCGAGTGGATAAAGGCGACGTCTTAGAGACTTGAGGTTGCGGGTTCGAACCCCACAAGATCACGAAACAAAATACTTAGCTATTTTACTTTTTTTTTCTTCAATTTTGTATTACATATTCGTCCATGTAGAAATCACGTTCGTATATAAACGCACCTATACACACACACAGACACACACACACGCCATATCCCTCTTTTTTGTGTGTTGGAGACCACATTGCTTCGACTGCAGCAAAATTTTCCAGGTTGACTTTGTCAAACCGATCATAGTATGTAATTACGACGACTGAGGTGTTGTACTTTGAACAATTGTCTTTCAAGACGATGTCATTGTTTTGTAATTTGATGACGTCATTACACTGAAAATTGTGATTAAAGGCAAGGTATCAAAACCAGCCGATTATAGGTTTGATGTCTGTGGGACGTATTTTCCCCAAGTTGCCAGAAATGGCATAGCGACCTCAGTCGTTACAAGGCCGCTTTTCCGTTTAGCAATGCAATAGATGTTCACACGGCCACGTTAGTTGAGTGGGCATTGACTTTCCCCCTGTTATATCTATACATTGTTGTTTTTTTGTCTTACCATTTCCGTGGATGACCCGTGGCCGAGTGGTTACAGAAACGGTTTCGCATGCACGCTCAATATAACTTCAAGGTGCCTATATCACATTCTTTTCTTTGTCGATCACGGATGACTGTCATCTGATGACCACAAGCGTATCACCTAACTCGTCCTCAATGTGACGAGTTTTCATGTCTCGTTCTTCTTTCTTTCTGGCACATTTTGTGTCGTGAATATCTCAACATTGACATGACGGAATAACATGACATTTTCAGTCAACATGTCTCATGACAATATCTAGCCACAATAAGGTTTTCATGACAGTAACATATCTATGACGTCATCTAGGCGCCATTTTGTGATTTTCGGACCATGTTACATGATCGATCATAACGTCATAACTAAAGGTCATTTCTGTATCATTTTCGTTGGACATAAAGTTCAGGTCACGCTCTATCTTACTTTTTAATGCTAATTACCTAGGACATCATTACGCGCGCATTAGCGCGCGTCAAAGTTTTTTAATGCTTAAAACGACTTCCCAATGGGAAATCTCGAAGTTTCAGACAATTTTAAGCGTTCCGCGCGTTCGCGTCCGTCCGCGCGTTTCCGCGCGCAGTGCGCGTAAGCAACATGAAAATGCACATTTTTTGACAGATTTGGATTCCTGATACATTAAGTAACAATATCCATTGATTTTGCGATCAATTTCGACCTATAACAAAGGAATGCGCTGGCGTCAAAGTTGAAATTTCGTGTTCGCGTCTATGTGGAAATATAGCGAAAAACATGTCTTTGTTTATTTCGCCATAGCTCTTTAAAACGTCAGGTGACCCTATGTTTTTATTGCATATTACAAAAGCATATGAATTGAAAATAACGTTTCAAGTATCAATATTTCCCTAAATACATTATGACGTCATCATATCATCATCTGAAATCAAAAAAGTGGAATTAATTTTTTTGAGGTACTGTTTCTGACATTCATTTGCTCGTATCTCTGTTGTTTAAGCTCAATATTATCCCAAATTCAGATATGTTGTACTTTGAACATTTGCCTTTTAATTCCAAGTCATGGTTTTGAAATTTGATGACGTCATCATACCTTAAATTGTGATTAAAGGCAAAGATGCAAAATCGGACAAGTTTACGTGTTATGTCTATGGGAGGTGATTTTTTTTAAAACCATGCATTGACTTGACAACGTTTAAGCACCTTTATCTCAGCTGATTTTGCTTCATTTCCTCTGAAACTTAAGTATGTTGTAGCTGAGACAATAAGCTTCAGTAATCATGCATTTTATTTTTTGAAATCTCATCATCAGGTTGACAATTTTGCAGTTTAAAACTGAAAATGAGAATGGAATGTGGACAAAACGATTCCCGATTCAGCTTTCACATACATAAGTTTACGTTCCCCATATTTTCTCGCCGAGACGTATGGCCGAGTGGTTAAAGGCGACGTCTCAGAGACGTGAGGTTGCGGGTTCGAACCCCACAAGATCACGAAACAAAATACTTAGCTATTTTACTTTTTTTCTTCAATTTTGTATTACATATTCGTCCATGTAGAAATCACGTTCGTATATAAACGCACCTATACACACACACAGACACACAGACACACGCCATATCCCTCTTTTTTGTGTGTTGGAGACCACATTGCTTCGACTGCAGCAACATTTTGCAGGTTGACTTTGTCAAACCGATCATAGTATGTAATGACGACGACTGAGGTGTTGTACTTTGAACATTTGTCTTTCAAGACCATGTCATTGTTTTGTACTTTGATGACGTCATCACACTGAAAATTGTGATTAAAGGCAAGGTATTAAAACCAGCCGATTATAGGCTTTATGTCTACGGCGCGTATTTTTCCCAAGTTGCCAGAAATAGCATAGCGACATCAGTCGTTACAAGGCCGCATTTCCGTCTAGCAATGCAATACATGTTCACGCGGCCACGATTGTTGAGTGGGCATTGACTTTTCCCCCCTGTAATATCTATACATTTCTTTTTTGCCTTACCATTTCCGGGGATGTCCCGTGGCCGAGTGGTTAGAGAAACGGTTTTGCATGCACGCTCAATATAACTTCAAGGTGCCTATATCACATTCTTTTCTTTGTCGATCACAGATGACCGACACCTGATGACCCCAAGCGTATCACCTAACTCGTCAGCGTGACGAGTTTCATATCTTTTTAGGTGATACGCTATCAGCGTATCACCTATTGTGATTGTCAAAATTTCTCTTTTTAGGTGATACGCTATCAGCGTATCACCTATTGTGATTGTCTAAATTTCTCTTTTTAGGTGATACGCTATCAGCGTATCACCTATTGTGATTGTCAAAATTTCTCTTTTTTAGGTGATACGCTTTTAGCGTATCACCTATTGTGTTTGTCAAAATCTTCCTTTCTTTCTTTTTATTCTTCTTTCTTTCTGGCACATTTTGTGTCGTGAATATCTCAACATTGACATGACGGAATAACATGACATTTTCAGTCAACATGTCTCATGACAATATCTAGCCACAATAAGGTTTTCATGACAGTAACATATCTATGACGTCATCTCGGCGCCATTTTGTGATTTTCGGACCATGTTACATGATCGATCATAACTTCATAACTAAAGGTCATTTCTGTATCATTTTCGGTGGACATAAAGTTCAGGTCACGCTCTATCTTACTTTTTAATGCTAATTACCCAGGACATCATTACGCGCGCATTAGCGCGCGTCAAAGTTTTTAAATGCTTAAAACGACTTCCCAATGGGAAATCTCGAAGTTTCAGACAATTTTAAGCGTTCCGCGCGTTCGCGTCCGTCCGCGCATTTCCGCGCGCAGTGCGCGTAAGCAACATGAAAATGCACATTTTTTGACAGATTTGGATTCCTTATACATTAAGTAACAATATCCATTGATTTCCGATCAATTTCGACCTATAACAAAGGAATGCGCTGGCGTCAAAGTTGAAATTTCGTGTGCGCGTCTATGTGGAAATATAGCGAAAAACATGTCTTTGTTTATTTCGCCATAGCTCTTTAAAACGTCAGGTGACCCTATGTTTTTATTCCATATTACAAAAGCATATGAATTGAAAATAACGTTTCAAGTATCAATATTTCCCTAAATACATTATGACGTCATCATATCATCATCTGAAATCAAAAAAGTGGAATTAATTTTTTTCAGGTACTGTTTCTGACATTCATTTGCTCGTATCTCTGTTGTTTAAGCTCAATATTATCCCAAATTCAGATATGTTGTACTTTGAACATTTGCCTTTTAATTCCAAGTCATGGTTTAGAAATTTGATGACGTCATCATACCTTAAATTGTGATTAAAGGTAAAGATGCAAAATCGGACAAGTTTACGTGTTATGTCTATGGGAGGTGATTTTTTTTAAAACCATGCATTGACTTGACAACGTTTAAGCACCTTTATCTCAGCTGATTTTGCTTCATTTCCTCTGAAACTTAAGTATGTTGTAGCTGAGACAATAAGCTTCAGTAATCATGCATTTTATTTTTTGAAATCTCATCATCAGGTTGACAATTTTGCAGTTTAAAACTGAAAATGAGAATGGAATGTGGACAAAACGATTCCCGATTCAGCTTTCACATACATAAGTTTACGTTCCTCATATTTTCTCGCCGAGACGTATGGCCGAGTGGTTAAAGGCGACGTCTCAGAGACGTGAGGTTGCGGGTTCGAACCCCACAAGATCACGAAACAAAATACTTAGCTATTTTACTTTTTTTCTTCAATTTTGTATTACATATTCGTCCATGTAGAAATCACGTTCGTATATAAACGCACCTATACGCACACACAGACACACACCATATCCCTCTTTTTTGTGTTGGAGACCACATTGCTTCGACTGCTGCAACATTTTGCAGGCTCACTTTGTCTAACCGATCATAGTATGTAATGACGACGACGGAGGTGTTGTACTTTGAACAATTGTCTTTCAAGACCATGTCATTGTTTTGTACTTTGATGACGTCATCACACTGAAAATTGTGATTAAAGGCAAGGTATCAAAACCAGCCGATTATAGGCTTTATGTCTACGGCGCGTATTTTTCCCAAGTTGCCAGAAATGGCATAGCGACATCAGTCGTTACAAGGCCGCATTTCCATCTAGCAATGCAATACATGTTCTTGCGGCCACGATTGTTGAGTGGGCATTGACTTTTTCCCCCTGTAATATCTATACATTTCTTTTTTGCCTTACCATTTCCGGGGATGTCCCGTGGCCGAGTGGTTACAGAAACGGTTTCGCATGCACGCTCAATATAACTTCAAGGTGCCTATATCACATTCTTTTCTTGTCGATCACAGATGACCGTCATCTGATGACCACAAGCGTATCACCTAACTCGTCCTCAATGTGACGAGTTTTCATGTCTCGTTTTTTATTCTTCTTTCTTTCTGCCACATTTTGTGTCGTCAATATCTCAACAATGACATTACGGAATAACATGACATTTTCAGTCAACATGTCTCATGACAAAATCTAGCCACAATAAGGTTTTCATGACAGTAACATATCTATGACGTCATCTAGGCGCCATTTTGTGATTTTCGGACCTTGTCACATGATCGATCATAACTTCATAACTGGATATCATTTCTGTATCATTTTCGGTGGACATAAAGTTCAGGTCACGCTCTATCTTACTTTTTAACGCTAGTTACCCAGGTCTTCATTACGCGCGCGTTTGCGCGCGTCAAAATTTTAAAAGGCTCGAAACGACTTCCCAATGGGAAATCTCGAAGTTTCAGACAATTTTAAGCGTTTCAAACATTTTCTCGCGTGCGCGTCCGTCCGCGCAATTTCGCGCGCAGAGGGCGTAAGCAACATGAAAATGCATTTTTTTTTGACTGATTTGGATTCCTGATACTTTGAGTAACAATATCCATTGATTTCCGATCGATGTTGACCTATAACAAAGAAATGCACTGGCGTCAAAGTTGGAATTCCGCGCGCGCGTCTTTCTGCAAATATAGTGAAAAAACATGTCTTTGTTTATTTCGGCATAGCTCTTTAAATCGTCCATTGACCCTATATTTCTATTGCATATTACAAAAGCATATGAATTGGAAATAACGTTTCAAGTACCAATATTGCCAGGAAAACTCATGACGTCATCATATCATCATCTGAAATCAAAAAAGTGGAATTAATTTTTTGAGGTACTGTTTCTGTCATTCATTTACTCGTATCTCTGTTGTTTAAGCTCAATATTATCCCAAATTCAGATATGTTGTACTTTGAACATTTGCCTTTTAAGTCCATATCATGCTTTTGATATTTGATGACGTCATCATACCTTAAATTGTGATTAAAGGTAAAGACGCAAAATCGGACAAGTTTACGTGTATTGTCTATGGGAGGTGAGTTTTTTTAAAACCATGCATTGACTTAACAACGTTTAAGCACCTTTATCTCAGCTGATTTTGTTTCATTTCCTCTGAAACTTAAGTATGTTGTAGCTGTGACAATAAGCTGCAGTAATCATGCATTTTATTCTTTGAAATCTCCTCATGAGGTTGACAATTTTGCAATTTAAAACTGAAAATGAGAATGGAATGTGGACGAAACGATTCCTGATTCATCTTTCACGTACATAAATCTACGTTCCTCTAATTTTCTCGTCGAGACGTATGGCCGAGTGGTTACAGGCGTCGTCTCAGAAACGTGAGGTTGCACACGTACGGGTTCGAACCTCACAAGAGCACGAAAGAAAATAATTATTTTTTTAATTTGTTTTTTCTTCAATGGAGTACTACACCTTCGTCCATGTAGAAATCACGTTCGCATGTAAACACAACTATACGCACACACTCACATAGTATCCCTTTGTTTTGCGTTGGAGACTGCATTACTTCGACTGCTGCAAAATTTTGCAGGCTGGGCTTTTCAAACTGATTTAAAATATTGTAATAAAATGAAATTTGTTCATATCAATTCAGTAACACAATGTAGTCGTGGTTACTTTGTGCTGATTTATACATGGAACAAGCTATACATTGTAAAAAAGGTATTTGAATTGTTCCTTTAAGTCAGTCTTCTGTATTGATGATTATTTGTCAATAAGTGGTT
Source organism: Diadema antillarum (assembly GCF_040938485.1). Classification (NCBI taxonomy): domain Eukaryota; kingdom Metazoa; phylum Echinodermata; class Echinoidea; order Diadematoida; family Diadematidae; genus Diadema; species Diadema antillarum. The sequence continues at coordinate 153,183 of NW_027271519.1, forward strand.
TTTGTGGAGTTTCAGATAGTGATAAAAAGTATAGATGATAAGTACAGCGATAATTCCTACAGTTAGTTCAAAGTTGTGTTACAGAGGTTTGATACATACATTTAGCATTGTGTGTGTGTGTACGTGTGTATACAGGTTGGCCATATGACACATTCTAGACAATTAATCTTAATTAATTAGCAAACGTGATCAGCTATGGAACTGAATATGGTACTAATGTATGATGTTAATGATTCTAATTAAACTGTGACGAGTTTAAAGGGATAGCTTAACTGTGTGTAAAAATAAAGCAATTATAAGGAAATTTTAGGGGAATTTGATAACCATGCCTATAATAATTTCATACAGGTACTAATAGCTGCCTCATGTTCATGTGATCGATCGTCATGTCAATAGCAAACTGACAACGTACGATGAATATGTTATACATTGAACAACTTTCAAGTCCATATCGTTATTTTCTAATTTGATGACGTCATCATGCTAGAAGGTATGGTTAAAGGCGAGATATCGAAATCAGCGAAGATTGTACGTTATGTCTATGAAAGGGGATTTTTGTTTTTTATCCATGCATTGACTCGATAACGCTCGAGCACCTTTACCTCACTTGATTTTGATTTCCTCTGAAACTTAAGTATGTTGTAGCTGAGACAATAAGCTGCAGTAATCATACATTTTATTTTATTTTTTTTAATCTTCTCACCAGGTTGAGTATTTTGCAGCATAAAACTGAAAATGAGAATGGAAGATGGACGAAACGATTCCTGAGTCATCTTTCACATATAAGTTTACGTTCCTCATATTTTCTCGTCGAGACGTATGACTGAGAGGTTAAAGGCGACGTCTCAGAGACGTAAGGTTGCACACGTGCGTGATTAAAGGCAAGGTATCAAAAACCAGCCGATTATAGGTTTTATGTCTGCGGGACGTATTTTTCCCAAGTTGCCAGAAATGGCATAGCGACCTCAGTCGTTGCAAGGCCGCTTTTCCGTCTAGCAATGCAATAGATGTTCACACGGCCACGTTTAATAGTTGAGTGGGCATTGACTTTCCCCCTGTTATATCTATACATTGTTGTGTGTATTTTTTTTTTGTCTTACCATTTCCGTGGATGACCCGTGGCCGAGTGGTTACAGAAACGGTTTGGCATGCACGCTCAATATATTTTCAAGGTGCCTATATCACATTCTTTTCTTTGTCGATCGCAGATGACCGTCATCTGATGACCACAAGCGTATCACCTAACTCGTCCTCAATGTGACGAGTTTTCATGTCTCGTATCTATACATTGTTTTTTTTTTTTGTCTTACCATTTCCGTGTATGACCCGTGGCCGAGTGGTTACAGAAACGGTTTCACATGTACGCTCAATATAACTTCAAGGTGCCTATATCACATTCTTTTCTTTGTCGATCACAGATGACTGTCATCTGATGACCACAAGCGTATCACCTAACTCGTCCTCAATGTGACGAGTTTTCATGTCTCGTTCTTCTTTCTTTCTGCCACATTTTGTGTCGTCAATATCTCAACAATGACATTACGGAATAACATGACATTTTCAGTCAACATGTCTCATAACAATATCTAGCCACAATAAGGTTTTCATGACAGTAACATATCTATGACGTCATCTAGGCGCCATTTTGTGATTTTCGGACCTTGTCACATGATCGATCATAACTTCATAACTAGATATCATTTCTATATCATTTTCGGTGGACATAAAGTTCAGGTCACGCTCTATCTTACATTTTAACGCTAGTTACCCAGGTCATCATTACGCGCGCGTTTGCGCGCGTCAAAATTTTAAAAGGCTCAAAACGACTTCCCAATGGGAAATCTCGAAGTTTCAGACAATTTTAAGCGTTTCAAACATTTTCTCGCGTGCGCGTCCGTCCGCGCAATTTCGCGCGCAGAGGGCGTAACTAACATGAAAATGCAATTTTTTTGACCGATTTGGATTTCTGATACTTTGAGTAACAATATTCATTGATTTCCGATCGATTTTGACCTATAACAAAGGAATGCACTGGCGTCAAAGTTGAAATTCCGCGCGCGCGTCTTTCTGCAAATATCGTGAAAAAACATGTCTTTGTTTATTTCGCCATAGCTCTTTAAATCGTCCATTGACCCTATATTTCTCTTGCATATTACAAAAGCATATGAATTGGAAATAACGTTTCAAGTACCGATATTGCCAGGAAAACTCATGACGTCATCATATCATCATCTGAAATCAAAAAAGTGGAATTAATTTTTTTGAGGTACTGTTTCTGACATTCATTTGCTCGTATCTCTATTGTTTAAGCTTAATATTACCCCAAATTCAGATATGTTTTGCTTTGAACATTTGCCTTTCAAGTCCATGTCATGGTTTTAAAATTTGATGACGTCATCATACTTTAAATTGTGATTAAAAGTAAAGACACAAAATCGGACAAGTTTACGTGTATTGTCTATGGGAGGTGATTTTTTTTTAAAACCATGCATTGACTTGACAACGTTTAAGCACCTTTATCTCAGCTGATTTTGCTCCATTTCCTCTGAAACTTAAGTATGTTGTAGCTCAGACAATAAGCTGCAGTCATCATGTATTTTATATTTTCAAATCTCCTCATTAGGTCGACAATTTTGTAGTTAAAAACTGAAAATGAGAATGCAATCTGTACGGAACAATTCCCGATTGTTCTTTGCAACTGGATATTGGTCGAATCCACGCGGCCACTTGTGGGAAGTTGAATAGCGCCATCACAAGTCAACGCTATAACGACAGTGTTATTATACATTTAAGTTTCTCATTCGATCTTCAGGACAGCCGTATGGCGTAATCGCTTAGCGCGCTGGGTGTTCATAACGCCATACCGGAAGGAGAGAAGTTCGACTCCCGCAGGACTTTTCCCGTTCTTTCTTCTTTTTTTTTTTCGGCAGTTCAGCTTTACTCCGATGTCATTTATCATATTATTTTATCAAGTGTACGTAACCCGTGAACACGGCTGCTCTATTTCCCTTGTTTTGCATTGGAGTTTGGAGGTTGGGTTTGCTTCATTAATTTTGTCACACTTAATGTTGTAAATTGCCCCTTGTTTCACGGTGTCCCGCTTGCCACCTTTCGTTTGCTCTTTCCTGTTCTCTTCATTGGTTATTGTTATACTGTAGCAGGATAGGTAGGAACATGTACGTTTAAATAACTTGCAGGAATGGGAGCTGAATTGATTAACTCTAGTCCAGGTGTATGGCGTCTCGCTCATCTCTTTGAAATTCCAGATTGTTATTGTTTGACCTAATAACGGAGTTGTAGACAGGTTTTATGTTACTATAGAGGTATCTTGTGCCACATGAGTGGAAGGCATCACTGTTTAGTGGTAGTAATGAACTTTTTCATGTTGTATATGGTATAAAGATATAAATTTCACATCCAATCTTCGGGACAGCCGTGTGGCTTTATAGTCACTTGGCGCGCTGCATGGTCATTACACACCACCTTAGGACGAGATGTTTGAGACCCGCAGGACGCTATTATTTTTTTTCTCTCTCTTTCTTTGTTTTTCTTTTGGCAGTTCAGCTTCATTCCGATGTCATTACCCCACGACACACAGTCACTCAAGTTCCCCCTTTTTTTGTCGGAGGCTGGAGGTTGGATTTGCTTCATTTATCATACGTAATGTTGTAAATTGCCCTTGGTATACAGTGCCCCGCTTGCCACCTTTCGTTTTCTCTTTCCTTTTCTCTACGTTTGTTCCTGTTACACTGCACAAGACAGGTCGGAAAATAATTTACATAACACAACCGGAGCAGGAATGGCAACTGAATAAATTAACTCTAGGCCAGGTGTATGGCGTCTCGCTCGTCTCTTTCAAATTCAAGTTGTTATTGTTTGACCCAATAACGGAATTGTAGACAGGTTTTATGTTGCTATAGAGGTATCTTGTGCCACATGAGTAGAAGGCATCACTGTTTAGTAGTAGTAATGAACTTTTCATGTCCCTCCTTGTCAATTATAGTGTGTTCAAAGGGGTTGTGTGTCTATCTGCCAAAGAAAAGGAAAACCTTATTTTCGTCATGGCTATTTCTCTATACGTAACCGTAGGTGATGAGTATTGTTGGTATCTGAGCAGTGAATAGCACAGCATCAGGCTAAAATCCCCCTTAGTTATACGCGCTAAGCGTTCAATTTGATATATCTTTATTTATGTAGTCAATCACTGCTAATGGAGTTACAGAATTATGTTATGACACCTTTCACCGAAAGTTTGTAAAGCAAAGTTTATAGACAAGGCAAGCAATTGTACATGAATAATACCAATGATTTCAGAGGGAAATTATGGTATACCTAAATGTAAGGGTATCATTGCTTTGGAATTGCTGAGACAATATCTTGGCACGAGGGCTTCCACCTCTAATAACTGATCCCTTTGAAGATGTGTCGGTCACGGGTGATCGTCATGATTCGTCTTTCACGTAGAAGCTTCCGTTCCACACTCTTAGTTCGAGAAGACTTACCATCATACTTCAAATTGTGATTAAAGGTAAAGACTCAAAATCAGACAAGTTGACGTGTTATGTCTATGGGAGGTGATTTTTTTTTAAACCATGCATTGACTTGACAACGTTTAAGCACCTTTATTTCAGCTGATTTTGCTCCATTTCCTCTCAAACTTAAGTATGTGGTAGCTCAGACAATAAGCTGCAGTAATCATGCATTTTATTTTTTCAAATCTCCTCATCAGGTTGATAATTTTGCAGCTAAAAACTGAAAATGAGAATGGAATGTGGACCAAACGATTCCTGAATCATCTTTCACATTATAAGCTTACGTTCCTCAAATTTTCTCGTCAAGACGTACATGGCCGAGAGGATAAAGGCGACGTCACAAGAGACGTGATGTTGCACACGTACGGGTTCGAACCCCAAAGGAGCACGAAACAAAATACTTATATCTTTTGCTTTTTTTCTTTTATGGAGTATTCACCTTCGTCCATGTAGAAATCACGTTTTCATGTAAACGTACACACACACACACAGACACACACAGTATCCCTTTGTTTTGTGTTGGAGACCACATTGCTTTGACAGGCAACTTGGACTTGAAATTACAAATGTTAAAGTGAAGATGACTCTTAAAAGACCGCATGGCCATGTTTGATTTTTTTTTTTACAATATAAAGACCTATTGGTAAATATTTATTCACATATCCTTTCCAATCAACTTACTTGAACACGCCGACACCACACGAAATTTTCAATTAGTTGCATGACAGAAACAATTTCATCTGAATTATGTAGGACTGTATAAAGAATTGGACTTCACGAATATTTCTCAATATTACTTCAAGTCGCTACTTAACATTATTTTCGTTGTCGATCACTGAAAATGAGAATGGAATCTGGTTGAAACGATTCCCGATTTATCTTTGTAACTGTATATTGATCGAATCCACGCGGCCACTCGTGGGAAGTTGAATAGCGCTATCAGTCACTTGACGTATATAGCCAAAAAACTGAATATCAATGTAAATTTGTGTTGTGTATAGCATACATAGATAGATTTAAGTTTCGCACAAGATCATCGGATCTTCCGTGTGGCAGAATCGCTTAGCACGCTGCGTGTTTATAATGCCCGACCGGAAGGAGAGAAGTTAATCGAGTCCCGCAGGACTTTTCCCTTTTATTTCTTTTTTTTTCTTTTTTTTCTGCAGTTCAGCTTCACTCTTATGTCATGAACACAGCTACTCTATTTCCCTTGTTTTGCATTGGAGTTTGGAGGTTGGGTTTGCTTCATTAATTTTGTCACACGTAATGTTGTAAATTGCCCCTTGACACAGTACCCCGCTTGCCACCATTCGTTTTCTCTTTCCTTTTCTCTTCATTTGTTCTTGTTATACTGTAGCAGGATATTTAGGAACGTGTACGTTTACATAACTAACATGAATGGGAACTGAATTAATTAACTCTAGTCCAGGTGCATGGCGTCTCGCTTATCTCTTTGGAATTCCAGGTTGTTATTGTTTGACCAAATAACGAAGTTAAAGACAGGCAGGGAAGGAAGTGACTTGATATTGCTTCATAATGAGGAATTTCGGGCAACACCTTTCCAAGTGTAGTGATTATGACGGGGTTCTCTGTCGTTTATTTTCGTCATGGCTGTTTCACTAGTTAGCCATAGGTGATATATGTTGCTGGCATCTTGGAGAATAGAACAGATCAGTACCAAACTGGAATAGCCCTATAAGCAATGTGGTAAGCGTTCAATTTTTTGCATTATCTTTCTTCTTTAAAGTCAATCACTACTGATCGAAATACACACTATAATATGACACGTTCCACTGGTAGTTTAGGAAAAGGGAGTTAATACACGATGCAATGATAAATGTGCTACCATTGATTTTAGAGACGTCATTGTGGTGTGGTACTGGTGATGGTAAGGGAACCATAGATTGCTTTTAAAGTAATGAGACAATCATTGGACCTTTGCATCAACACCGTATTCCCATCTAGAATATAATGCGGCGTGCGGCGTTTTTTAAAATCCTGACGTGGACATTTTCTTTTTCTTGTTTTTAATTTACGAATGTTATATCTAAATTTGTTTCTTTCCCCTAACATTTTTTTTTTGTTGAATATAAAGTTGGACGTTCCTTGACCGAGTCGAAGAGCAGCGATTTAGTTACAGTTTCAATGCATCTTGTTTACCATCTTCTCTGACATTAAATTGATGGTTTTTATATTTGACATTGTCTGTCTATTTGCCTGTTTATGCTCATAAAACACTGCTAAACAACTAATACCTTTGCTTCACCTGTCACACGCAATGACATGGATTGCAGTTGTGCATGCAGTTTTCCTTTTGCCACCTCTCGTTTTTCTCTCCCCTTTTCCCTCACTTTGGTTTTGTTATACTGCAGATGGGAATGATTACAATAGCATAACCCAACTTGAAGTAGGAATGAGAACTGAATAAATTAACTCTAGGCCAGGTGTATATAGCGTCTCGCTCATCTCTTTGAAATTTCAGGTTGCCATTGTTCGACCAACGGAGTTGAAGACAGGCTTTATGTTGCTATAGAGGTATCTCGCGCCACATGAATGGAATGCATACGCTGTTTAGTATTAGTAATACACTTTTTCATGCCCATCCCTGCCAATAAAAGTGTGTTTGACGGGGTTCTGTGTCATTCTGCCTACGAGAAAGCAAAGTTTTATTTTCGCCATGGCTGTTTCTCTATGCGTAGCCGTGGGTGATGGGTGTTGTTGGCATCTGGGCAGTAAAGAACCGAGTATCATGCTATAATACCCCCCCCCCCCGTTAGGTTCTAAGCGTTCAATACGGTGATATATCTTTCTTCTTTATTATATCGATCACTGCTGATGGAATTACAGAATTATGTTATGACACGTTTCACTCAAAGCTTAAAAAACAAAGTTTATGCACGATACAAGTAATGGTGCATGAGTCCTATAGGCCATTGATTTTAGATGAAAAATTATGATATGCCTAAAGTAGTGGTGTCATTGATTAGGAATTAATGACACGATTAAGCACTCCTTCCACTTCTAACTGTCCCCTTTGAATGTGTGTCGATCACGTGAGATCGTCATAAATTATCATTCACGTATAAGCTTACGTTCAAAGTGTACTCTTAGTTGGAGGAGACCTATAGTTACATGGTTAAAGGTGATGTTTTGCCCTTTTCTCTTTAATTGAGGTATCACTTTCGTCCAGGATAAATCACATTCTCATGTAAACAGACTCACTTGCTCTATATCCCCTGTTTTGTATCGGAGGCTTCATTGGTTTTACTGCTGGTAAATCTCACAGGCTTGTATATAGTTGTAAGAGCTCTCTGAACTGATCATTGTGATAGCAAGATTAGAGGGAGTCATATTGGTTATGTAAATAATGGTCAAAGGTCATGTTTTAAAAGGCCACTGTTAAAGCCAGGATGGTTATAAACACTTAATTGTCATGTTTTATTTGTACGTGCCGAGGATCACTTGGACCCCGTTTACAGTGCGAGGCTCGGCCGCGTTCGGTGTAAACGCGCAAAAGGCCAAATGCGGGGCCAAAATTGGCCTCGCATTAGGCCACGCTCTGGAGGTGGTCTCGGCCGCGGCCGAGCCGCGGTCGCGCCCGGCCTTTTTCTCAGTGTAAGCGCAAACTGGGCTAAATGCGCGGCCAATTTTAGTCTGGCTTCCAAACCCTCGCCTGTACTATTTCGCTATTCAGGATATTAACTACTTCAACGTCGAAAACTAGTATAGTTTAAGGTGGTTTTGTCCTGCAAAGGATTTTCTCCTTCGACAAAGGCCTTTGCCCGAACGGCGACTTCGTCGCCACGGAATTCAGTTGGCAAAGGATCTGAAAACCAGACAATACCAAATTGCGTTTGTTTAAAAGGGTAGAGCGCCACTACGACAAAATATTGAAAGGTTCGAATCAAAAGCGCGGCCGAGCCCGGCAGTGTAAACGGACTAAATTGCGGGGCTCGGCCTCGCAATTGAGGTTGTCCTTGATTGCAGCTCGGCCGCGGCTCGGCCCAGCCCCGCACCGTAAACGGGGTCTAAGTTTATGCACTGTAAGTACTCAAAAAGTCCGTAAATCGACTTAGTCGCACACGCACAGAATTTCCACTTAGTTTGTGTGACAGAAAAACAAATGTGATCTGAATAATGTAGGCCCAAAAAAGTTCAACTAAGTATCTCATTAGAACTTCAAGGTTCTGTATTACATTCTTTTCTTTGTCGATCACGGATGACCGACATCTGATGACCCCAAGCGTATCACCTAACTCGTCTTCAGTGTGACGAGTTTCACATCTCGTTTTTTATTCTTCTTTCTTTCTGCCACATTTTGTGTCGTCAATATCTCAACAATGACATTACGGAATAACATGACATTTTCAGTCAACATGTCTCATAACAAAATCTAGCCACAATAAGGTTTTCATGACAGTAACATATCTATGACGTCATCTAGGCGCCATTTTGTGATTTTCGGACCTTGTCACATGATCGATCATAACTTCATAACTAGATATCATTTCTGTATCATTTTCGGTGGACATAAAGTTCAGGTCACGCTCTATCTAACATTTTAACGCTAGTTACCCAGGTCATCATTACGCGCGCGTTTGCGCGCGTCAAAATTTTAAAAGGCTCAAAACGACTTCCCAATGGGAAATCTCGAAGTTTCAGACAATTTTAAGCGTTTCAAACATTTTCTCGCGTGCGCGTCCGTCCGCGCAATTTCGCGCGCAGAGGGCGTAAGCAACATGAAAATGTATTTTTTTTGACTGATTTGGATTTCTGATACTTTGAGTAACAATATCCATTGATTTCCGATCGATTTTGACCTATAACAAAGGAATGCACTGGCGTCAAAGTTGAAATTCCGCGCGCGCGTCTTTCTGCAAATATAGTGAAAAAACATGTTTTTGTTTATGTCGCCATAGCTCTTTAAATCGTCCATTGACCCTATATTTCTATTGCATATTACAAAAGCATATGAATTGGAAATAACGTTTCAAGTACCAATATTGCCAGGAAAACTCATGACGTCATCATATCATCATCTGAAATCAAAAAAGTGGAATTAATTTTTTTGAGGTACTGTTTCTGACATTCATTTACTCGTATCTCTGTTGTTTAAGCTTAATATTACCCCAAATTCAGATATGTTTTACTTTGAACATTTACCTTTCAAGTCCATGTCATGGTTTTAAAATTTGATGACGTCATCATACTTTAAATTGTGATTAAAAGTAAAGACACAAAATCGGACAAGTTTACGTGTTATGTCTATGGGAGGTGATTTTTTTTTAAACCATGCATTGACTTGACAACGTTTAAGCACCTTTATCTCAGCTGATTTTGCTCCATTTCCTCTGAAACTTAAGTATGTTGTAGCTCAGACAATAAGCTGCAGTCATCATGTATTTTATATTTTCAAATCTCCTCATTAGGTCGACAATTTTGTAGTTAAAAACTGAAAATGAGAATGCAATCTGTACGGAACAATTCCCGATTGTTCTTTGCAACTGGATATTGGTCGAATCCACGCGGCCACTTGTGGGAAGTTGAATAGCGCCATCACAAGTCAACGCTATAACGACAGTGTTATTATACATTTAAGTTTCTCATTCGATCTTCAGGACAGCCGTATGGCGTAATCGCTTAGCGCGCTGGGTGTTCATAACGCCATACCGGAAGGAGAGAAGTTCGACTCCCGCAGGACTTTTCCCGTTCTTTCTTTTTCTTTTTTTTTTTTCGGCAGTTCAGCTTTACTCCGATGTCATTTATCATATTATTTTATCAAGTGTACGTAACCCGTGAACACGGCTGCTCTATTTCCCTTGTTTTGTATTGGAGTTTGGAGATTGGGTTTGCTTCATTAATTTTGTCACACTTAATGTTGTAAATTGCCCCTTGTTACAGTGTCCCGCTTGCCACCTTTCGTTTGCTCTTTCCTTTTCTCTTCATTGGTTATTGTTATACTGTAACAGGATAGGTAGGAACATGTACGTTTAAATAACTTGCAGGAATGGGAGCTGAATTGATTAACTCTAGTCCAGGTGTATGGCGTCTCGCTCATCTCTTTGAAATTCCAGATTGTTATTGTTTGACCTAATAACGGAGTTGTAGACAGGTTTTATGTTACTATAGAGGTATCTTGTGCCACATGAGTGGAAGGCATCACTGTTTAGTGGTAGTAATGAACTTTTTCATGTTGTATATGGTATAAAGATATAAATTTCACATCCAATCTTCGGGACAGCCGTGTGGCTTTATAGTCACTTGGCGCGCTGCATGGTCATTACACACCACCTTAGGACGAGATGTTTGAGACCCGCAGGACGCTATTATTTTTTTTTCTCTCTCTTTCTTTGTTTTTCTTTTGGCAGTTCAGCTTCATTCCGATGTCATTACCCCACGACACACAGTCACTCAAGTTCCCCTTTTTTTTTGTCGGAGGCTGGAGGTTGGATTTGCTTCATTTATCATACGTAATGTTGTAAATTGCCCTTGGTATACAGTGCCCCGCTTGCCACCTTTCGTTTTCTCTTTCCTTTTCTCTACGTTTGTTCCTGTTACACTGCACAAGACAGGTCGGAAAATAATTTACATAACACAACCGGAGCAGGAATGGCAACTGAATAAATTAACTCTAGGCCAGGTGTATGGCGTCTCGCTCGTCTCTTTCAAATTCAAGTTGTTATTGTTTGACCCAATAACGGAATTGTAGACAGGTTTTATGTTGCTATAGAGGTATCTTGTGCCACATGAGTAGAAGGCATCACTGTTTAGTAGTAGTAATGAACTTTTCATGTCCCTCCTTGTCAATTATAGTGTGTTCAAAGGGGTTGTGTGTCTATCTGCCAAAGAAAAGGAAAACCTTATTTTCGTCATGGCTATTTCTCTATACGTAACCGTAGGTGATGAGTATTGTCGGTATCTGAGCAGTGAATAGCACAGCATCAGGCTAAAATCCCCTTAGTTATACGCGCTAAGCGTTCAATTTGATATATCTTTATTTATGTAGTCAATCACTGCTAATGGAGTTACAGAATTATGTTATGACACCTTTCACCGAAAGTTTGTAAAGCAAAGTTTATAGACAAGGCAAGCAATTGTACATGAATAATACCAATGATTTCAGAGGGAAATTATGGTATACCTAAATGTAAGGGTATCATTGCTTTGGAATTGCTGAGACAATATCTTGGCACGAGGGCTTCCACCTCTAATAACTGATCCCTTTGAAGATGTGTCGGTCACGGGTGATCGTCATGATTCGTCTTTCACGTAGAAGCTTCCGTTCCACACTCTTAGTTCGAGAAGACTTACCATCATACTTCAAATTGTGATTAAAGGTAAAGACTCAAAATCAGACAAGTTGACGTGTTATGTCTATGGGAGGTGATTTTTTTTTAAACCATGCATTGACTTGACAACGTTTAAGCACCTTTATTTCAGCTGATTTTGCTCCATTTCCTCTCAAACTTAAGTATGTGGTAGCTCAGACAATAAGCTGCAGTAATCATGCATTTTATTTTTTCAAATCTCCTCATCAGGTTGATAATTTTGCAGCTAAAAACTGAAAATGAGAATGGGATGTGGACCAAACGATTCCTGAATCATCTTTCACATTATAAGCTTACGTTCCTCAAATTTTCTCGTCAAGACGTACATGGCCGAGAGGATAAAGGCGACGTCACAAGAGACGTGATGTTGCACACGTACGGGTTCGAACCCCAAAGGAGCACGAAACAAAATACTTATATCTTTTGCTTTTTTTCTTTTATGGAGTATTCACCTTCGTCCATGTAGAAATCACGTTTTCATGTAAACGTACACACACACACACACACAGGTACACACACACACACACAGACACACACAATATCCCTTTGTTTTGTGTTGGAGACCACATTGCTTTGACAGGCAACTTGGACTTGAAATTACAAATGTTAAAGTGAAGATGACTCTTAAAAGACCGCATGGCCATGTTTAATTTTTTTTTACAATATAAAGACCTATTGGTAAATATTCATTCACATATCCTTTCCAATCAACTTACTTGAACACGCCGACACCACACGAAATTTTCAATTAGTTGCATGACAGAAACAATTTCATCTGAATTATGTAGGACTGTATAAAGAATTGGACTTCACGAATATTTCTCAATATTACTTCAAGTCGCTACTTAACATTATTTTCGTTGTCGATCACTGAAAATGAGAATGGAATCTGGTTGAAACGATTCCCGATTTATCTTTGTAACTGTATATTGATCGAATCCACGCGGCCACTCGTGGGAAGTTGAATAGCGCTATCAGTCACTTGACGTATATAGCCAAAAAACTGAATATCAATGTAAATTTGTGTTGTGTATAGCATACATAGATAGATTTAAGTTTCGCACAAGATCATCGGATCTTCCGTGTGGCAGAATCGCTTAGCACGCTGCGTGTTTATAATGCCCGACCGGAAGGAGAGAAGTTAATCGAGTCCCGCAGGACTTTTTCCTTTTATTTCTTTTTTTCTTTTTTTTCTGCAGTTCAGCTTCACTCTTATGTCATGAACACAGCTACTCTATTTCCCTTGTTTTGCATTGGAGTTTGGAGGTTGGGTTTGCTTCATTAATTTTGTCACACGTAATGTTGTAAATTGCCCCTTGACACAGTACCCCGCTTGCCACCATTCGTTTTCTCTTTCCTTTTCTCTTCATTTGTTCTTGTTATACTGTAGCAGGATATTTAGGAACGTGTACGTTTACATAACTAACATGAATGGGAACTGAATTAATTAACTCTAGTCCAGGTGCATGGCGTCTCGCTTATCTCTTTGGAATTCCAGGTTGTTATTGTTTGACCAAATAACGAAGTTAAAGACAGGCAGGGAAGGAAGTGACTTGATATTGCGTCATAATGAGGAATTTCGGGCAACACCTTTCCAAGTGTAGTGATTATGACGGGGTTCTCTGTCGTTTATTTTCGTCATGGCTGTTTCACTAGTTAGCCATAGGTGATATATTTTGCTGGCATCTTGGAGAATAGAACAGATCAGTACCAAACTGGAATAGCCCTATAAGCAATGTGGTAAGCGTTCAATTCAAAGTCAATCACTACTGATCGAAATACACACTATCTAAATATGACACGTTCCACTGGTAGTTTAGGAAAAGGGAGTTAATACACGATGCAATGATAAATGTGCTACCATTGATTTTAGAGACGTCATTGTGGTGTGGTACTGGTGAAGGGAACCATAGATCGCTTTTAAAGTAATGAGACAATCATTGGACCTTTGCATCAACACCGTATTCCCATCTAGAATATAATGCGGCGTGCGGCGTTTTTTAAAATCCTGACGTGGACATTTTCTTTTTCTTGTTTTTAATTTACGAATGTTATATCTAAATTTGTTCCTTTCCCCTAACATTTTTTTTTGTTGAATATAAAGTTGGACGTTCCTTGACCGAGTCGAAGAGCAGCGATTTAGTTACAGTTTCAATGCATCTTGTTTACCATCTTCTCTGACATTAAATTGATGGTTTTTATATTTGACATTGTCTGTCTATTTGCCTGTTTATGCTCATAAAACACTGCTATAACAACTAATACCTTTGCTTCACTTGTCACACGCAATGATATGGATTGCAGTTGTGCATGCAGTTTTACTTCTGCCACCTCTCGTTTTTCTCTCCCCTTTTCCCTCACTTTGGTTTTGTTATACTGCAGATGGGAATGATTACACTAACATAACCCAACTTGAAGTAGGAATGAGAACTGAATAAATTAACTCTAGGCCAGGTGAATATAGCGTCTCACTCATCTCTTTGAAATTTCAAGTTGTCATTGTTCGACCAACGGAGTTGAAGACAGGCTTTATGTTGCTATAGAGGTATCTCGCGCCACATGAATGGAATGCATACGCTGTTTAGTATTAGTAATGAATTTTTTCATGTCCATCCCTGCCAATAAAAGTGAAGTGTGTTTGACGGGGTTCTGTGTCATTCTGCCTATGAGAAAGGAAAGTTTTATTTTCGCCATGGTTGTTTCTCTATGCGTGGCCGTGGGTGATGGGTGTTGTTGGCATCTGGGCAGTAAAGAACCGAGTATCATGCTATAATACCCCCCCCCCTTAGGTTCTAAGCGTTCAATACGGTGATATATCTCTCTTCTTTATCATGTCAATCACTGCTGATGGAATTACAGAGTTATGTTATGACACGTTTCACTCAAAGCTTAAAAAACAAAGTTTATGCAAGATACAAGCAATGGTGCATGAGTCCTATAGGCCATTGATTTTAGATGAGAAATTATGATATGCCTAACGTGTCATTGATTAGGAATTATTAATGACACGATTAAGCACTCCTTCCACTTCTAACTCTCCCCTTTGAATGTGTGTCGATCACGTGAGATCGTCATAAATTATCATTCACGTATAAGCTTTCGTTCAAAGTGTACTCTTAGTTGGAGGAGACCTATAGTTACATGGTTAAAGGCGATGTCTCTTTCGCTGGAGCCGTACGTTTGGCCCGTTTTTCTTTTGCCCTTTTCTCTTTAATTGAGGTATCACTTTCGTCCAGGATAAATCACATTCTCATGTAAACAGACTCACTTGCTCTGTATCCCTTGTTTTGTATCGGAGGCTTCATTGGTTTTACTGCTGGTAAATCTCACAGGCTTGTATAGCTGTAAGAGCTCTCTGAACTGATCATTATGATAGCAAGATTAGAGGGAGTCATATTGGTTATGTAAATAATGGTCAAAGGTAATGTTTTAAAAGGCCACTGTTAAAGCCAGGATGGTTATAAACACTTAATTGTCATGTTTTATTTGTACGTGCCGAGGATCCCTTGGACCCCGTTTACAGTGTGAGGCTCGGCCGCGCCGAGCCCACCTTCATTTCGGTGTAAACGCGCAAAAGGCCAAATGCGGGGCCAAATTTGGCCTCGCATTAGGCCACGCTCTGGAGGTGGTCTCGGCCGCGGCCGAGCCGCGGTCGCGCCCGGCCTTTTTCTCAGTGTAAACGCAAACTGGGCTAAATGCGCGGCCAATTCTAGTCTGGCTTCCAAACCCTCGCCTGTACTATTTCGCTATTCAGGATATTAACCACTGCAACGTCGAAAACTAGTATAGTTGAAGGTGGTTTTGTCCTGCAAAGGATTTTCTCCTTCGGCAAAAGCCTTTGCCCGAACGGCGACTTCGTCGCCACGGAATTCAGTTGGCAAAGGATCTGAAAACCAGACAATACCAAATTGCGTTTGTTTACAAGTAGAGCGCCACTACGACAAAATAATGAAAGGTTTGAATCAAAAGCGCGGTCGAGTCCGGCAGTGTAAACGGACTAAATTGCGGGGCTCGGCCTCGCAATTGAGGTTGGCCGCGGCCGCGGCTCCGCCCAGCCCCGCACCGTTAACGGGGTCTAAGTTTATGCACTGTACGTACTCAAAAAGTCCGTAAATCAACTTAGTCGCACACGCACAGAATTTCCACCTAGTTTGTGTGACAGAAAAACAAATGTGATCTGAATAATGTAGGCCCAAAAAAGTTCAACTAAGTATCTCATTATAACTTCCAGGTGCTATATTGCATTCTTTTCTTTGTCGATCACGGATAACCGATATCTGATGACCCCAAGCGTATCACCTAACTCGTCTTTAAAGTGACGAGTTTCATGTCTCGTTATTATTATTATTATTAATCTTCACACTCGATGCCATGTGTTGTTGTTGTTGTTTTATAGAAAGAAAGAAGAAAGAGAAAAAGGAACATTATGAAACCATTAAAAGCCCAGCAGAGGACAATTTAGATGATAAACAGAATCAAGAGGCACTGTCCATCTCACTGAAGTCCACAAGAATTGGTTCGTGTCCTGTTGCTCGCACAAACTTCATGAAGTCTTCCGAAGACACGGCTGTGGAAGCAGAGTTGACTAATGGGCATAGGCGCCGGAAGTGGGGGGGCAGGGGGGGCGGCCGCCCCCCCAATCCAAAACGTGGGGGGGCAAAACGCATTTTTGCCCCCCCAAAAAGCCCCCCCCCAAAAAAAAAAAAATAATAATAATAAAAATAAATGAATAAACAAAGAAAATAAAATAAATATGTATATATATATGAATAAAAGGGAAAAAATATGGCTACAAACCGCAGCTTTTGGACTGTAAAATGTCAAAATTTTCAAGCTCGCTCGCTTCGCTCGCTCGCATCCAGCAGTTGAGCCCGGTGCGCCTCCCCCTTAATTTCTAAAGCGAAAAACATAGCTACGACGGCAGTTGTTGGACTCTAGAATGTCAAAATTTTCAAGCTCGCTCGCTTCGCTCGCTCGCATTGAATCGTTATGCCATTCTCCTAATGTTGCTGACAGTAATTGCCAGTAGTTGCGCCCGATGCCCCCCCTTAATTTCCAAAGCGAAAGATATAGCTACAAACGGGAGTTTGGGGACTGTAAAATGTCAAAGTTTTCAAGCTCGCTCGCTTCGCTCGCTCGCATTGAATCGTTATGCCACTCTCCTAATGTTGCTGCCAGTAATTGCCAGCAGTTGCGTCCGATGCCCCCCCTTAATTTCCAAAGCGAAAGATATAGCTACAAACGGGAGTTTTGGGACTGGAAAATGTCAAAATTCTCGCTTTGCTCGCTCGCATTGAATCGTTATGCCATTCTCCTAATGTTGCTGCCAATAATTGCCAGCAGTTGCGCCCGATGCGCCCCCATTTATTTCAAAGCGAAATATGTAGCTACAATTAAAACTCCAGTTTTGGAACTGTAGAATATCAAAATTTTCAAGTTCGCTCGCTTCGCTCGCTCGCATTTCATTGTTATGCATGCCATGCACCTTCTGTTGCTGACAGTATATAATTTGTCGATCGTTTCACACCGTCATTCCATAAGCCATGTAAGGAAAACTTACAATGTTCCTCAATGACTGCGTTGTTGAATGTATCACATTCCGTAATTGTAGTCCCATTATTGCTCACGCACACACGCACAAGCATACAGACCGTCAAAATTACTTTATGGTTCCCCCCATGTTTCGACCCACCGTACGCCACTTTACATATATACATATATATATATATATCTATATATATATATATATATATATATATATATACATATATATATATATATATATATATATATATATATATATATATATATAATAGATGTGTGTGCGTGTGTGTGTGTGTGTGTGTGTATGTGTATATTGTGTAACATATGCATGGTCTAATCTTGAGCCCCCTCCAATGTTTGCCCCCCCAATCCAAAACTGCTTCCGGCGCGCCTGCTAATGGGTGAGCATACACCTTAACCTCCCCTCCCTTGGCAATCTCTGAATCCAGTAGAAACCTCACATCCCCAGCTTTGTCGTTGATGAGTGCAAACGGAGTAACGCAACCCTGCCGCACACCCAGCTTCTCAAGGAGAATCGACTCATTAGCAAATCGAAGGTTCGGAGCACCGACCTTCTTGCCAACGGTGCCGATGGTGACTTGTCGGTCGTGGAGGGCGGTGAGGAGCCAAAGTTTTTTCTTCTTGTCTCGTAGAAAAAGGTTCTTGCAAACCATTCCTGTTATGTCTTTGAGATGTGGCATCATAGTCTCCACAGTTCTATGTTGAAAAGAGATGAAGTTGCACAAATTTTTGAGTCTACTCCAGTATTGCATTCCATAAATTCAAATTCAAATGATAATATGGAAACTTGAAAAGGTTTCACTTTAGTAAAGGTCTTTTTTTTTAAATATGTTTAGATATTTCACTTACTCTTTTATAGATTAAAAATGAGTGACAACCGCTTCATGTTAAAATTTTTCAATAAATCAAACACGCGATCCACCAAACCGTGTAAAAAAAAATCCCGTTTTGTCATAAACTCTGACAATAATTGCATGGATGTATTTTTCATTTGAAATACGATAACAAGCCCTTTTAACTAAAGTACTAGTACCAATCTGTGTGCAATCCATGTGCATTTTAATATTGACGACACAATCTCATTTAATTCGTGGTTCAGTGGGGGAAGCGTCATGGGGATTTAAGCTGGTTCAAAATATGGCACATGATGATAGTCAGTGGTAAATATAGGAACCTATAGGCCCTACTGTTATTATCTACGTTGATGTGATAGGGCAATTTGTCAATCCATAAGTGCGCGTTTAAATATCGATCATACTCAGTAGTTCACTCCTTGAATTTCGAACATGAATCATTTTTTCTTGAATGATGTAAGGGAATACGGCCCAAGAGCCGCGGAACGTTTTCAGTGTGTGTGTGTGTGTGTGTGTGTGTGTGTGTGTGTGTGTGTGTTGGTGTGTGTGTGTGTGGGGGGGGGGGGGGGCTGCAGGACCGGATTTGAGGGAGGTGTCGAGGTCAAGACCCTCCCCTCCCCCCGGGAAGAATCTGAGTGCGGAATGTTGTTACTAGTATTTTTCCAGGCCAACGGGGTGTGGGGGCCCACAGAACTGGTGGGGGCCCCTCCAGTTCCCCCGGTTCCGCTGCCCCTGCGACAGTATTGATGTCATGACCTCCGTAAACGTTCAGCGTACAATAGAAAGTTCTTGAAGGGATAGTACAGTATTGGTGGAGATGAGAATTGGGCTTTTAACTTTTTGCGAGATACCAAGAAAACACTTATGATATAGTACAGAACATACCATTTTAAGAGGAATTCAAAGTTTATTTGATGAAAATCGGGTTTGGAATGACTGAAACATCCAAAAACAAAGTAAAACAAAGCAATCGTAATAAAGTGTGGGTCCCACACTTTACTAGAATCGCTCTTTTTTGGATATCTCAGCCATTTCAAAACCAATTTTCATCAAATAAACGTTGAATTCCTCATAGAATGACATGCTCTTTCATATTTCATGAGGTTTCTCATTATCTCACCAAAAAATGTTAGAAACCTGAAATTAGGTCTCAACCAAAACTGTATGATCCCTTTAACACACGAGGTGGATCACATCGAGTACTTTTGGGACTTTGTGAAGAGCGCCATCACCTCGGTTGATATTCCTTCGACTAAATTATGAGACAGACTGCAATAAATCACGATGTGAAGAATGTTTTTAGGTGCAACATGATTATTTCTAATTCAAATGTTTTGCTTGTTTGTTTTTACACGTTTCTATCTAGACTGCTTCATCATGATGTTGACGAAATTATGAAATCGGTTATCAGGCCCGTTCTTTTTTCACTTAATCTAATCAATTGATTTTATTATCATTATTATTATCTTTATTATAATAATAATAATAATAATAATAATAATAATAATAATAATAATTATTATTATTATTATTATTATCATTATTATCATTATTATTATTATTATTATTATTATTATTATCATCATTATTATTATTATCATTATTATTGTTATTATTATTGTAATTATCATTGCCTTTGTTTTTTCTTCGATTTAATCAATTAATTTTCTTGTTATCATTATTGTTATTATTATCATTGTTATTACCCTTTTTTTTAGCAAAGGAAAATGACATTATGATGATGTCTTCTGAATTAACATTAACTGCAAGCAATCATTAAATTGTCAGCTGCCGACCCATTCATTATCAAAACTTTGATCATACACGGTTCCTATTTTGAAAGTGGACATTTATTTGCTCCCTCTCTTCCCACCTCTCTGCTCTAGGCCTGTAACATACAGCAGGGAGGTTGTACAGCATGTGTTTGTATGTGCGGCAGGGCGGGGGGGGGGGGGGGGTCTGGAAAAAAAATGATCCATTCTCTCTGCGCGTTGGAATGGCAAATATATGCAGCATGCAGCTATAGTGAACATTGCTAGTAGATACTTCATTCCACAAAGAGTAAAAACACATGAAAAACTATGTCAAAAGGAAAGAAAGACAAAGAAAAAAAGAAAAAGGGAAAGGAAAAGACAAGGCAAATTAAAAGTATGAAAAGAAAAAAAGAAAAGAAAAGGAATATAAGAAAGGAAAATAAGAAATGAGAAAAAAAGAGAAGAAGAGAAGAGAGGAGAAGAGAGAAGAAAAAAAACCCCAGTAAGACAGTAGAGCAATGAAACAAAAGAAAATAGAAAATAAGCACTTCTAAGTAAAAAGGAGATTTTGCATTGTTTTAGGCCTATGCTGGGAATTGCACTTTTTTACACAATATGACCGCTGCCTCCCAGATTTTTGCGTCACACATCTTATCCTACCCTGCTGATAACAGTGATAGCTCCATCTCTCCATATGTTTTGTTTTGTTTTTGTTTGTCTATTTGTTTGTTTGTTTGTTTGTTTTGCCATTTTGGCGATTAATTGTGATTACCAGCAGTGACGCACGATTTTACAGCATATTTTATGTATCCTACTCAGTCGAAAAATGAGGGGAAAAACGACCAAATGAAACGATCACGAAGATTAGCAGAGATTTACAGCTGAAAACTGCGATCAGAATGATAATTTATACGCCCATCCAGAAACTGTACTGTGTGCGGGAATAAACGCTTGCTTATCTTGTACCGCAATGGGAAACGTAGACATGGGGATGAGTGCGCACAGCCTGGCCAAGTGCGGATGTTTTTGATGTAGTTGCGCGCGCGCGCTCGTGCTCATTCATTCATTGATATTATGTGTGTATCGTGTGTATGGACAGGCCCAAACCCGAAGAAACCATTCGAAAAGGTGAGTAAAACTTACTGTATTTCACGTAACGATGTGTGTATTAATCGATGTGTTTTTCATACGCTGCATTATTGTACGAAACTTTCTTCAAATCAAAAAAATAAGTGGTATAATTTAAAGTGCCTCCGATTTCCTCGTGCAGAAGGGCATCAACAATGCGGTCGCGGTCGGTCTTCCACTGCACTGCACTAGCCCACTTTACCGTACCGGTACATAGCATGTTGCCGGCGCATTCACAACCGGCTTCCATTCGAATTCTTCATCCCATGCATGTAATACTCGATAGATCCAACACAACCTAAAGTAATAGAAAAGAAACTCTCACTATATTGGAGGTAGATATCATGAGGTAACGTTAGATATAAAAGGAATTCGGGTTAGCTTGTGTATTCTATTTCTATGTTATGTATGAGACACGCGGCAGATCTATATCACTACATCAATCACTACATCCTGACTTAGTTTATGTCAGTTCGGGAAACCAACTCACAAGGGGGGCCCCTCCTTATAAGTAACCCGTCCCCCTTATAAGTAACCCCGTCCCCCTTATAAGTAACCCCCGGGGCACCCCTTATAAGGAGTCTCCACGCTTTTTTGCAATGCAACGCGAAAATAAAAGGACTGCGGCAATTCGCTTGATTATGTCCATAAAGCTTCACAAGTTTCCTAGTTACTCACAAAATTTGAGCAAAATCGGTTCGAGGCATCATATCTAAAATCATGGATTTAAATGCGATGTCAAACGACCCATGCGAATGCTGAAATGCGAGCGATTACTGGCGTGAGTGTCGCCAGGCGCGGCGGCGCGGCAATGCTTGAGTGCAGACGTGGCGACTGAGTACGGAGACTTTCGTTCATTCAGTCGCCACGTCTGCACTCAAGCATTGCCGCGCCGCCGCGCCTGGCGACACTCACGCCAGTAATCGCTCGCATTTCAGCATTCGCATGGGTCGTTTGACATCTCATTTAAATCCATGATTTTAGATATGATGCCTCGAACCGATTTTGCTCAAATTTCGTGAGTAACTAGGAAACTTGTGAAGCTTTATGGACATAATCAAGCGAATTGCCGCAGTCCTTTCATTTTCGCGTTGCATTGCAAAAAAGCGTGGAGACTCCTTATAAGGGGTGCCCCGGGGGTTACTTATAAGGGGGACGGGGTTACTTATAAGGGGGACGGGTTACTTATGAGGAGGGGCCCCCCTTGTGAGTGGGTTTCCCGAACTGATGTATGCAGGGCCGGCGCAGCCGTGGGGGCCGTGGGGGCTCGGGCCCCCACACTTTTTGTGCACCATACAAAGGAATACATAAGGTGTCATCACTTTGTTAGCTCATGAAACCCGAAAGTGGGCCCCCACACTTTTGAAAACACTGCGCCGTTCCTGGTATGGATCCTGCTGAGTATCTTCGTAGAAGTCGTAGAAGTAGATGATTTCAAGTTCAATACACAGTCACAGTCACAATTATATACTTATAGTCTAGACCCGAGACTCGGATGAAGTCCATACATCAACAACTTAAAACTTTACATGTAGTATTATTAGTAACTGAAAGTCTATTACATTAGTACTAGACTAGATCAACTTGTGTTAACTTATATTTATGATGTATGTTATGTATGTCAACTGTACCATTTCCGGCAAATATGTTGTTATGTACCGTAATTGTCATTTTCGTTTGGCTGAATAAGTAATGATGATAATATTAAATTATAATAATATTATTAATAATCTGACCTGTAAATGTGGAAATGGAATAGCCTACCATTTATCAATGAAATCACATAATGTTAGATTGGTTCTAGTAATTTAGTTGTCTTGCCCATCAATGGGGGCATATTTCAAATAGCTTCTGTAGGAAAAGCTCTTGACCAGAGCAGAGTGTCAAGATAGGATGGATGCACAACATTATTCACCTGTTAATACCTTTACCTTTACTGAAGATACTGGAAGATTGCTGTGTAGCAGCAGTCGGGCTTCCAGGTCTATCCTCTTCTGACTAATTTGTATCATCAGCCCACTTATTCACCTTGTTCCCTGTCGATATAGCACGATGTAATACCTGCGTGGAATTAAAAGTATGAAGATGTCTGTTTGAATTGATCATATTAAGTGAAATAGATGAAGCTGTAACCACCAATCACAGAGAGTTTCAGGGAAAGCAGAATTGTTCAAATTTGAACTGTGATGAATGTCAGTGTAGATACATATATTTCTTGAACACGACTTTTCTTTTCTTTTTTTTTACTGTGAGTTCAAACTAGCACTAGTAGCAGTTTGTGTCAGCAGTGCTGTACATAGAGCTATAGAGTTCATGATGTTTTTATGATGTATGTGATGTATTTGTCAATTACTTATTAGTTGGTAATAAAATGATCACAAGATGATTGTATTGAATTTACTAGAAGTCAGCATGTGTCTGTGAGAAGGTAACAAGATTTAGAAATCATGTATCTGGAGTAATAGAAAAAAAATGTCTTATGATATATTTTGATAGAGACAATGTAAGAAACAGTTCTCTTGAAATTATTTACAGTGTATTCATCATGCCAGGAATCTTTCTTGCTCTTATATGTGAATGAAATCTACCATAAAACTGTGACACTTGTGAAGCTATCTACAAACAGTTAGGTTTCCATATAGTCAAAATAGATAATAATAATGATAATACAGGGTACTTATAATGCGCCAATTCCACATAACTAACGTGCTCAAGGCGCAGTAGAAAAAGTGAGTTTTGAAGTACAAAAATCATTACACAAACATGCACATGAAAATGAATGACACAATAATGATGATGGAAAAAAAAAATCATAATACACAATTCTACTGGAAAATGATAACGAACAAATGAGTCTTGAAGTCAACTTTAAAGGAGTCAACATTTGAAATGTAACGGATAGCTTGAGGCAACTGATTCCACAGGTAAGGTCCAGCATGTGCAAATGACTGATCCCCCCATGATTTCTTCGTTTTTGGAACAACCAGCAATCTACAATTGGATGACCTTAAACATCTGAGAGGATTATAAAATGTCATCAAATTAACATTTTACTCTGGGGCAGATCAGTGTAAGCAATGAAAAACAAACAGTAATAATTTAAATACAATGTGAGATTCAACGGGTAACCAATGCAATGAGGACAAAACGGGTAAATTACTATGAGTATTCCTTCGGGTAAGGGTAACAATATTAGGTGCTGAATTGTGCAATTTTTGTAACTGTGAAAGTTGAGATTGTGGTAGAAATTGGAGTGCATTACCAAAGTCAAGTCGGGACGATGAAAGAGCGTGAACTATTTTTTCTGTGGCTGAACGAGTTAAATACTTGCGAATAATGCCCAATTTGCGTAACTGATACCTCACGGATTTACAGACAGCAGAGATCTGAACAGACATGGATATTATAGAATCAAATAATACTCCAAGATTTCTACATGATTTAGATGGAGCAATAACCACATCATTGTCCACAGTCAAAGAAGGAAGACTGACCTTGTCAAGTAGAACTTTGGAGCCAATAAATAACAACTCTGACTTTTCCTGATTTAACTTCAATGAATGAACAGCCCACATGTTGGTTGGGTACACTAAAATATACATTTGTATTGGTAGATCGTGGAGGAGCACTGCATGAAATTGCACTGCTCGGCTTTTTTTTCTTTTTTTTTCAGGGTTTTCTGCCCTCCTATACATCGAGCAGATCATTAAAGGCCTGTCTGTGGTCGAAGATTATTGATTGAGCTGTATTGATGAAGAGGCTATGCTTCAGTACTCCTCTGGAGAAATGACAATGGCAGAAGAATCTCTTTCTTTAGCTCTCTCCTGTGACGTCATCACAGTGTCCTGGAACTCAGGGTCGAGTTCCCTGTTGTTGAGCTATGCCTTTTAAAAGATGCCTTTTCATAGGGTTTCTCTGTGATGATGATTCATGTGTATTAAGACCCTTGATGTTTTAGATCCACCGTGGTTTGACTTTTGGTGTTTGATGTTTTAGATCCACCCTGGTTTGACTTTGTGTTTGATGTTTTATGATCACTGGAACTGTGAGCAAAGATTGCATGAGACTGGACTGTGATTAGCTCAAATCTCTTGCATTGTTGTCACTGAGAATAGTCATAATCTCCATGTTACTATGGAAAATCAAATGACGGGTTTCTCGATAGATGCACAGTATATTTTTGCATTGTGTATTGTAGAAATAAGTTACAGTTAGTGTTTAGCGAGGATTGCCCTTATCAGAAAGGCCAGGAGATTGGACTTTGATTACATGTAGTTCATATTTTAGTCATAATCTCTATATTCTATATACTGATAATGAGACAATATGAATGACAGTTTTCTATCTTGTGCACTATACAGGCTGTACATGTACACATACAGTATGTGCAGAAAAAAAAGTAAAAATTATTATTTCCCTTTCACCTAAATACATGTGAGTCTGATTAAGAAATGGCTATTTGGTGTGAGTTTGTGAGTTTTTAATAATGCACAGAACTAATTTAATGAAATAAAACCCTACCCTTTACCATATCAAATACAGTTTATCAGTCAGTAAAGCAAAGGGAGAGTTATATCAAAACATTTTTTAAAAGTCTCATCGAATGTGAAGTACAATTCAAAGTTTGTGCTACCTAATCAACATTACAAACACTTGATCAAGGTGTTTGCAACAGGACCGTACATTAGCAGATTTCACAACATTCCATTTTGTCCAAGTTTCGTATAGTGTGGTGTGTATTTTATAGAAGGCAAAACTTCCTTGTTAGCATAGATTATCTGTTGTTCACAAACTTCTCATAAAACTTTGTTGGCTTCAGATGGTAATATAACTTTTATTGTGGTGTCCAGTACTTCCTTGACCAGTAGTTTCTGTAAATATTGAACTTAGACTTGGTCAGAATGGTCAAGTTGGATAAAATCAAACACATGAAGTACTGGTGTGCTGTGTGTGTGACATACTCACTTCTAACTTTTGTCTCACCTCCCTGCTTTGGTCTAGTCCTTGTTTATTCTGTGGATTTCCTCCCTTTCAGTGGAGACTATGGGACAACAGAATTTCCTCACACTTTTTATTGTGTATTCCCTTCGTACGTGGTTTTTGTAGTGTAATAAAGTGATGGTGACTCATATGTCTCTCATTCTGGGAAATATGGCATCACCAAGGGGTGGGGACTATTTCACACCTTCTTGTTAGCATATTTTCAAAGGACTGCCACTTTATGTTGCCCCATTTTACATTGTGCCAATGTCTGCATTGTACTGAGGCTTTGATAAGCTCCAGGGTGTGATAAAAGTCTTGTGCTGACAATGGGAAGTAAGGGGATCACCCTGTGAATCATTGGAATATATCCTTTAATCTTTTCTTTTTTTTCTCCACCCCCCCCCCCCCCCCCACTGCTTTTCTTTAGTCAGGGGAGTGTTCTGTAGTTTATCTGTAGTACATTTGTACAAAATACATGTCATTGAGCAGTCAACAGGTACACCAATTATGCTGAAGTTCAGTGTGCTATAGACCGATTCGGGTTCGTTGAGGGCAGCAGACAATTTGTGACACTGGGCGCAGCCATAAGCTCATTTTGAGGGGTCTTAGCCGACCCCCCTCCTCTCCCCCACCCCACGGGCAACATATTTATCGCGCACATGTAACAAAGGTTCGCGCACTAAGCAAGCATTCGCGCACTCAGTACGAGACGCCTATTGGCTAAAACGACCATGCATCAGTTTTTCATTCCGCACTCGGAAGGGGGTGGGGGAGAGGGGGGGGGGGTTGGCTAAGACACCTCGTTAATGGTGCTGCCCATGCCAAAAATACACATAGCGCGTCACAGAATCGGTCTATAAAAGCAGACGTGCAGATCCACCAATGTCACAAGGGCCACTCACACTGACATCAAAACCTATCATACACAAATCAAAAAATAAACACATTATTATGAAAATTTGTCACGGACTTTCCAAAGTGGCTCAAGACAGCCAGGAAAGACAAACAAACAAAAAGTGCACACAGAGGCAAGATCTTTTTAACTTCGTATAGTTTCCTTTGATGATTTGCCTTGATAACCCATGCCATTTAAAACTTTTTTTTATCATATTGACCTGGACTTATTATCAAGATTATTCCTGGCTGCCACATGCATGTGTACAAACAGCCAAGCATGCTATTGTCATGTCAGTTGCATGTGACTTGCACAGTTTGATGGCAAAAGTGTGCAATACTTCTCTGAAAATATCACAGTATTTCATTAAAGTATGAGATATTATAGAATGTCAAACACTGCAATTTCTTAGTGTCACTATTGCACCCATAATCCCAAATCATGTTGAAAATGATACCATCACATGTAATTGTTGATTTAATGTATCCTGGGAATATTTTTGATGTAGAGCAACATCCCACCTCCCTGGTATGAGGCCTTGAATGGACCACAAACTATTTTCATAGCTTGGCGGCACTTCAATCATTTCAAGATTGGCTGATATCCACAGTGTTGTGTGAATGGATCATATGTCGATAATTTCTGCACGGTTTCACCCTCTTGTACTGTAACATCTGTCGGTTTAATATTTCAGGAAGCGAGATAGAGGGGAAAAAACAACAAGCAGACTTGTACTTGTATCAGAATTACGAGGCTACAAACCCTCAATGATAATTAATTGTGGTTGGAATGATTCTAGGAAGGAAGGACGGAAGGAAAAAAGGCCAATGCTTTCACAGTGTAAACTCTTTGCACAACGCTAAAACTGCCATGACATAGCAATGCATGGTCTTTGCCCATGATATTGATATGTCTGTCTGCACTTAGCTAATCAGTTCCATACTATCTGATCTCCCCTTTTTGCTGTTTTGATGTGAATTTGTGTAGGCATGTCGCTGTACTGTTTTATGAAAATGTGATTATCAGTTGAATCATGGATCTACTTCATTGATAGCTTTGTGTTATGACATAGAGTCACAGTTATGTGTTATTGGCTTCTTTTTTATCTTTCAGGCAGTCAATGCTGTGACGACAGGAAAGGGATGTTAAGAGTTCTTTGAGGTATGTTAAAATTTTGTATACTTTTCATTAATTCAAAGTAGACAAAACAGTGTGAATATGGCTATTGGCACTGACTGATTTAAGCAGCAGTGAAAGTAACAAGAGTAAAGAGATCTACATGTAAGCAAACTTTTAGGACTTTACTAATTCTAAGTTGTTTGTTGATGTCACTCAAGCATAGCAAGAGGATGGGAGATTCAACAGTTTGAAAAGATGCTTTAAACTTTGTTTCAATCATGAATCTAGAGGAGCCTAAATGCCAGGCACAGGGCTTTTTAAGGCAGCCAGTGTCTGATTTTGGTTGACATAAGGTGGCTGGTGAAAGCAGCGAGTTTCGTACGCAGCATCTCTCTCCCCACAAGCAGCTGAAGAGGAAAAGTTACTCAACTGGCACTTCCTTCCAATGTCACCATGGTAAAAGGTGGCCTGATCGATTTGACTCTGCTGTCTTGCTGTAGCCAGGAGCAGAGAGATGAGGCTGCCTGGTCACTAGTCAGCCAGAGTGTAGCTGGACTAGTGGACGCCTGTACACTTCATGTTAGGCTGCAGGGTACTCCAAGGATGACTCAAAAAATTGTGTCTGCTATGTTAAGTGAAGTCTGTCTATAACATTTCTCAGTCTGTACAAGGCCATGCTGCTTTTATAGAGGGTTATATGTGAAATCAGACAGCAAAACCAGATGGGTTCTCACTGCAGGAGGTTCTTGGGTTTGAAAGTCAAACAGTGTTCGAATCACATGCTGGGTTTCTATGGCGACGTTAAAAGCTTTTGTCATCATCGTGATTGTCGTGTAATTTGTTCAGCATTCCCCATTTGCTTTCTGCACAAAGCTTGCCAAAACGATGCCCTTCAATATACAATAAAGAATTGACCTTCATTGTCACTGAAGCTGTGAAAGAACACAAGGCGTGAAAATTCTATTAGCAAAGTTTTGGGAAATATGTAAGTCTTTAGTAATAAAATGAAGTAGAATATTGTCAATGCATAGAATAAATGAGAAGTATTTCATATTTAGATACTAGACCATGGTGTCTAGTTCCTACATCTGTACACTCAGATGTATTCCATTAGTCGTCCAGGTTTTTTAACGACAGTCTAGATGCTTTCTCTTTTGTCTTGCCAAAGCTGTTACTTTTGTGTCGCTATTTTCTGTGCATAGTATACAATGTATTTGTGGTATTCTAGTAAGGGTAGACTGTGTATTGGTAACATGACCTGCTCTGAACATACCTCAAAACATGCTTACAAGAATGCTATACTGTCTTATTACGGCGGACAGCCCATTCTCTTGTCAATAATGTACATCAGGTACCATGTGCTGAAATGATTGTGTAAGAATGACAATTACCTGATCGGCCCTCAAAAGGTACACTATGCACACACACTGTGAGGCAGCGATGCTACCTCACAATTGTATGCACACAGGGTGAGAATCATGCTCTGTGGGCTCCTTCAACCCTCATAGAAGTACACCTTCACACATTGTCTTCTGCAAATACATTCACTCAATAAACATTTGGCAATGATTCACTGCAGACTTCTCATGTCAAAAGGGGAGTTCTATGTGGCTTTTATGATTCATGCAGCAACTTGTAAATTTGTAGTCTATAAGTGCAGTCTTTTGATTGTCTACTGCAATGTAGTTCTATGGTTTTACAAGAATTGTTGGACTGTATTGATACTGCATTGAATTAAAGTTGTTGTTGTTTTTTTTTTTTTAAAGTGGTTGGAGTATGGCAAGTAGTGTCAGCAGAGGACCATGTATTTTTAGCATCATTGGCCAAGGCTGCAGGAGGCATTTGAAATTATAGCAAAGGAAGTGTTTGGCTCTGTTCCTCTCTTAGATGGAGTTAAAAAATGTCATGATGCATTCTTTGATAAAATAAACAGAAGGAATGAAATGTTTACTGACAGGGCATTAAAGGGGAAATCCAGTCCAAATCTAAGTTAGTCTGATAAAAAAGAGTAAAATCTTACAAGTTCAACGGTAAAAATTTGATCAAAATCAGATGAAAAATAAGGAAGTTATGACATTTTGAAGTTTTTCTAAATTTACTAAAAACAGCTCTTTAACGGTCAATATGAATTATGCAAATGGGAAAGTGAGCATGTCATACCCTCACAAGTTGCCATACAGTTGACATGTATGTGTACAATTTTGACATTTTCAGTTTTTCATTCAAACGCAATTATGCCCGAGACTCAAATCCTGGTACAGCAATGTATCCAACTGATCACTATTCTGAAGTTATTCAACCAGGAATAATATCATTTTCCAGACTTCAATGACAGAAATGTGTAATTTTCATTATTTTGTTGTACAGGATCAGTGGAAAATTGTTAGGCTATGACATGGTTACTTCACTCATTTGCATGTATATCCACATTCTTAATTTATAAAACAATATGCCTGCAGTGTTGGTACAATTGACCTTTTTCTGCTCATGGGCAAAGTGGAAATACAAACTTGTTTAATTGCAATGCTTGTCCCATCTGGTGTTTGTGCTCAGCTACAAGAACACACTAGTATACTTGGTGTTCAGAACAAAAACAATGTCATTGTGTTAAAGGGGATGACTAGTAACTGATCAGTGGGAATCAGTGGCAATGCTGAGGGATGATTGTTCCAATACTTGTGGGATTCATTTAAGAGTACATTATATATCTATTCTTGTGTGAAAATTATTTGCTTCAGAAGGGTCTCATATTCAAGTAATGTGCAGTTTAATGTTTCCAGGTAAGCGTCCCTGGTCAGTGACGGGTCATTAATCTGCACATTATTTGAATATGAGACCGTTCTGAAGCAAATAATTTTCACACAACAGTAGATATATAATGTACTCTTAAATGAATCCCACAAGGATTGGAACAATCATCCCTCAGCATTCCCACTGATCGGTTACTAGCCATCCCCTTTAAATGAGCATGATATGAAAAGACAGTTGGTGGACCTTGAATGATCTGCATGAGGAATGTTTATCTGTCTCGCGGAATAAGATTGATGCGAAAACTTTTCAAATGCCTGTCTAGTATTTGTCCAGACCAAAATGTCAATATACATTGCTTATGTACTCAAGCCAGTTATACTGTAGCTAGAAGGTTGCATTATAGTACACTCTGATCAGGTCCCTGTCCAAAGTGAAATGCATTTAAATACTCATTTTTTTATAAAGACTGTGCTGCCCTAAAAGTAATCAGCTATTGTAGAGCATTTTGAGAAGAAAATAATTGAGTGATTCTTACAGATGCTTGTTTTGACTGTAGTGTTATGTATTATGATGTATTGGCATTGCGATGGAATTTCTTCCACTACTCGTGTTATGTTACAAATTAAAAAATGAATAATAGGATATCATTATTGTAAGAAAGCAACTATATTAGGCATTGTGAGATAGTAAATGCTAGATGATAATCATGATATGATGAATGGAGTTTATGTATTCAACTTTCTGACTTCATTTGTCTTTCTGGACACACATACCGTATACAGTGTATATGGTTGTCTCCGAACTGACAGAAGAAGCAAGAAATTTCAGGAAATCTGAGTCAAAGAAAATCATTTCTTCATGACATGCAGAAAATGTGACATAGTATTAAACTTTCTGATGGATACCTTCAAATGGTTGTCTGCACTTGTCATGGTCACAGTCACTGGCTATTCTTAAAGCTTTCTATATTTCTTGAATCCTATGATCATTTCACTATTAATATCATTATTTGATGGATGCTTGCAATGGCATTATCATAATGAACCACTTCTAAACATTTCATTTATGCCCACTTTACAGTGTATTTCATTTCAAGATGAAACTCAGATCACTCTACTATTCTACACAATAGATTTAAAAGCAAGTATTCCCTTTTGTCTTGTGAATTTAGAACTCGTGACCTGTTGCATTATGAATATAGTATAGGCCTGAAGTGATACAGATACTGATATCGAAGTAGCAGAACATGATGTACAATATGATTTATCCTCTTGTTTTACTGCTGGTTTAGAGATAGACGGTGTTTTCATACATTGTTGATCAAGTTTAGTTGCGTAGTTTCAGTAGATATACAATGTAATACAGTCTATTAAGTGTTTTTTTCACATCTAGCCTTGCTTACAGGCTGTTGGATTGTTTTGGCCATGGATATAATATTAACCGTGATAAATTACAAAGAGTTTGTAGACATACAATGTATACTGGATGTATCGGTATTGAGTTGAGGCTATTCCTTTTAGCTGTAGTACCATTGAGTTTAGCCTAGAAGAGCTGTCCTCCTGACTACTCCTTAAAAACAATGTACATACCAGGGGTCGCACTTAACTTTTTTTTTTAAAAACTAGCCAGGCGGACTACTTAGAATCAATTTTGACACTGAAGCAATATTATGGCTAGCCAGACGGACTAGTAACTTCAGAATTTTATGATTTTTAGCTAGTCCGACGTGATTTTGGGTGGCCAATGGCCAGCGGACCATCGCCAATTTCGAACCCTGCATACATACCTATAATGATGTTGAGACGATATTGTGGCTCGTTGCCTGAAAGCCAGGCTAGGCATTGTCTTGCCATATATACCTGCAGTGCTTGAAGCGAGTTACCGGTACTCTGGAGATGGAATCTTTCTGCCTGATTGGTTGTCGTTCGCAGGATGCTTCCTTGTTGAATATCAGGTGACTTGTTGCTGTGCATTAAGATGCATTGCAGGGTTGAATTTCATGAATTTTTGTAGGATGTGCAAACCAGACAAGCGAAAATGCAGAGAGAACAACCTCTTTCCATCCCTCGCCTGTCATGCCTTGTTTTGAAAAACAGAAAAGTATGGTATATCATGGTGTTCAGTTATCCCCCTGCATTTAAATGTGAATTATAGGTAGTAGGCCTGCAATGCTGTCATGCTGTTTGAAAGCATTTTTTTTTTTCTGTTATGCTTTTGCCTTTATCGTTTTGGTATGTGTGTATTAGTTGTGACATTGAATTTGTACAGCAAAATTTTGTTTGGAGAAATTGGTAAAATAGTGTGTGCCAGTATTCTTTGTTTCTGGATTAATGCTATTTAAATTGTAAATGCTGCTGTAAATTCTGAAACCAGAAACAACTGGATGCCAAAACCGCAAGGACGGGGTCTCTCTCGAGGGGGTGGAAATGCTCAGGGCCAAAGATACTGTTCAAGCTCCACTAAGAAATTACCCATGATGCCTTGCTGATTAGCACGTAAACAGCAAGAACATTCACATAATGTCTATATCAGACCTTGGATGACAAAGGTGTGCGATATACAGCTTAACCTTTATTGTGTGGTATCGTTCTGCTATTTGCAAATTTGAGTTACCTTGTGCTGGGGAGAAAAGAAAGAAACATACTCATATGTTTGTTTTGTGACTCATAGATAAGGAGGGTATTGGAGGAAAGATGACTATTTAGATTGCATACACATCACTGCTCACAAATAATATTCATTGGTAGATACTGTGTGTTTGACAGCTTTTTACAAGAGTGACTTGTTGATTGATAGGGTTTGAATGCTGTATCACCGTCAGTGTTGAGATGCATGTAATAAGTCAGCTAGCACTTTTTGATTAACTACTAGGTTTGATATTAAAGGTGAGTAACAAATTGTCTTTTATGCAGTGATTCTGCAAAGCTGGCTTTTGCTAGAAATTGATGACTTCCATCTACATGTAAATCTACTCTCTGTGAAAATAGATCAGCATTTGTGAATGTTCTCTTTTTATGTACCATTATGAGTAGGAATCAGTGTTCGATATGTTCACTCATGCCTCCAGGAATTACTGGATAAAGAGACAAACATTTGCTATTTATAGTGGGGTTTTTTTGTTTTTTGTTTTTGTTTTTTGTTTTTTGTTTTTTTTTTGGGGGGGGGGGGGGGAGGAGCATGTTTTTGCTGACCCTCTTGCCAAGCTTGCATGCACCCCATTGCACAATTTGATGCATTTGGGCTCACATCAAAGTGTGTTTCCTGTTTCAACTGTTAAATTATCACAGATGTCTGCAGTTCTAACCAAAGTCTGATACTTTTTACGCACACGTCAATGACACTTAAAAAAAAGACACTTTTTTTTTTCATTTTGTCCATAATGTTGTTACCAGTGTGATGCAAGTGTAAATTTGTATGAGCAAAAATGTTTGTCAAATCATGGTTACATATGGTTACAGTTTCTGAGGTGTAATTCAGATTTGAACGCTGATAAACGCTGATGAGTATAGTACTGTGTGTATTTTAAAAACCCAGTTTTATAGGGTCATTCTTCAAAGTTATATGAGACTGATCTAAACTGCTTGGAGGTGTCTTACAAATTCAGAATCACATTCTTAAAAATAGATATTACGTGTCAGATCACCTCACTGACAATCAATCTTCATGGCAAGTTTCAGTTGTCATAGATCTGTATTCCTATTGCTGATGTGGTCATGTTAAAATAAGATTATAGACCTGGCATGGGGGTATCAGGGAGTCGAAGACTTGCCCGGCTCGGATATTTATACAATTCAAGAATCCCTAAACCGAATTGTGTACAGCTGATTTCCATGTACAATAAAAGTACACACACAGCCAAAGAATCTCGACTGGAGTCCACCCTTATTGATTAGCGTATGCGTCAATGTATATTCGCTGACACATGGCTAACGGGCGCTATTCTTGGTTTTTTTATGTATTCTGGTGAACAGCGAATGTGGATCAATTTGATCTGAATACCCATGTTTCCCTGTGGTACTATGTCTTGAAAGCTTTTTTTTTTTTTTCCAACCTAATTTAACCCATTGAGGACGGTTTGATTTTGCTACAACACGCATTTCCCATAGACGCTTGCCCGAGTTTACTCGGGACTCGTCCTCAACGGGTTAAGCTATTTCTCAGCATAATGCCAAGTTGAAGTTTACATATAATTTTTTTTATTTTTACTTAATTATTTTTTTTTACATTTTTTTTAGGGGAACTGGACATTTTTAGTCTAGAACTAATTATGACAAGATTGCAACATAAAATAGACTAGATGCAGGATACAGAGAGAGTGTGTAGATTATATACGTAATCAATCAAAAGAAATTTACTACCAGTTGACATGAAACCTGAATCCTTCATTACAAAGAAGGGATCTGGCAAACTACAATTGCCATCAAGAATTAATGATACAAATTGGAATTGGAATGATATGTCACAGTCTTACTGCGAGGGTTTGCGCATCTTTTACCAGTCCCGAGTTAAAAGAATTGCATCACATAATACAATGTATGCCCTAGTCTGTGATATAGTTTCACATAAAAATAAAAGCTTACATTGTACTTCCTCACTCAACAAATTATGTGAAACTGTAAATGATGTGAAACTTGTGCTGCAAGTTTGTGCCAGCGAATCACATTTTAAACATGCCTGAACTGAGCTGAAAGGCTGACACGTAGACTCTTTCCCGTTCTGCTGTAATCTGCAGAAGGAAACGTAACGTGAAGTTACACTCCGAATAAATGCAGCTAGCAGAATTTGATATCTTCTATATCAAGTTAATGTTTTGCATGCAAGCTTGCTCTTGTTAAATCATGTAATGAAATACTATGCTGTATCATTTGCTTCTTAGCAGTAAAGATACCATTTATATGGCCACATACCGTGGTGCTCCGTTTACTATCTGTAAACATGGAATGAAGTCCATTCTGCACACCACTTTTCTGTTTAAAAAGCCCTGTAAACATACACAGGTCTGTATATATCCCATATCATAGTTATAACATATTTGGTTGTGTCAATTTTATGTTGCCCCCCCCCCCCCGCTATGTTTTATCTTACTTTATTGTGGACCATAGCATATCATACATGATGTATTACTGAGGTCCACACACAGAGTGTTACTTGCAAACGCACACTGCTCATTGACAGCTCAAAGGAGTGTACCCTGAATCTGCGTTTCCCATGCATGCTGAACTGTGAATCATACAATCTGTTTTGCAGCCCCTTTTTCAAAACCTCCATGTTCAGTCAGGCACCTGTTGCTGTGACCACAGCATACTGATTGCATTACATTACTGGTACCCAGGGTTTCTAGGCACCTGTCTTGCTAGTATGCTGTATAGCAAACAACTCCCTCTGGAAAAAAAAAAAAAAATTAAAAAAATTTAAAAGAAAACAAAAGCGAAACACAACATTTTTTCAGCCTTGCTTCTACTTTGTGCTTTGCTTGTATCTAAAGGTACAATGTAGTTGACATTCTCTGATGAAGAGACCCCATTCAAAAGATTTGGACCAAACTTTATAACAAAATCTCTTCTTGCCATGAAAGAATCACTATGTACATAATCTGTATTTCAAATTTTCTTTGTTGCTTGAGTGCCAGTAAGTAGAGTGTCTCTATTAATGCAGAGCTGGAAATATTGTTTTTAAGAAGCATGAGTTCTGTTTGTTTCTATTTTGTAGAAAAAGGGCATTACATAACAAATACAAAGAATTGTATGTGCTGTATTCTTTGTGTCTTTTTTACGAGCACAAAAAAAGTAACAATATGCTTTATTTTTGTTTTGTTTCATCTTCCTGATTTAATATTCATTTAAAGTTACTGATATTCTGAAAAGAAAAATGTGGCTTTTCATCTGCAAAAAGTTTGTGTATTTATAAGTTAAAAGATACTATGAAACATACAAGTGCAAATTGATAAATTCATGTGTCCATATCTTTCTTTATGCCAATGAAGGCTGACAACCTTTAAGTTAAAAAAAAACAGGGAGCTTGTCATTCTTTATTTTGTGCGACATGATTGAGATGTATCTGTTGTTGTTGTGCACAGCCTGAAGAGGCCGACAGTCAATCATGGGAAATTCTGTCGGGCGCTGGGCGCCACACTCGTGGCATATGTTTGGTGCGCTGAAGTTGTAACATAGTCTGCCATGAAATTAATGTAGGTTGAAGGTTATGATAGATGAAGCCAGGAATACATTTTTTTTTTTTTTTTTTTTTTTTTTTGTCAACGTCATTCTAACATGTCCTGGCATCAGGATGTCATGCACATTCATTACAGTGCTGAAAACAGCATGCAGGGGATAAAGCAAGATACGGAAAAACTTCCGTGCAAGGACTATGAAGATGTACTGGGGCCAGAAATAGCAAGTCATACTGATCCACTCGGGCATGAGATGTTGTGTTAATTTTGATAGGGAAAATATCAAGAACCATATTTTTCTTTGTCACTAGTTTTTTCTCTTTTTTTAAAATTTGGTTTCACTTTTTTGTATTGTTATCATCTTTGTCATTTGTTTCAAAATTGTTTTGACGGGGTATGTTAAAAACATCTGCAATTGCGACTATGGTTGCTGGTCTGTGGAGACACCAAGGATCGATGTGTGGAAATGTTCCAGACATTGATGATGTCATTGAGCAGTTTGATGTTGCAGGAAAATTTGTCAAATTTATATATTGTTCATTCGATGTGTATCTCTTCATGGGATAGATTCTAGGTCTATATTCGCAAATGCCGTGGGATGCTTCGTAAGATAAAAATACAAATTCTTGGTTATTGTGTATCGTCAGATAGTTTCTTTGTGATCTTATAGTGTCTGTTTGTTGTTGTTGTTGTTTTTTTGTTTGTTTGTTTGTTTGTTTGTTTGTTTGTTTGTTTGTTTGTTTGTGTGTGTTTCTTTTTTTTGGGGGGGGGGTGATATTGGATATCAAGTGTCAAAGAGATCTTGTATGTATATATAAAAATAAAAAGTCTTTCTTTTAGGCCCGCTGTTGCAGTTATGATTGACATGGGAGAGGCTTAACTGTGGAGGACAGTTTGATTTTGCTACACCACGCATTTTCCCATAGGCACTTGCCTGAGTAAACTCTGGACTAGTCCTCAATGGGTTAATAAATCAAAAAGGGCAGTAGGTCAATGACCAAAGGTGTGTGTGTGTGTGTGTCATATTAGCTGTAAGGAAGGGCAGGGCTTGATATTGATTTTCACAAGTGGGGGGCTGAATGTCCGGACCTCAAGAGGAAAATTTAAATACGAATAGAGGTTTCTTTCCTCTTTAGTGTCTGGTCTGACAGGGTTTGGAGATATTGGGATGTATTGTGCATGACTGTTTGTATTTATTAGATGCAAATGTAGATCTGATCTGTGTATTTGTTTAAAGTATATTCAATGAGCAATAACCACTGGAAAGACGTCATGAGATCAGAATAATGGTGGGGGGGGGGCTGGGACTAATTCCTGATCTATATCATCTTTGCATGGCTAGTTGTATCTTTTCAATATGACAGACACATTTCCATGTTAATTGATCAATGTAAGGGACTATGCAGTATGTGCCATGAGGTAGCGCTGAACATTTTTGCATTGTTTGGTATCATTTATTGCTTGGTTTTTGCGTCTCCTTGTTTTGTTTTGAGGGGGGGGGGGGGTGGCCACGGGATATTGATTTTTGGTATAGGTCGTTACATAATAGAGCCATTGGTATGTTCTTTTGGATACAGGCCTGGGCATTTAACCCATTGAAGATGAGTCCCGAGTATACTCGGGCAGGTGTCTGTAATGGGAAATGCGTGTTGTAGCAAAGTCAGCCTGTCCACGACGATAGGTGTAAAAGAAAAGATAAAGTTGTAGGACCATTGGGTTCCAGAAGAACATCACTTGTGTTCCAGCACATGAGATTGGTGTAAATCTCATTAGCTCTGATATGATGCATACATGAAATTGATGTTGTTTGCAACATCTTTAGAGCCTAAAGTTCCCCCCCCCCTTTTGTTATAAAATCACATAAATCTTGTGTCTACATTATAGGGGGAAAAAAAACTCTAATGAGAGTGTTCGTACTGAGTTTATGTAGTTCATCCATGACGACGGATATTTATAAACAGAAGCATGAGTCGCATGAGTCAGCGGCCTGGCTACCGGCAAGGAGGATACGCAGCTTGTGTGAATCTGTACCCATCCTTTCTCTCTCCCGCTCTCTAAGGGCATGATGCTAAATATAAAATGGGCATTCAATGCATTACGCTGATCATGTCTGTCAGGGGGAAGGGGGGGGGGGGGATAAATCAAAGGAGTACGGGTATGTTTGTGTGTGTGTACATATACTGTGGACGACAGTATCACTGCTTAAAGGTGTAGATAATCTCAATGTGGGCTAAGGGCTCTGAAGGGATTTATGAAATCTCAGCTTTTTGCTTTAAAAGCCTTTTTTTTTTCCCTCACTCTTGCTGCCTCATTGCCACATTGCATTTACATTTCCCTCTTTAGGGTCGAAGTGACAATTGTACCCGTGACGAGGTGTACAGAGTGTAAGTGGAGCTGTGACAAGCTTCATGCTTTTTTCTCTCCGCACTCCCCGAAGAGGTGTGATGTAGGCAGCAAAGAGAGAAGCTACAGCTAGCAAATATTCACCGAGCTCGAACAGTCGGCTGCGGATTGGACCGTCGCTGTAGGCAGGTCAAGTAGGAAAGGCGCTGCGCTGCTGCGGCAAGGGACTCCTGTCATGCTTATTATTTGAGTCACACAGCAATATTGCAGGGAAATACCACGCTCTTTCTTCAACCACGAGTTCTCCCTCTCTCCATCTCAGGGGCCAACTTGTCTTGTGGATGACCCATATTTCGCCCGGCATACGTTGTGTGTATGCATGTTTGTGTGTGTGTGTGTGTGTGTGTGCGCACTCCACCAGCCCAGTTCTCTAACCTGGTGGCAAGGAAGCCGTCCGCTACTGCTATGCTGTGGATATTCCTTTGGATATTTTCATGCGTAAGAACCCGGCTTGATTTTCTTGGGCACCTCTGTGTGTCTGTGTTTGTGTGTGTGTGTCTGTGTTTGTGTGTGTGTGGATATGTAGTTCGTCTTGTCCGTATAAGTTTACTTCGCCTCCTGGTATAGATAGAACTACAGCGAGTGAGCGAGTACCGGTATATGGTGCGGTGCTGTTGTCTGGAGATGAGAATGTTTATTGGAAAGTGGGATTTGTGGCTCTGAATCACTGACCTGTGAGTTATGATTGACCGTGTTATGATGAGGTGGCACGCGCATTGGAATTTTTCGTGAGGAATTGGGTTCATAATGCTGGTAAGATGATACGACCATTTTGTACTCACTGCTGCTGCTTTGCATTCAGAATGTTACAGCAAAAGGTAAAGAATGGTTGCAGTTATTCATTTAAGTGTAGATCAACAAATGGCATGCAACAGTTGTGGATATGTTTGAATATCATGAAGTATATATCATGGGGTGAAACAGATATTGGATTAATCAATGTTGTTTGATCATGTGGGGCATTGAGTAAAATTTAAAGGGAAAGACCAGGATGCATGTAATTAATGCAAATGTTTGTGTAATTTACTTTCAGTGATGAACTTTTTTCTAAATCTGTATGCAGTACAGACATTGTTTATTAAATGCATATACATGTATATGTCACTTACAATGATGAGACAGAATGTTGTGAAAGATAAGCTTGATTTGTCTTTTATCACTTGAACTGAATTGTGAGCAGAGAATGGAAGATATGTAGCATTGATTTGTGTTGATACTGCTGGGCATGCCACAGCTGTTCAGAAAACTGAATCAACATAAACTCGTATTATATGAATTCTGCAAATTCACACCGTAATTGTCAAGGATCCATCAATCAGGAGAGAGATGAGCATCCAATGCGTCTCGTGGAGCCGATAATTGTTGTGATGTAAAAGCCATGATGTGATCCTTTGCTGCGACCTGATGTGTGATGTCACCATCTCCCCTCTCTTGCCATCTCTCGGCCCAACGTGCAGCCACGTAGGCTGTTCACCTACCCTGCCCATGGAGAGCCATGCAATTCAGATGATGGTGACTCACTCTCGCCGCTGCTCGTGACTGTAGTTCGTTAGTTTTGTGTACAGCGTGAGGGAGGCGGGGGAGGGGGGTGTGGGTAGGAAATCTGACTGATGGAGGGGCGGGGAGACTCAACCAAAATCTATCGTCTGTCGGAACATCTCGGCATGATGCATTGCAGTGAACCTGAGCTGAATTGATTACCAGTGTTGCAAATTTTGATCTCTTGGTAGCATGACCACAGGACCATCATGCGTAGAGAAAGCATCCCATGTTGTCATGTGCTTGGGGGGGGGGGGGGGGGGATTGGGGGCTACATGGTCGAGGGTGTCGTGTGTCGTGTGTCGTGTTAGCAAACGAAATGAGGGAAATAATCAATGATATCTGTTTATTTTTGGGCTGTCTGCATGTGTGCCCCAGTGGGATAGCATGCACTGGTGCGTGTTTTATATGCAGTTGAATTTCCTGTCACCAGACTGAACAAGCTTTTATAAAATTCTAATTTTCCATCTGCAGTGCCTGTGTCTTGTTAAGTGGTGTTTGAATTAATTTTCATAAAATTGAAGACTATTCTGGACATTAGTCTTTGTGCGTGTGTTAGCAAAGACTGATCTTGCCTTCTTTTACATGATGACATTTCAAGCTTTAATGTTAAAACATGCTCTGTCAGTAGGGCTGACCATTCTGGATACAAAAAAAGAGAAAAGAAAAGAAGAGCAAGAATAAACAAGTAAAAGATAGGACTAAGGTGCTTTCTCCATGGAATTTCTTTCTCAACATTTGAGTGACTCTGATTTTGGTTTACTTTCAAGAACATTACATTATACTTCCAGGAATGTCATTCGCATGGTACACAGGAATCAGACTAGCCACTCTTCAGAACCATCACAGGGGGCATTATTATCGGAAATAATGACGTCAATAGCCTGTCAATTCCGATTCTTTGAGGAAGACAGGGCATTACAGTCACGCTTGACAATGTTCCCCTCACCACACTTCCTGTGTGAAGTTTTTTCCCATTTTCTGTGGAAGAGGAAGAGGTCTCAGAATCAGACTTGT
The DNA here is from genome assembly GCF_040938485.1 of Diadema antillarum. Lineage (NCBI taxonomy): Eukaryota > Metazoa > Echinodermata > Echinoidea > Diadematoida > Diadematidae > Diadema > Diadema antillarum. Next base: position 195,220 of record NW_027271519.1, read on the forward strand.
TGAGTCCATCGTCTGTGAGGAATACTGGTATGCAATTCGTGTACACACACAAACACATAGGTAGATCATATAAAAGGAACAGTGAAAAAAAAAAAACAATGCCTGAAGATAGGCTATTTAAAAAAAAAAAAAAATGTTCGTAGTGACTGTCTGCAAACTCTAACTGTCTCACCTCACTGTTGGGCTACATTGTACCTGATCTTGGTTTGATAGGCATACACATTCTGTGGGGTTGAATTCAGAGCATTTTTGTTTTGTGTGGTATCAGGCGATTATCTAGTTGATGTGGCCATATGCTGACTTCTTGAAACCAAAGGCAAGTGTTCAACTACTTTGTTATTAATGATGATATGAATTAGTTGTTTACTTGATGACCTGTTACGGTTGTGTGTTTGATATAAATCATATCTTTTTGTTGGAGCCCTAGTGACATCAGAAGACTTAGTAGGAATTTCTTCTGTGTGAGTAAGGCTCTGTTGTATGTCCACTGCTTATTTGATTTGACTTGATTTGCAAAAGCCAATGTTAACATGGAGTGCTCGTTGCACTTTAACCAGCAGTCGTTTGGGACAGAATATATATCAGGTGATAGCAATATTGTGATGGTTCAAAATACTTCTCGAGCAGCAAATGTACATGCTGTGATGGAAGCAACTTGTCTGTCTACAGTACAAAGGTAGTTGAGCTTTGTTCTTTCATCAGGCTGGAGCCGTTTGAGGCAGTCCACAAATAGTGTTGGTACAATGTATTTTCTGTCTCAAGGTCTCCTACTAATGTAAATCAAGAAAAGCTGGTCAATGTCTGTGCGAATACTGACACCCACGAGCGATTTCACACGATCTTGTCCAAATATTCCTACAGCCATTCTCCAGAATTGCGTAGTGGATCACAATTGTAGCTTCTGTATAGAGCAATTGAACAAAAATGAAATGCAGTATGCCATGACTCTTCATTCAAAAGACAGAACCACTACAGTTGCATAAAATGTATTTACACTGCAGACAAAAATAATAGGCCTACAATTTTATCTGAATGCAGTTAGAAAGGGAGAGAGAGAGATACCCTGCATAGAAGGGGGGGGGGGTGGGGGAACCTAGGTGATTACATAATATTTGCTACAAGGGCTTATAAATGCGGTGTTAATTATACAGACAAATAGCTTTGGCTATCTGGAGATTGATTATATAGCTTGTGTAATATACACTGCTTGTAAATAGTGTGAAAATGCTCCAGGGAGAGAGAGCATGCTACATAATAGAAGGCATGAAATATACTTTATTTGTAGACTTATACTTTTTACAGGCATCTATTAAAAATATAATGCAAAGAGCCCTTACCTAATTCAGATTCATTTCAATGAGGACATGTTTGAGCTTAAGATATGTGATGTCCTGATTGTACTGTCATTAAAAAAAAAAACGTGTGCTGTAATAGTTTGTATTTATTGACAAAGCTAAACAAAATTCGTCGTCATTTTTCTTAGCATCAGTAGAAGTGGACCAAACTGGTTTCACATTCTGCTGTTCCACTTTTATGAGTCAATACATAGGACATGCCAATTGTCAGATGGTAAGCAGTATACTTGCTCTATATAAGATCCATTTTTTCGGTTTTATATTTTTTATGACCATGACATGTAAAGTAAAGAAGCTATAAAGATAACTGGACTGTCTACGTTATGGTTGTGGGCTACTCATATAATAATGGACTTGAGACCTAACACGGTTGACTATAGGGTGGGTCTATTTGCATGTTACTATTAAATGTGTATGTCACCAGGTGTAATACATAAGATAGTGACATTCAAATCAATCCAGAAAGGTAATAGAAAATTGTCATGATGTCAGTTTGACATCTTGGGGCCCTTTCAGATGTATCAACTTCTTGTACATTCATATGATGTATGGCTGAACAGCATATTGACATGAGTCCATTCAGATGCAACACACCTTACTTGATAATCATATGTGAGCATTCAGACATTGCGCTCCGTTAAACTTTTATGGGGAAGCCAATCTATATGTATGAGTCTGTCCGTTGCGCAGTACGAACTTGATGTTGGCATTGCGCTTTGTGCTTATTTTTGCAACCGCTTGGTCGATTTGAAAAATTCAAAAAGATTTGTGAATGGGAATAGTAGGGCTTTCATTCTACACTAATTCATCCTGGCCTAATGTCATATTGAAAAATCACCTAAAATGCCTACTGATACTTTTTGCTAGACCTATCTGTAGTAGAGGTTGGGCCCTAAACGAGCATTGTGAATAAGCCCCACCAACTTAAATGACGTATGGATACACTAGAGCTTTAAGATGCAAAAAAAAGAAGAGATAAAAAAACACAATGATGGATAAAGCATAATCATATGAAATGATGCTCTAAACATCGTTTTGAAAAACGTGCTGTATGCAGATATTTAGGCGGAGAAAAAATTTACTATATTCATACGTCGTATATCGATACAAAAACTCGCATCTGAAAGGTGGGGGGGGGGGTTGAGTCTGTCGTCGACCCCCAATCAAAAGTGATGAATATCATTACTAGGCAGCCATTCCAAGTTTAAAGGGAAACCCTGCTTCCATACACTATGTGCTAGAAGGCATGGTTTTTAACCACACTGCTTAGTTTCTTCATCCAGATTTAACAGTCTATGTGGGTCACTGTGTTTGGCTCATTTTGTGAGTTGTTACCAGTAACTTCCATCTTTCAGACCCTGGCCTCCTCATCTGTATGGATGGTGCTGCCTATTGAATATTCTTTTTTTTTTCTGAATGCCTTGACCTCTCTTGGCAGCCGAGTGACCTTGCGCACTCAGGTTCAGGGAGAAGTCTCCCAATTCAATGCCAGCGTCGTCACTAGACCCACTCCCTGTTGAAAGCTCTTTGTCGTCAAGTGTTTTGTAATAGGACCCCTAGGGTAGGGTTGAAAAGTTAAATGCTTTGTGTGATATTTGTCCCTGATTTGTTTTTTCCCTTTTTTTGGGGGGGGGGGGGGGGGGGGAATATAATTCAACACTGATCATTCTACTCATTCTAGTTGAAGAGTAATAACATTTGTAGTTATAGAAGTAGCAGCAGCAGTCAAAGTAGTAAAGTAGTACAGTAGTAGTAGTAGTAGTAGTAGTCGTCGTTGTCGTCGTCGTCGTCGTAGGAGGAGTAGTGGCCGTAGTGGTAGTAGGAGGGGGAGTTAGAGTTAGTAGTAGTAGTACAGTAGTACAAATGTACCTGTAGTTGTTGAGATAGAGAGGATATTATCTATTGCAGCAGTTCTTTGTCATTTATTTTAAAACTAATGTAAAACAGCATTAGTATTTAATAGCAGAAGCAATTAGTGGCAGTAGCAGTGGTACAGAATATCAGCAGGAGGTACATGTATTGAAGAAAAAGTGATATCATACAGTGCTTTACACAAGCACACAAGCAGCAGACGAAATTACAAATTGAAGCACTGACAGTGATTGTTTGGAATAGCAGTGAGAATCGTCAATACTGTTGTCAGAGCTGTTATTGTTTGATATAAAAGGGGAATTTGATATCGTGAACAAAGTACATATGTATCTGTTTCACATTGATTAAAGACTAGTTAAAACTATGTCTTAGATCTCCTTCAAATCTCTGTCCTGAGGAATGGAAACCAGACATTGTAAAACAGTAGATACATAATCTACGTGCAGTAACATAAATTGTTCATGAAGTACACAGTCTTTATGATGGCCATCACCTGCAGTATCTGTGTACAAGGTTCACTTTGATTAAATACTTGCATCTTTATCATTTTCATATTTGTAATCCTTCAGCCCTGTGCAGCTGCATTCCAATTCTGAATGCTACCAAGAGGGACTCTTGTAATGGGACTGTAGAGAAGTGTATACAGAGAATACACGTAGTAAAGTGGTTTACTGATGGGTAAGAATGGCAGATGTATTCTGTCATCCAGGGAGCACTATTTGACTTGGTGATCAGCCGCCTTTGTCTGATCACTGCCAGTAACAAATACCCTCTGCTCTACAAGATGAAGAGCGAAGGGGGGTAACAAGGGAAATAAAAGAGGAAAGGAACAGGAGGCACAGCCAAATCTTTGCATAGGTGAGGAGTTAACAAAGGAAGTTGAGTGAAGAGGTTGCTATGACAACAGGAGTGAGGGTGACACATATGAGCCTTCTCTATAATTAACACTGCAGTGAGGGGTCAGACTGTTAAGTGGCACACAGGAAAAGTCCCCTGGGAGAAAATTAGTTTAGAGATTGTTAACACTTTTAAATGTGACTATGCAGTGAGAGAAAACAAGGTAAAGGAATAAAACAAGAGTTACTGCAGGATGCTATTTGATTGGAGTTGGCAGGTAACAGCATAAAAAGCAGTCGAAATTTGTTGAAGAATGACATATTCATGAAGCGCTAACACATGAGCATGCACAGACATGTTTATATTCACACAAAAACATATTCAAACATGTTGATACTTTGTTTGGAATTATTGTCAATATTCATTTTGAGTGCGTTAAAACATCTTGGATTGATGCATTGTTATCTTGACTTGTCAAAATACAAAACAAATGAAAAAAAAAAGTGAAAAATGCAATTTTGTTTTTATTTTGTCTCTTTCATGAAGGTATGCTTGTATGAGAAAGACTTGTGCCGATATATTGAAGTACATTGTATTCTGTAGGTGGTATTACAACCAAAATTCCATCCTTTGCCGACTTAGGGTGGTAAGGTGGTGAACAAGACAGTAAAAGTGGATCAATTGATCTAGGTTAGTGATGTATTCTACTCACTACAACAAACATTTCCAGGGTTCTGAAGATCCCCCCTGACCCGGTCATCTGTCTGATAATTTGCATACCAGTGGCTTTCTTCTCACGGTTGTCAGCGTTTAAAAGGCTGCTAAAATCAATAATAAACGTCCCATGCAGTGCAGTGAGTATTCATGGCTGAGTGCCCACATTGCATTCAGCAACACTTTCCATTGGTAACGCTTGTCTCTAGCAAGGTGTATCTCATTACATTACACGGGAGCTTCCACTGTAGTGTGAAGCTGAGTGGAACAACAAGTTTTGAGGATTAATGGCACCTTCCTGTGACGGAACCGGCATCTTGCGCTTGCCCCGTTGTTTGTGAGGGAGTCGTCGTGTGTGCCTTGCAGAAGACACATACATGTGGAATATCTGTGGAATGTTCCCTGCTGCTTGTTTCTTGGCAAGACGGTAGCATCTCAGCAACAGGCAGGAGAGTTTATCACTTGCCTCCCCTGCCCCCTCCCTCCCCCCTCCCCGTGGGCTGCAGTTGTTTTCTACCGAGTTGCTTCAGAGGTGCGCATTTGAATTCGTTCAGCTGTTTACCGTATTGATTAGGGTGCCATTGACAGCAACCTTCCGGTTGCGGGGATGAGAATTCTTCTCTTGGCTGTAGGCATAATACTGTGGTTTAATAGAGATGAGTTCAGCTCGTGATGTTTTTCGCCTTCATCCTTGAAGCTCGTGTTGTTTTCTCGCTCCCCAAAGTGTTTTGAGGAATTTTGCCAGGTCTAAGAATCAGCTTGCCTGAGAGATACAGTGTACCTTCCATTAAAAGAGAATTCAGGCTGAAGATATCTTGCGAGTTCATTGTGGATGTTGATATCATACAATCTATGTTGCAAAGAAGACAGGAAGGTACTCTTATTATGCATTTAACTATTTACTGAGAGAAATGCTTTAACATTTCATGGATCAGATTTAGTGGGCATGTTGTCATCAAATTGATGTCATATCTGCCAGACCTGTACAATGTTGATACTATTTTTAAATCATTCAGACCGGCAGAATTGTATTTTGCGCACACATTACATTTAATGTGTTCCATATGAACTTTTGACTTAAATGTGAAACTAAATTTGTCCAAAGTCAGAAACTCCTCAGTTGAAATACAAATGATGCGGAATATTGTGATAAATATGGATAATTGGGCTGACTCAATATCTATTGTATGTTTTTCTTCCTTTGCCATACAGGTTGCACGCCTGCAATAATGACTGTACCTTTGGAAAGGAATACAACTCAGAGTTGACTACAGATAGAGCTGCGAGAGGTGGTTGAGCAGCCGGTGTGAGGAGGAGCTTGTTGGAAAGAGAGCCATGGCACAGCCGCCCCGACGAGTCAACTCAGAATCCAGAAGGAGAACCATGGAGTCGCCCACAAACAGCAACTCTGTCATGAACGGTGTGGCGTCAGTGAAGCCCAAGACCAGACACTCGAATGACGTCGGGAACTCTCCGTACAGCCAGTCCAGAGCAGGCATTGGCGAAGTGGTGAGACGCATCTCACCCAAGGAGAAGCCTGCCATTCCTGCGAAGCCTCCACTAGGGAAAATGCTGCCGCCGAAATGTAGCAAGAGCAGTACAGCAACGACAACAGCGATCACGTCCAAGACACAGACTCAAGTCATGAGCGGTAGGAAGCTCGATTCGGATATCAGGGTAAATGGCAGTGAAGTGAAAAAGACGGTTGATGTTAATGGGGAAGCGAGACCCTCCTCTGGAAAGGGGAGGCTCTGCCTTGAGATCACGCTAGAGAAGAAAATATCAACTCCAACGATAACACGAAAGAATGCCGACAGAGAAATTGGAAATTCCACACCTTCAAGCTCTGAAGAGAGCTCCCCTTCACAGTCACCTTCCAAATCTGTTCATTTTAAGAGCTCACGGAGCAGCAGTGCCAGTAGCACGGACTCAAGAGATAGAACACGATTATTCACCATGCAGGGTGGTGTGCCCCGCTATCAGTCCCACACAATTAGTAGCGCCGACAAGATCCAGGGACGGGCCAGGTCTGCCGTGAGTAGAACCGGGTCGGGAACCGAGGCCGGTGTTGACACGCAACTCAACGGTTCTTCCAGCGGCACATCTGTGGAGCCCATGAGGAGAGCGAGAGCGAGGAGTGTGGGACCAATACGCAGGGTACGCTCCAACGAAATGATGCGGCCCGTTGCCGACTTGAGTCCATCTGCCAAATGCGGAACTGTCTCCTCTACGCAGGTGCGCAGCAGAAGTGTGGAGCGCACCAAGAACCGACAGAGCTTTGGTGGCTTTGTGCAGCGGCAGAGGCAAGCTTGGGAGGAGCGCGTGACCGTTGTGACCAAAAGACCTCCCTTGGGGAATGTTTCAGAAAAGGCCAACAACAGGCGCAGTTTGGATCCCAATTACGCTCCTAAAATCATGCAGCAATCAGTGACTGTAACCCAGCGAAAAAGCATGCTATTTGGCAAAGGAGCATCTGTGCAAAAAGTCAAATCTAAGCTGGATGAAAACCAGGTAAGCAAGCCCACATCCCCAACCTCGCTGCATAGCAAACCAGACCCTAGCCCACAAGTGCCTAAAACAAAGTCTTCTAGTTCTGATGCTGAATCGCGTGCTTCGGCCAAAGCCGAGGTGAATGGACGTGGGGGAAATCGGGGAAATGCTCAGGGGGATAATGTAATCAGCAGTGAACAAAACAGAACTCCAGAGGAAAACCTGCTTGACAAACCATCTGTCTTGCAGGAGATTGTCCCCTTACCAAGCAGCAAACCAAATGCACCCAACAGTCTACCAGTGAAACCTGTTTACCAAAACGCGGATACCAACCACAGGATATCGCCAGCCAAGGAGAACAAAATTGATAGTGTGGTCACAAACATCAACTCCTCCGCAGGCAATGGCTTGGATGAAACGGACAACGGTAAGATCCACCTGTTCATCGATGAGGATGAACTACTCGGTGGCCGGCCCAAGGCGCCCTCCAGTGAAAGTGAGCTCAAGAGTCGGGAAGGATACAGCGAGTTCCTTGGACTGACCGACCCCAAGGAGATCAACAAGCTCAACAGCGAGACCATGCAGAGTCTCAAGAATGTGGACAATAACATCCTGGATAAGAGTGATGAGTTGAGGGACAAGGCTAAGGAGAAGGAGAAGGCCGGTATCTCAAACGGGGAAGATATGGGGGAGAAGGATGGCCACTATTTCCTGCGAGTGGTCAATGAGGAGCAGTCCAGGATAGAAGCCCTGTGCCGATTGGTCGAGCGGGACCTAGAGGGCGACATGCCGGAGGAAGGTCAGTATGAAAACCATCATCACTTCCCCTCTCACTGAGTTTGCACTTTGCCAGATAAGATAGTGTGAGATTGTATTGTCTGTGTATACTAGCTCCCTCCTCTCTCTTGTTTTAACGTGGGAAAAAACTATTTGATATGACTGCAAGGATCATGAATTTGCTACCCCTGATTGACAGTGGGGGGGGGGGGGGGGGGGGGGGGGCTTATCACTGATTACAGTATCAAGGTTAACTGTACTTCTTGGCAACAACATATTCCTTTGTGTTTGGTATAATCAAAGTTTGTATACTTCTATGGGGGTACTCTACTGTAATTCCTTGTATCCCAAGCTCTAAAATAACTTCCATAAAGTGAGCTTGATTACAGGGGAAGCACACATAATTTCAGGGATACAGAATGTGCATTGTATTAACACATTGATGTAATTACAACTGTAAGTGCTATTATTGCCCCTTGACCTCAGTTTTAGGGCAGTGCAATCAACAGAACATGGATGCACTTGAACAGTGGCATCTTTTTGAAAGGAGATAACATTCTTTGTTTGCTTAGAGCCTTTTTTCCCCTCCTGTCTTTTCCTATGTAGGCTTTTATTTCTTGCCATCTCTTTCTGTTTTAATGTGTGTACCTGTGCCCCTACATTTTCTCAGTTCTCCTAGACACGTGTGTATCAGTGCACCTATAGGATATGAAAGAACCAGCCCTTCTTGGCAGTCATTGTATGTGTACATGGCACCAGTGAAGGGTGTTATTGACATCATGCGTTTGCTGTGACTGTAGTGAACAAGCAAATCACACGCTTTAATCTACTCCATCCTGGCAGTGGATTTTAAAGGCATCAATCGTATGGCTGCCACGTGGTGTCCCCCACTCGCAGCCAGCCGTCGGGCCATGATTCACATCAGCGGCAATGCCTGGTCCTGTGTGCAAATCCAATCAGGCACTTGATGTAGGAAGCAGAGATGCACATGCCTTGCTGTAGCAATGATTATTTTTTTTCCTACCCCTTGCCATTCAGCAAGGTCATACGGCTGAATTGATGTTGATATTATGTATGGAAAGGAAGTACAGTAAATCATGGGAGCTTTTCACTGCTGATAATGGTGTATTATTACTTTGGATTCAAAGCTATAATTCAAGGCCATTTCAAAGATCTGTGCCATCATTCATGTAACAATGGATGATAGTAATGTCAGAGACACAATGAAAGGTTTCTTTTGAGTGAATGCATCATTTTGATATTGAAAATTGACAACATGCATTTATTAATACAGACTCTGCCCCAGATAAAAAAAAATAAAAATAAAAAAAAGGTTTATTGAGCACTATAAAATGTAGAAACAAAGTAAAATATACACAAATGTGTGAATGAATTGAACAGCTAAAAAGAAAGTTCTGACACTTCTAACGTTACTGTGCGGTCTTACATGTCCTCGCATGGAACCATAAAAAAAAAATAAGAATAATTTGTTAAACAAATTTTGGCCATTTCAAAAGATATCATAATATATTGTGAAATTCTACTCTTCTATATTATTTTCCTGAAGTGTTAGTGTGCAAGATTATTTTGTTTTTACACACCATCCAAGAGGAAGTGAAGCAAATTCACTACATGTGATCCAAGAATTTGAATTTGTTAACTTATGTGTACTTAAACATCCTTGAGGTGTAGAACTAACATCAAAGGGCATGGTGATATGATCGAGAACGGTAATTGGATTTGCCTGTGGGATGTGCGATTAGATGGTATCCTAACTTTCGCATTGTCTAAGTAGCATTTGTCTGGCTTAGCTGAAATTTTCACTGATGTGTTGCCAATTTGCCACTGCCTTCATTGAGACAGTTCTCTCCCTGTTGTGGTTTCTGTTAAATGTATGGGTATAGTCTTTATAACATCTTATCTATAGAGTATGGGATAGCCAGACATACAAGCAGTAGGATAGTAGTGTCTAGCTTTCTTCCAGTAACCTGTTATACAGGTTGTCAGTATGAATCATTTCTTTGCTCTGCATGGCATGACATATGGTAAAGGAAATATTTTCTCAACGGATTATAATGCCCTCTCATTAATAATAGTACCATCAATCAAGGAAAGATTGCAAATCCTATCTCTCTGACAAGATTTATGTGTTGTCTCTGAGTATATATTCTGGCCTGAAATGGCAGGTCGATCGCATCTCCTACCCCTTGTACCAATGCTCCATTAACCCGGAATGCAAGCAGACAAGACATATCATATAGCTGCCATTATTTAGACTGAACTGTGCTTTGAAAAACAATATCCTTTGCAATTCAGAATGCCTGCATTTCACCGTGGCCATGATTGATCATATTACGGCTGGAAATGGCAGACACCACATGTTGTTGTAGATGATATATAGGCAGGGGGGGGGGGGTATTTGGCATCCGATCCTTTTATCACACAGGCTGTGTACCTTTTTATCATGAATGTAGCCAGGCAGTAGGAACTTGCGCAGTAAAATGTGCAAACATACAGTACCTATATTCTTGTCACCTCTGATCTTCTGCATTGCTACACAATATAAAGATTTTTTCTTTAAAAGTACTGTAGAGATGAATGACATTTGTATATGATTAAACTGTAGGAGTCTACTCCTAAGGATTCTCGTAAATTTTGACTCTATACTATAATGAGATGGTTTTTAATGTGAAGTGTAATGGTAGTGTTTATATTGTAGCCGTGTACCGTTCACAGTATGCTTTAAAAAGAAGTGAATTTAGGCTACTGGTTTGTATCATTGGTGTGTAGTGTGATGGCTGAGACTCATGATCTAACACTAATACACAACCATGAGAGCATGGGCCAGAATGGGAAAGGGAGGGATGTGTTTTGTTTTGTTTTGTTTTTTGATGAATTGACTGAACGTAGTGTATAGGCCTACATGTGAAAACAAAGAGTCGAATGAAATCAGACAGACAGACTGACGAAATGCAGCAATTGCTTGTCTGCTACTGAATTATTCAATGCCGCAAAACACAGGTCCCTAGGGATAAATGTCTTTTTGATATGGCTTTGATTTATCACAGTTTTCTGTGTTTAAATAATTTGATATGGTTAGTTAGAAATTTTAAGACCAATTAACCAGAGTGTTCATGTTGTAATAGGTAAACATCTGTATGACTTCATTAATAAGGAATGGTTTATTCAAACCATACCCAAGTGAACCCAAGTGCCCCATGAAATGGTACCCCAGTAGGCCCAGATTTTTGTAGACATAGCAACATTCAAGTGCGATGACATACTTTTATGATACATGTACAACATGTATGTGGTGGGTGTGTGTGTGGGGGGGGGGATATGTTTTAAGATAGAGCGAGAGAGAAAAAAAAAAGAAGATTAATACATTGATTGGTAGGCAAAAGGGATGCTGAATTCACTGAATCTTTACAGAAAAATGGGGATAAGATGTGTGTTTATGAAACACATCTCATCAAGCAGTACAACAATGAGTTCTACTCTACTAAAAATTCACCCCATCCAAGCTAAAGTATGCTGACCCATGAAAGTATACATGACTTAATATACAGGGAATGTGTCCACTGCTATCAGTGGCTAGCACATGTTGGTTTGAAGGTGAAATTGGTTTCTAATTGCCTTCATTAGTGGAGCAGTTGCCATGATTCTTGATGCATTAAGAAACAGGAAGAGAAGTGGGGACAGACGCTCCATGGTCTTGTGCAGTGTACCATGTAGGGTGTACAGCGTTGTAATGTAAGGAGGTAGCAATAATATCTACATCTGGGGCTGTTTTGTTCTTTGCTCTGAGATCCGTTTGTCAGCTGGGAAAATTTGAGGCATTTCCTATTATGGGGATGGGTATAGTTCTAGTTGAGATTAAGATTCAGGTTTTAACTCTTTGTGAGATAATTGGGAACTACTCATGATATGAAATATTAAATAACATGCAATTCAAAGAGGAAATAAAAGTTTATTTGATGAAAATTGGTTTTAAAATGACTGAAGTATCCAAAAACAAAGTCCTAATAAAGGGTGAGACCCACCTTTTATTAGGACCACTTTGTTTTACTTTGTTTTTGGTTATCTCGGCTATTTCAAAACCAATCTTCATCAAATGAAATTTTAATTCTCTTATAATTGCATGCTATGTAATATTTCTTCCTATTTCCTTGCAAGAAGTTAATACATGAATCCCCTTCTCAATCAAAACTATACCATCCCTTTTAAAGGGTCATTAATATGATGCATGTGAACATACATGTGTATATGAGGTTCACCTGCATGCATCCTGTATTAATAAGTTTGCACCGCTCATCTGTGTGTGTATGTGTGTGTGTGTGTGTGCGTGTGTTATGTCTAAGTGAAGCAGTGTATGTTGCACTTTGCAGTGTGCAAATATTTTTATTATGTAATACATCTATTATATTTTCTTATGTTTCTGTAACATAACTGTGTATAATTTTATATTTTGTTTCTACCTGGACAGTCTGAAAGGAGGGTTTGTATGAATGCTTGTTCTTCTGACTGCCCATTTGTTTTTAATGCAACTATGTTTAGTTGCATTATGCTCAATTTGTGAGCAATAGGCAATAGGCAGTTTATTACTGGCCTATTGTCAATTGAAAGAACATGAAAAACAAGTGCTGCCCCCTTTTTTGCAGTAATATCATGCTACTTCCACACCTAATATGATTTCATGTTTTGATCTTGACATTATGCAGTCAGTGGAATCTGCCGGGCAGCCCTGGGCAAAGCCAACCTTCTGACCAGCAAGAAGTTTAAGCAGTTCCGAGGGCTATGTGAACAAAACATTGTAAGTAATGTGCTTGTTAGGGTGGGAAACCTTGCTTTTGTTACCCCTCCCCCATTTCTGTTTAATCAGACATAACATTCAATGATTGTATACCTGCCTGTGTAACTGAACTGCTGATGGAGCAAAGAGGTTTGATTTTGGTAAGACCATTTGCTAGGATTGATGCTTACACTTACATCAAATTTATCAGCTAGTTCGTAGTCGAAAGTGGTTTAAAATAATAAATGGCAAGAATTCTTAGGCACACGCTACATTTTGGTTCAGTGAGAAGTAGCATGTCTCTTCACTTCAGTGTCCAAATTGTATAGTTAATAGCAGGATGCATTAATCATACTGTACACATGTGACTGCCTACAATATCCATTATGACATCATCATGACATTGTGTGATTATATTCAGCCTTTTAAGCCGTGCCAGAGGAGCATATTATGTGTTATTCATGATGCAAGAAAAAAAAAAAATTGATTTGATCCTTGTATGCTTCACCCATGTATTAAAATGCCAACAATATGTTTGGCATTGCTGTAGGTACATGTACTGTATGTGTAGTGTATAAATGTAAAATACCAAGTTTTGAAACACATTGAAAACGTCAAAAATGCAAGTGAAGTTTGAGATGTCCTGGATTGTGTATCAAAATATTTTAAAGCATGAAATTAATTTCCAAGAATAAAAAACATAATTATGCAAGTCTGCTTTAAAGAGGTATTATCTTTTTGGCGCAATCTTTTAAGAAATATATTTCATGCAGCTGCTCTTGTGCTCTCCCCCAACTGTGGCATTTATGTGTATACATGTATTCCAGAGTGTCTACTATATAGTCATTCTTCCTTGTATGAACATAGTGTTTTGTAAGTGTACGCAAGTTGAAATGGACAGTGGGACTCGTGTGTTTTCATTCTGCACTTCCGCATTGAAGACAGCCGCTTCCGGTCCCGAGTATTTGTTTGTGGTTGGACCAGACACATAAAGACTTTATCCATCTCCAGGAAGTTGTTGCTAGGAGAGGAAACATCATAATCAGCAACTTGTGATGAGGATAGGAAGATAGTGAATGTATATTGATAACTTAAACCAACATATTATGTTGACGTAAAGAAGAAGTCTGATACAATTCATTTTAATCGCGTTATGGTAACATCAAATTATTGTAGGCAGTGACTGTTGAGGAAATGACAGAAACATATGTTGCATGCACACTGTACATTACTTAAAATTCAGCAAAGCCTATGAACATTAATACACTGTTGGGCCTGTCCCAGAGCTATGTACTAGCTTTTGTAATCACACTGAAGGGAGCTCACACACAGTTTAAAACTCTCATTGTATTTTCTCTTGAATAGATTAGTCCCATGTACTATGTAACTTGCATTGTTATAGGGTGTTTAAACATGTATAAAGCGCTTAGATGTTCACATCCCCTAAAATCTTCATGATTAGATGGTTCATGATACAGGCTGCTGTGACTGACGGGGGCAGATATTTTCACGATGAATGAATTCTAAACCTGATTATAATCTTAGCAGGAACGAAAGAGTTTAAAAACAAGGTATATGTTGATAATTTTGTTGCTGTTGGTGAGGAAGGAATTGCTTTACTGAGAAGAGATGGTATTGTATTAGAGGTGGAAGATCTTTCATTCACATTTTTATATAATATAGACAGCATGCAGTTCATAGAATATCTCTGGCAATGTGCTATTAAAGGATGAACTGATGATCTGTATTTTCCCCACCTTCTTCCACCGATTAGACGCCATCGGCGGGGGCGGGCAAGAGCACCCTGGCCTCGGACCTGGCGGGATTCTGGGACATGGTGATGATCCAGGTGGATGACATCAACTCCAAGTTTGCCGACATCCAGACCATGAGGGAGAACAACTGGAAGGTGTCAGCTCCTCCTCCCGTTACCAAGGTGAGTGGGTGTCTGGATGAAGGATGAGATGTGTGATGAGACTACGGGAGTGGAAGGAGCTGAGGGAGGAATCTCCCTGACGTTAGTCCACTCACCTTTATCCTTTGCATGCTTTTGATTGTCAGATGGCACAGAAAACCCCGTAACATTGTACACACTGTCAAAGGCCCTGATGCACAAGGGGTTAAAGGAGACTTCTTAACGACTTTCAGACTTTTACATGTATATATTTACATGTATATATGAACAACTTTAAATTGGTTATACTGCATACAAAGTTTCAAAATTTGTAGTGTTTGGGATGGGGAATAAGAATTTTTCAAAATTTATAACAAATCACAATGAATATTAAGGATGACGACATGGCAGTTTCACCATAAGTGGGGGCTCAAGGAAGCAGAACAGAAGAAGAGGGCATGTATACATTTTACATGGGTGAACATGTTAAAACAAGTGGTATTGTAATGGAAATACATTGCAACATTTCTGAAATATGTGAGCCTCCTATGTCATCATCCTTGATCAGTGAAATTTGGGGGGTTTTCAGAGTATTGGTTTCTTTGCTCAAGGACCACAATAAATTCCCCCAAATCTAAGCATGGAGCTGTCGATTTTGGTTCTGCATGATGTGAAATCATAAGAATTGTCCGGACTTCCCCTTTAAAAGGTTGAATTAAAGAAAAAGAACAGATGCTTTTCAAGTTTCACACGCTTTTAGAATGTATAGTGATATTCGTTGTAGCTAAAGTAGAAAAGGTAAAGCTGTCTTTGCCTCACAACTCTGTGATTGATACATTATGTGCTTCAAATTCTGATGAAAAATCAGTTTATTGGTTGATGATCAAACAACTTCAACCTCTTTTTCCTGAAATTTCATCATTGCTACCAGGAGGTCGGTATCAGAATCATATGATTGTACTGACAAAGTGTTCAATTCAGGAGAGTCTTGTGTAAGATGAGCGTAGCAAGCTGTTAATAATGGATCATGTGAAAGAGGCACCATGAGGTAGTCTAGGAAAGTACATGTCTGAAAAGTAAGTAGGTAGTAAGTAGGGGCATAAAAACTATACTACGTCTAAAATAGTCTTTTTTCCAGACAGTGCTCTGATGATGTGTAGGATATTTTTTTCACTGCAGTATGTTAAGAGCAGCAGGTTTTGTCAGGGTAATCCTAACAACATCTGTTACAAGACTGGACGTTTCCAGCAAAAAGCATGTAGTTGTGCGTTTTGGTTTGGATACATGTGCATACGACTGCCGATAATTGTTGGTGACTGTCGCTGCAATGCAGTGATTGGTATTGGACATGAACCATTTGAAATACCTGAGCTGTGAGTTGTGCGGCCACCATGCTTCAAAACTTTACAGTGATCTCGCATACGCAGTAGGGGCTACCTTCTACTGCTATTTGTTCAATTATACCTGTTCATGCAGATATTGTTAGCTGATATTCATTCAGTTATAAAGTATTCTATACGATGGCTCTCCTTTTGGGGAGATAAAATCAGCAACTTGACTGCACAGAAGTGCAGTTGGTAAATCAAGGATAGTGCATGAGAACAAAGAATAGGAATCTGTACATGTTTGTTTATTTTTTCACATCGCTGGATGTATTTCTGTTGTTGATGGAAGATAGTAATTTATTTTGGAGAGGTCTTTCACAGCCATCCATACAGACAGTGGCTGACTAAGTCTCCTTTGTGACGTGGAAGCCGGCCCTGACGTAACCTCTCTGCTCCGATGGTCCTGAATTGGAACCAGCGCTGATTCTAATAGTTTAGTTTACAAAGGAATGTCCCTGCTTTGTGAAATTAGTTTGATGGTGTCAAGACAAGCTGCATTTTTCCTGAATTCTTTCAAATGGGGCAGGCATATCCTCCTAACTTTGGAACAAAACAGTGGGCTAGAGTACTTTCTAGCTTTCCTGACAAGGGGCTGTTGTTGATTTTTCCTGTTTCACATTTTGGATTGGGTTCCGTGATCGGAAATGGGTCCAAGTCACATCACTCTGTGTCTACCAGAGTGATATCCACATATGATGTAACCTAAGAGCTCTGAGCAACAAATCCCAAAGTGATATTTTACATTTGACAGCTTTGGCAATCATGAAGAGAATGTTACTAGAACTCTATGTGATATTTCTGAACATGTATGTAGATTATGCCACTCGATATTTTTCCTGCACTGCAATATTGCCCCCACGGTATCCTTTACTTTTATATTTCTCTCTGTGAATATCACACACATCAAGTATGGAACAGCTGCTCTTCTGTGTTGCTGTTGCATCCCTTTTTTTATAGTGATAACCAATGGTACTCTCATTTTAGTCATTACATCTCTAATCCATACTCATTTCATTGGATGTTCCAATTCAGATGTTCAGTCAGATACTCCTGAAAGAGCAGCGAAAGCTTGAAAGCTGTTGCGTGGCGGCACCATGCCCCAGTAGCAGCCCAGTTTAAATGACATTTTTTGGCCTTGAATCCTGTCTCACCTCATCAGCGAGGAATGTACATCGTCTCATGGCCAAAGATACATTGCACTTCCATTCCTGGTCTGGTGATACTGGAGCATTCACCCAGCCACCACAGGGGTTCATACCCTGGCCAGCATAATGCATCTAATCAGTGATTTGCACATGTTGAAGTCATGCTCTGCTGAGAATGAATGTACTGTTTTTTTTTCTTTGTTCTTTCTTGTATATCAGGAGCCAAAATGTAAATCAGAAAATTTCTATTACAGGATATTGTAGTAGGAAAGACTGTATCAGAATAAGCTTCTCCCCCCCCCCCCCCCCCAGCAGTGATACTGTTCTTGCACTCTGAAGTCAATCCTTGCATGACTTATAGTACAGTGAACTCTGAGGACTAAGTGTAGGCCTAGTGATATTCTTTTACATTTTCTATGAAGCTCCAAAATTAACATACATCTGTTCTTTTTAATGCTACATAGTGTAGGAACACAGGAGGTAATAAAATTACTATTGCTCAACTTGTAAGTTGACGCAAAACAAATTAATGGCAGATAATCAGTGCTGTTTCAATATGAAATTTTAATGATGATTTGTTTATTTTTTTTCTTAGCTGTCATTGTTTTGTTTTGTTTTTTTGTTTTTTTGTTTTTGTTTGTTTGTTTGTTTGTTTGTTTGTTTGTTTGTTTGTTGTTGTTGCTGTTTTTTTTTTTTTTTTGGGGGGGGGGGGGAGGGTGGATGGGAGGCAGAGGTATAAACCAGCATAGTAGGGATAGCATTCATATGGCATTTTTTGCTGAAGGGTAGTACACCATGTAAGGCGTTACAATGTGTACCTACTGCAAGGGAGACTGCAGATTATTGACTTGATGTACAAGTTTTGTATTTTGTTCACGAGATACAGAGCTGTGTATTATTGGAATGAAATTCCCCCTTCTTGCACAAGACATTCAAATATTTATTGTCCACACTCTCTGAGGGGACTGTCACATATTGTTATTACTTTTTTATTCACAATCACATATTGACCTGTTAAAACTTGAACTCCAATTCCCCAGGCATTAACAAACAATTGCAAGAGTTAACCAAGTTTCAGTCTTGTTCTTGAGGTAGGCCTATAACATAGTTCTGTGGTCAGCATTGTAATTGATGCAAAACTTATTCAGTGTGTTTCATTGGATTCAGTGCCCCGTCCGTGTACTTTGATAAGATGTTCCGTACCCCCAACTGGGTCTCAGCGAGAGATTTGTCAAATCCTGTCCGTTTTTCCATCGCCAGAAAAAACAAGAAAACGTCCGTACCCGAAAATAACCCACAGGAGGAAATCACATACCCATCAATAAGCCAGGGGAACAGGAAGCCACAATTTTTTCAGCAGTATTTTCTTTGATAAGAATCGGAGTTCAGATTTCTGGGTGCTCGTGTTCAGTAGCAATGCAAGCACGAAACCTGGTATCCGGGCAAAAACAAAACCAGAAAGAAAAAAAAAGAAAGAAGATAGATGGATTAGACGTGAGTTAATGTTGCCTCCGCTGCTTATAGTGCAAGGCGTGGTCGCTGAAGGCTGATGCATGCATATGTGTATAAGGGCAATAAAATCTGAACTCGTCTGATGTGCATGACGAATGACCTTCTTCTACTGAACTAATGATGTATATGCTTTCTGGTTTTCAATCTAAGTTGCTGGGTTTTATGTTTTTAATACTTTTGGGGGGTATTTTTTTTTCTTACAATAAGATTGTGTTTCATTTCAATATCAAATCTTCATGGCAAAGTCAAGCAGTGCTCTCATTTCAGAAAGGTTTGGCCATATTAAACTCCAGTATTCTTATACCCTCATATTTTTTGAATTGTCGTGGAAATAAGGAGTAAAGGACAGCACAAAGTGGTTAGGTTGTAATATGATATTTCAGAAATTAGTGCTTTTAATTTCATGATGCTTTTTGCATGGAAAGCACTTGAAGACAGCTCTCTCAATTTCATTTTTTTTTTTGTTATCAGTGTTGAGATTATTGAGTTCTTTCTAATGTATGTTTTTGTTGTTAAAGTGCCAATGACGCTCTTGTGCGTACCAGGATTAAACTGTTGATTTTTACAATCAATTTTTTTTTTGTTTCCAGTGAAGTGTCTGTTGCATCATCCATACATTGCAAAAAGTGCATTCAGTTGAGGTCAGGTCCCTCGTGTGCAGTGTAGGCGTGTACTTGTCTCGAGACACAAAGTTGACACAGTGTAGTGCTTTAAACATATTACAGACATGATTACATTATCTGTTGTCGAGCAAAAAGAACTGTAGTCTTCATGTATGTAGACATGTCTGAAATGCCAGACCACGGAGCTTCTATTAGTTCTCGGCTGTAATGGCGAGTTTGCTTATCAAAAAAAAAAAAAAAAAAATTGTGAGGCAGAATCACGATTCTAAATGTGTTTTAGGCATTTTCAGGTGATAATAAATGCAACCGTGTTTTCAAACTGTTTAGAAATGCTGATTTGAAACGCCATTCAAAGGGCAGTTTGAAATGCGTTTGAGACTTTGATCGCTTTTCTGCGAGTAGATAAACGCAGTGACATTTTGAAACATATTCATATCTCCAAGCTGCTCAGGTCAACTTCCAGTATACATATGCTGTCCATTAAAAAAAAAAAAAAACAGCATCCATTACAAAAAGGGGCATGCATCAGTTGACCTCTGCCTCCAGGGTTGAATAGCACAAAGCCGCTCCGCAGTGACAACATTCAAATCGCAATTATATGATGTTTAGATAAACGCGGCAACCCAAGAATCGCGTTTCAAACCAAGTTCGTAAATGCCATTCGAAACATGTTTTGAAACGTGAATCTCTCTACTCAAGTTAGATAAATGCAACCTTTAAGATTAGTTGCATCTCAAATTTTGTCAACAGCTTTTGTAGTTTGTTAAGATGAAATCAGGATTAACACGTAATAACAGGGGTTGGTTCAAATGATCATCCATCTTTTATTTTTTCCTTTCTTTTCTTTCTTCAAGATTGCCCATCCCATGTCATCGTAGAAATGAGGTCTTAGATAATTTACCCTTTTAGCTTGGGACAGACCTCAGGTAGTGCATTAACATGTGTTGCTTGATTCCAACCAGCGTTATATGGAGGTCCTGCATCAGCAAACACCGTTCAAGGTAAATTACCTACCATGCCTACTTCCTGGTCATGTGATTCATCAGTCTCGGGGCCTGCCCAATCTCGTTATTAACCCAGACAAGATTTAGGTTTCATCACTATCGGCAAGACACAGACAGGCTGTCATGGGCGTTTTGGGATGGGATTACTGAAGAGAGAGGACATGGTACATGTGTGTACAGATGCTTTGGTGGAAATTTATGTTTTGTTTGTGCTTTATCGTAGAAGTTGACATTTCAGAATTTTTGTTTTTTGGTAGTCTTTTCTTAAAGCTGGAAATGTACTATTCTATGTATATGTACTTGTATTGTAATATGGTTAGGGATGTTTTCTTGGTGTGCATTGTCACATGCTTGAAACATTTTGTGGCCTAAATTCAGGGGGTGATTTAGCAATTTCTTTGTACTTTCTTGCCCAAGAACAGTCTTCATTTACTTCCTGTACGGTCCAGAATTCTTCAGATGAGAAATCTTTTCATTTTTATACTTTTATAAGTCTAAATAAATTAATGCAATAACTTGTGATGTATTACACAAGGTGATCTCTTTCTTTTCTTTTTTTTTTTTTTGCTTTTTTTTTCTTCTAAAAATTAGGTTCCCTGAAGGAGAATGTGCTGTGTACAGTAATTTCTCATTTTGTATGACATGTAAAATTTTAACCACATGTGCCCATTTGTGTATAATTCTGCCTTCACCATGACAGCAGACACTGCAGCTTCCATTTAGAGACATTTGCTGGTTTGCCGTCCTGAACTCAAAATTGCATATCAGGCTGACTGCCACGGGTATATGTAAATCTGGCCCCTGGCTGTCAGATATTCATATATGTAGGCCTATGTCTCACAAGTAAGGGCTCTCACGGCTACAGATGACTCTTTTGTAAACGTGTAATAGAAACATTTTTCTTACAAATCATGCATATATTGTTAGTATGCATTGAACCTGTAAGGAAGATCTCAAAAGCAAACTTGAATCACATTTCTCCCATTATACTTGTCATTAAATCTTACCCAGCTAATCGTGGTCTGGAGGTGTTTCCATAATAAAGGTTTGCACATGTGCAATCTAACTATATCACCACTGAAAACGATGAGGAAGTGGAACATACAGGTATAGATTGACCTCCTAGTTGCTTAACCATGGTGTACATGTATGTGCATGACATAGGTTCGACCAAGTGCATTTAAGTTGTAAAAGTGGAGAGTTTTATGTTTGATTGACAGATTATAGAGTTGCTGTATGGAATGTTGTTGCATGTAGCAGCTGGCAAGGAGACTGAATTCCAGTATCTGAACACTGAGTTTATTCATAAGAAACATATGTGTGTTGAGACACATTGCAGATACATGGTTACGAACAAGTTCTTCTTTGAGTGTGAAATGGCCTCTGGACCCCACGTTCTACTGAAAGGAGACTCCAGTGCCTGTAGGCCTTGACAGTCTGTCTGCAATTTCACCCCAGATCTGTGCCAATCTATGCTACCTGCATAAAGCCACTGACACAGGGAGGCCACATATTAAATCATAGATGTGAGAGGACACAATGAATCTTAACCTTGGCCCATAAAACTTGGAAAGTATTCTTAATGTACCATGCCTTGACCCCGTTGTCATTTCCTGAAGATTTTTTCGTTTCTATTCTTTCTTTTCTTTTCTTGTCTTCAGAGTAAGGCTCAACGATATGGTGAACTTTCAAGTGCCTTGTGCATACGTAACATCATTTTTATACTGAACTTCCTATCAGAACATTCAACAGACGTAGCTTGTGCTTTTATTTGCGATATACTAGTATATTGTCGAGAAGGTTACTATTGTACGCTATCAGAATGAATGATCTTTATGATATCATGTGACAAATGAGATCACAAAGGTCAGTGTACTTTGCCCTTGACAATGAATCATCCCCCACCCAAAGATTTTATCACCTGCATACAACTGTTCTGTCTGAAACATGACAGCTGTTTATAAAAGTATGAATGTAGTTTATACAACAGTTTCCCCCACTTTCAGTCAGGGTATTTATTCAGTGAATAGTGTGCAGAACTGGCAGGCAACATGACATGAATGAGTGAAATGATTGCAGCAAGTAAATATTACTTGGATTGTTGTGTGGCGCTGATAGAGAAACAAATCTTATTTGAAAGCAGCAACATGCTACTGTGAAATGCTGAAAAAAAAATATAGAATTGAGAGTAACAGAAATCACAGAAGTAAGGAATTGTAAAAACACCTCTTTACAGTATCAAACTATTTGGAAGTCTTTTGTTTTTAAAGAATTTGCATAAAAATGTACATAGATTGTACTACTGTTGCCAGCTTCTTTTTAACTTGATGGTGAATTCCAATCTGATTCTATCAGGAGATTGTAACAAACATTGCTGATTGCAGGTGCTAACTGTTTGATTGATTGGCTTGTCCATTGAGATACAGTATATGGAGGTGGTTTTTCTCATTTATTTCTTTATATATATATATACATTTTTTTTTGATGTGCTCTAATCATATCACTGAATGGAACTTAGCTTTCAGATTCAGCCAGCAATAGTCACCGCAAGGTTTAAAAAAGTGTTGGATACCCCAAGAATGCATTACCCGATGACTTTGTGTGTATTAACACAGTTAAGGTCATTGCTGAAAAAAACAACAACAAAGGAAACTTACAAATTTCTATGGTTATTGAACCTCCATCCGCAGTAATTCTAACATGTTAAGTACAATATCCCCCCCCCCCAAAAAAAAAAATGCTCGTTAAGAATGCAGTAGGTATGTGTATGTGTATGTATGTGTATAGGCCGATATATTCATACAGACCTATTCAAACAGTGGTTTTTTTTTTTTTTGGGGGGGGGGGGTAGAAGAGTAAGAGAAGGGGAATTCGTTCCTATAGCCCCTGTTGGCACAACATCAGCGTGACGAGTAACATCCACAGATGACTCACAGTGGAAAGGATACAATGTTCCCCAGTACTGACATTACCACTCATCCATAGCCGTGCCACCTGATGAAACCATGGCTTGGCTGCTGTCCATTTGCTTTTTAGCTGGCATGTATTGTAATGCATGTAATGGCCATGTTACACCAAACATGAGTGGCTTGGGCTATGATTTTTGAAGATCCATAGGGGTAGAACAAAGAGCTACTTCTGCCAATTTAGTATACAGGAGCATTACATAAATTCATTTATTATATATATATATATATATATATATATATATATATATATATTTTTTTTTTTTTTTTTTTTTTTTTTTTTTAGGGGGAGGGATGGTTAAAGGGAGATGTTTGAGAGGGACAGTCAAACAACTTTATTCATTGCAGATAAATGGAAATGTAGATCACCATGATATTGTTTTAAAATGATGAAGTATACACTATACGCCTGTAGTTTTACGCCAGGAGTTTCACGCGAGAGTAATATTGCCACTCATGTGCAATGTGATACAAATATTTCTGTTGTGTATTCTAGTATTGATGTATTCCCTCTAGCTGATGCCACGTCTCCCAGGGCAGGCCTAGACAGTGGCATACTTTGTTTTTTGTTTCCTTTTGATCTTCACCTCGTGATATGATGATTTTGTATTTCTGCTGGTTGTAGCGCTAGCTATCATTTTCACCCCATGGAAATTCAAGTGCAAAATATATATTGTGGACATCCACCAAAATGACTATGTCCTTGAACGGAGCATATGGCAGGATATTTGATAAACAGTGGTTTGAATATTGCATTTAAAGGCCCAGTATAAATTTGATAGTGATGAATACACCAGGTAGTTTACTAAAAATTTCCCAGACATTGTGTCTTGAATGACTGTGTATTCAACATGGATGCGCATCAGTTTTGTAATGCGTAAGAGAAAAAAATAACAAGAAAGATAAATGAGAGTAGTAATCTTGTTGTTGATGAATTCTAGTACTGAATGTTTTGACCTTCCTACAAATAATGTGTATTTGAGATGGAGAAATTTAAAGTGTCCATGCTGAGATACAATTCTTGTAGAGGAAGGTGCTTGTTTGGTAGATTACACTTCAGCCATCAGGTTGTGCGAATATATAGCTCATCTCTTGATGATATTTTTTTTTTTTTTTGAGATGATATTTTTTTTTGGGGGGGGGAGGAGGGGGAGGGTTAGGGAGGCAAAGAGGTGAGTGTAAGGGTCCCTTTCTCATGCAGAAATTTCTTGAAATGAGATATTGCAGTGCTGGTACGACGAAATAGTGCAATGTTAGAGCACATGAGGCAAAATTTGGACATTTTGCCACCGTTATGCAAATGTGCAGTTAGCTTTGCAGTCTCATGCACATGAGTGACAGAAGACAACAGGAGATGTAATGTAAAACTGCAAGTGGAAGTCACGTACAGTAATGTAATGATGAATTTTCCGTCAGGAGGTTTTACATTGCAAATTATCGAAGGAAACGTCATGGGACATTGGAAGATCACAATCTGGGATGTGATTTCATTGAAAATGTCTGGAGTTGCTCTTGGCACAATTAGGCAGCCACTAATACACCATAATGTTAGGTGTTTTTGTTTTGTTTTATTGTTTTACTGTTAGTGTGACCGCCCTATGTTGAGATTTGACAAATATGTTTTGATAGTCCATTGTAGACCCTGGCATGAAGTGCAAGCTGGATGCCCCAGAATGCCTCCCAGTGATGTAGTGTTGGCATGATGAGGGATGATGTAGCTCTAAGATGCTCCAGAGATCCACGTCTTGAGCTGGATGATGCTGCTCTGATCTGAGGGGACAGTTGAAGAAGAGAAGTGGGCGGAGTGATGAATAATACCAGAGGCCGAATGGGAAAAAAAAGGGTTTTAGGGAGACTGCCAGAATTCTGGCACGTAACAGTGCATTAAAGTGGACAATGTTCACGATTAGGACAACTCTTTTAAATGTCACGGGCATTTGTTAGCTTAAAAATTTACAAGGCATGAGCTGCATGTTTTTTATCCATTGCTTGTGCCACTGGCCATTGAAAGTCCATTGCTCCGTAGGAATAGCAATCATATTCAGTCTACAGATTGACAAGGCCCCTAGAGCAGAGGAAAATGTGTGTGCATACTGCACTTAGAGTAATCTGCGAAAACTTACCAATTACCGACAGTACCAATCAGCTAATATGTTCTACCCCTGCCAAATGTTTAGATAATATAATTTGCATCTGAAGTAAAGCAAACATACATTGTTTGTTGGACATACAGTGATCAGTTATTGTATGCATAATAGTTTCAGGCAGTCAGATTAATTGGGATGTCAATGCCATTATGATTTGTGGTTTGTCTGACATGGCTCAGGGAATTCTGGACAGTGCATTCTAAATGTTTATTTCTGTAGGAGTAATTATGATGTCTAGGAGTATGAGTGTTGGGAACGTAGGCTCTTGAGTGTGGGTTATTTGCAATCCACAACATTCACGTTAAATCTCTTCATTGGGTCACAGAGGGAGATTTTTGACTTATAAGAGAAGCATGTTTCATTAAATGAAGGATGGAAGAGACTCCATCTCCTGGACTGAGGGAAACATAACACTTCTAAAGTGCTAGTATTTCAAGGAGAAAGTATTGTAGCATTGCTTGGTTAGTGATCATATGTTAATGTGTACTTAGGTGCTCATTACACGACATGCAGTCAGTATTGGCAAGATGATATTGAATAGAACTGTAATTTGTGGTTGGTTTTTGAAGAAAGTCTTTTGAGAATATCGCCCCATGTGAGAAAGTGTGTAGGTGTTTCTACCTAACTGCTGATATTTTCTTTGTCAATTCTTTCATTTGGGTGGGATAGAACGTGTATATCGTTAAGTTTAGATGCCATTGCTGGGGCGTGTCACAGCCAGATGTAGAAGCTAGCACACACATCTGGCTGAACTCTGGCAAACAGCTCATGTTCCAGACAGAAAGCCGGATCTATTGAAATGATATCAGAACCCAGACTTTGAACAGATCCTTTTCCTTCTTGGCAAAAGTACAAGTCATTAATTAAGCCTTCTGTAAAATGGTGTTCTCTACTGGAGTCAGACCATTGGCATTACACGTTGTGGTATAGCAATTAAAGCCCTTCAAAGTTTGCCATTGTCCAGGGATGTGCGGGTAGCACTTTTTGATACTGACTTTCATGTTTAGCTTTAGATCTTTTTCACACATCAATTTGAGCAGAGGGGAAAAATTGTCAGCAGGCGCTGGTTTACTGCTCATTTTTCCTGAAATTACACTCCAGATCTTCAGATTTGATGGGAAAAAAAATGTATTCAGCTTACAAATTGTATGACATGACATTTGGAAGGGCAATGAATATTGTAGATTTAGATTTCATACACAATGTTTGGAGACATTATTCTTAAACCACACACAATTTTGTGACATTTGCGAATTGATATCTATACACCCTTAAATTGGGAAAGATGTAGAGATGTTTTGGTTGACATAAAGATAGAAAAGGTAAGAGATGTCAGTGATATTCAAATAAAACATGATCATGCCAGTAATCAATGTTATGGACAGTCAGGGAATGGCATCCAGAGAGTGAGCTAGCCACAACTTTTTGATCTGCTGAGTAGATACGTGAGGTACGTGTCGACGTGAGTTCTTGGTTCTTCCTCCCCCATCAAGATACCTGTAGAAATCACTCAGCCATCCAGGTATGGATGGACAAGGCGATGACGAATTCCTGGCATTCTTAAATGGGATATCCTGAAATGCGGGTTGGTTCTACTATTACCACTGACACCGGTTGAGGACACAGAGGGAATGAACTAGAGTAACTGAGTTGTGAAAGGTGATCCTAGCTTGGATTCTATCACCTGGGTGTCTGAAAGTTTATGGAGCATTCTAAGTGTTTTCCGTCCGTCGTCATTGTGTCCGATGCGCAATAAAGAGAAATCCAGTAAAGTATATCAATGGGGAGATCAATTCCTTGTCCTTCGGCCTGTCAACAATTAGGGGATGTCATTGCAGTGGAACAGAAGTTACATGACAATTATGCCTTATGGATAATGCATGCATTATTAGTAGACATTCCCGAAGAACCTCTGATAGAATTATTCATATCAAATTCAACAAAAAGCTGTGAAACATGTTCATCTGTGATTCGTAGATTTTATATTTTTGTCTGTGAATTCAAGCTCATAAATTTCATATCAAAATGTATTTCAGTGAAATTGGTATTACTTGAAAGCATGGGCAAGTGACATTTCCTGAATTAAAAATGCATGTTCGTCATTTCCTATTTCTAACCTATACTGATGCCACTGTTTAATGATGAATGATGATATCCTATTTACACAAAATGTTTTTCAGTATGAATGCTTCCTTTGAAATGTGCTAACCAGAACACACTACATGCAGTTATCCCTGATGGACCATCCTTCATGTCTGTAAACAACAGCTGCTCAGGGTTAGCTTGTTGATGTTTTGCTCTCTTGTTTCCCTTGTAGTTCCTTACTATGTTTTGCCTTTTCATTTGATTCCTTTTTTTTTGGGGGGGGGGGGTAGCTACTTCAACTATTCATTAATATTATAATGGTGGCTGATATACATTCAATTGTGAAGGAGTTGTCTGTGTAACCTCCTGTCTGGCAAATCTGTTTTGGTGCATGAAGCATGTTGCTGTCCAGAGAGACTGAACTTACTGATCTACCAGACATAGAGGAAACGATATATAGCCTTTTATTTTCATTTTGTATACTCATCCTCGTGGTTGTTTGTTCTGATAGCCTTTTTAAATCTGAGATAGCATTTATATACAGGTATATCAGATGTAAAGCCTGATCACTTTTTACCCTTCACTTTCCTGCCGTAGTTTGTGTATTTGCTGTTGCAAATAGAACAGTGCTGTGTGCCTTCAGCCATGTCATCTTCCTGTGGTTTGTTGTGAAATTCAACTTCAAGGCCGTGATAGCTTTGTCCTGTCAGATTTGCTCCATTGCCTGAAGTGTGATGTACACTATTAGTAACAAAGTAATTGGAATTGTTTAGTGACACATGACTGAGTCTCTCGCAAATAAAATACCAAACACTGCTTTGAGTGCTTTTATTGACCGAGTGATAAACAGTGTAAACTCAACAAGACATTGACTTTGCTGGAGTATGTAATACAGGGCTCTTTAGAAATGAGATCAGATACATCACGCCAAGCTGTTTTCTCCCGCTTTGTCTGAAATACTTTTTCTTTCCAGACACAGTTACCTGACCTTAAAACTGGAGTCAATGCCAAATGACTCATCATGTACATGCTGAAGTTGCTTGGAATGTTGCTGATTTTGGACGAAGTTCTGACTGTAATGGCTCAGGCTCAATTTCTGAGAATGTGTTGGAGCCATTTCCTGGTGTTATTTTGTAGGATTGCCAGAAACAGGGAATGCTTTGACCAGTTTTATCTCAATCAGTTTACCGGTTTCTTTCATACATTTCATTACTCTCGAACATGCAAAGCATGATGACAATTTGCGCAGTAGCAGTAGCTGGTGTTGTGGCAAAATTGAGACATCTTATTAGAAATAGAGTGAGGATAGATCAATGTGTGTAGTGAATAGGAAATTCGTCTTAAGGATATTTAGGTGATCCGAGTATCCTCTCGGATCACCTTCTGTTTTTGTACGGATTCTTTCTTCTTCTTCTTCTTCTTTTTCTTCTTATTTCTCCCCAAAAGTTGTGCATCGATTAGCTCAGAAAGTCCTCTTCCTATCAATTTCAAACTTATACCATATATATATCGTCTCCCAAAGACGGCAATCGAACTAAAATCAAAGTGATCAGTCGACCGTGACGTCACTATGACGTCATTATATGAAAACACATTCTCGATCATATCTCATTAATGGAATGAAATTTTTCAATGAAATTTACGTCACATATATTTCAAGTCAAGCGCATTCTACTTATATTCTCAGAATTCATCCATACCCTAAAACGTGCGCGTACGCGCGCGTTGAAATATTTGTATGCTCAAATCTAGCTCAAATTTTTTTTGCACACGTTTCAGACCATTTAGAGCATTTTTTGAAAAATTGAAAAAATTTTACGAACGCGTACGCGCACGCGCATATACGCAAGCACAGCTCATATGCAATAGAAATTTCCCGTTTTTTCACAATTATCGCCTGCCTGAAATGTCAGGGAATATGTCTACCAAGTTTCAAGTCAATCCGACTCAATATGACGTCATACGGGCCCGTCAAAGTTGAAATTCCGCGCGCGCGTCAATGGCGATATACAGTGCAACAATGCCAAAAAACTGCCAATTTTAAATCCGATTTTACTCGTCAGGATGGACGATGACCCCCCATTTTCTTTACACATTCTGAAAGCTGATGAGTTGTACATATCATTTCATGGGTTAGCGATGCTGGAAAAATGATTAAAAGATATCAAATTTCTTAATAAAATAAAAAGAGTAAATTTTCAAAATGACGTCATCAAATTACAAGTTCACTCGAGCGTATCTCACTTATCCTTGGCCAATTTACACCCAAATTTCAGTATGTTGTAGCTTACTAAATGCTCTTTCATTAATATAATAACAACATTTTGATTAGATGACAGCATCACCTCGTAATATTGGATTGAAAGTAATCTTGTCAAATTTGACCAGTTTACGAGTTATCTTAATGGGAGTGCAGTTTTTCTGGAAATGAAAATTGACATGACTATCTTTTTCGAGCACTAGCTCACCTATGCTTCGGTGAATTTCTCTAAGATTTTAATATGTTGTAGCTGAGACTTTGGGCTATCGTAAGTGTGCCCTTTATTTTTTCATACGGTATCTGGATCACGTCCAAAAACTTGGTTGAAATCAAAGCCTATCTTCGATGTATTTTCATATTTCTTTCTTTTTCAACTTTCTTTGCAATAACTCAAGAAAAACATACTCTATCACCACCATATTTTGCACATGTTTAGTTCATGTCACATACATTATTTCATAAAATAACAACTACTTCATCAGACGCCATCTTGGGTATGTAAATTAGGGTCAAAGGTCATAAATGTTTCATCCTGTATCTTGGTGAATACATGTTCTATCTTCCCCATATTTTGCGCACGTAAAGACCGTGTTACAAGGATTATTTCACAAAATAACCACTTTTTGCTCAGATGCCATCTTGTCTGTGCAGATCGGGGTCAAAGGTCATATGTACTTCTTTCTTTATCTTCGTTATGACGTGTTATCTCTATGGGAGGGAATTTTTCTAGATGTGAAAATTGACATGATTGTCTTTATCGAGCACTAGCTCACTTACCCTTCGGTGAATTTCTCCCAGATTTTAATATGTTGTAGCTGAGACTTTGCGCTATCGTACGTGTTCCCTTTGTTTTTCATATGGTGTCGGGATCATGTCCAAAAACGTGGTTGAAATTAAAGGTTATCTTCGATGTATTTTCATATTTCTTTTTTTTTCAATTTTCTTTGTAATAACTCAAGAAAAATAGCCCCTATCAACCCCATATTTTGCACATGTTTAGTTAATGTTACGTATATTATTTCATAAAATAACAACTACTTGATCAGACACCATCTTGGGTATGTAAACTAGGGTCAAAGGTCATAAATGTTTCATCCTGTATCTTGGTGAATACATGTCTTATCTTTCCCATATTTTGCACACGCAAAGACCATGTTGCAAGAATCATTTCACAAAATAACCACTTTTTGCTCAGATGCCATCTTGGGGGTGCAAAGTGGGGTCAAAGGTCAAATATACTTCATTCTGCATCTTTGATAGTGTATACGGAATTCGGCACCCAAGATGGCAGGTCTGACTCCCTTTTCAAAATGAGAATCCAAACATCACACGACCAATGTCCCTAATCTCAGGTGAAAACTCGAATCATTGATCGGATCACCTAATTTGTCAGTCTTGACAAATTCCGGGTCTAGTCTTCTTTGGATGTCTGCATGTAGTCATCTGGCCTGCCTTGCCAAATAAATCTTGTTAGGCTACCAAGTTATTTACATAAGGATGTAAAATAGAAAACTTTTACAGTGTTGGCACATTAAGACAATAATACTTGATGTACAGCATGTATGCACCGGTAGATGCAGAATATGTGAACTATGTGTGCAGCAGGAGAGTGTGTGCTCTGGAGTAAAACTGAGCAGTCCAACTGCTGATCACATGATCACAGTTGTGGTGTTTGCTACATGTAGCACTGCTGTATATTCCTGGCATCAGAGTCTCTCTCTTCTTTTCTCTCTCTTTCTTTCTTTTTTTAATGCTTTTCTAATCTCTCACTGTTGCCCTTGATCAAAGTGCTGTTAGTTTTTTTGAGGTAGAAAGTGCAATTTCAGTATTAACCATGCATATTTCAACGCAGAATGCAGGCAAGTGCCTGCTACAAGTGCAGTTAATGTCACGTTTGTGGCGCACCCCGTGCGACTTTTCATTGGACCGTTTTACAAGAATTCCTGCTAATTTCACTCAACTGTTACAAATGCTTAATGCCACTTTGCAGTCATATAATATTTGAACTTTGTGTGACACGTTTCTTGCCAGCGGAAAAATGACATTTAAAATGATAATGAGGTATGACTGCTGTAGCAAGTCACCGAGGGGTCATACAGTAGATAAAGGAGACAGGAGTTGTCAGTCAGACAGGGCAAGGACTCGATGTATTCATTTGTGGATTTTTTTTTTTTACGGAAGTCACTGTCTTAAAAGGCCCTACCTGGAACAGTTACATTTGATAGGCATTACATGTACCAGCAACTTTTAGGGTACAGTCCCTGCCGCTTGATCGGAACTTGGATAGACAGGAACACTGCTTTAAAGGGACAATATCGCAGTGGCATTTCTCTGAGGCTTGTTATCTTTAATGCATAGCTAGGACAAGATGATGGTTAAATGGTAAAATCGTCTTTGTCAACTGCAAACTCCAAGTCTGGTCACGATGCAGATAATAGTGTGGAATTGGTGTAGTGCAGATTACTCTGGTCCTGCTACATATTTATGATGCCACCCATGTGAGTTTATGAAAGGGGTAGAAGTCTTGAATACTCATCCCGACAAAGCAGTGATGACTGTATTGAGGATAGATCAGTTTATCTTATGTCCACTCAACTGTGTCCGTTGTCCTTGCTTGCCCTCTTTCAGCCATGCACTCCAGGGAAAAATTGATGCCTCTCCTTATAAATGGTTAACTCTCCCCACTTGCCTGAATGAAGAAGTCAAGCCAAGGGGAAAAAAAGAAAGAAAGAAAGAAGAATTGAGGTCACACATAGCCAAGTGCAGTGCTTACCGATTGCATTGTCTAGTGTTCTCACTTCTACATAATGGCAGATATTCTGTATGCATCAGCATA
Organism: Diadema antillarum; assembly: GCF_040938485.1. Taxonomy (NCBI): domain Eukaryota; kingdom Metazoa; phylum Echinodermata; class Echinoidea; order Diadematoida; family Diadematidae; genus Diadema; species Diadema antillarum. Next base: position 227,914 of record NW_027271519.1, read on the forward strand.
ACATTCAATCTGTCTGTCTCCGTCTGTCTCTGTTTGGTTGTCAGTCTGTCTGTCTGTCCTTCTATGCCGAGCAAGAGAAACATAGATGGATAGGCCGAAACAGGATGATAGTCTATTTCAACTCTCCGGTTGAAGGGTGTATAGTAGCTCCTTGTAGAAGGGTATTGTGGAATATGCGGAGTACAGTGGTGAGTGGTGCCAGAGGATGAGGACCCCTACATAGTGATGGAATAGGGCAGAATCGTCCAGAAAAGAGATTTTATATTTTTTTAGAAACAAGGAGGAAAATAATAGGTAGAGTAACACTACTGTGCAATGACTGCTGCTCAGCAAGTAATGAATTCAGTAATGGTCTCACAAATTCTAAAACTCAGTCTGCTCTGAAACACAAACCTGTGAGCAGCTACTTGGTTCCTAGAATAAGTCAAGCTTATTCAAGCTTGCTTAGCTCTTGTTAGAGCTGTTTGTACCCAGAAAGAATTCCAACATTCCCCAGGAGGACTTTCATGAGGTGATGCCGCAAACTTCCTTCACACTCATACAATACACACCTCACCATACGAATCCTCACATTCAAACAACAAACTTTTTCTCTCTTTTTTTTTACGCAGAAAAATATGCTTGCCTTCATCATGCATGGTCTTGTATGTTTGGATAAATTCTTTCATTCCCATAAAGAAAAAAGAAAAAATGTGTTTTGGCAAACCCTCTGATAAAAGACAATTTTCCTGTTATTTTTTCCCTTCCCCTTTTGGGGGATCTATACATTACATCACTTGCCTGGATAGTGTCAGGAGGGATACTCAATCAATCCGCTTCATCAGAAACATTGAGAGTGGATATGTGCTGTAATACTGTCGCATGCACAATCACCTGCTTTTTAATGACTGTAATGAGTTTGTGTGGAAGGATGCACTGTGTTGACAGCCATAGAGCTACACTGTAGGCAGTGATAGAGCTTGCTGTAATTGGAGAGGACGCATGTGAATCCCTTGGCAGTGCATGAATGTGCGTGTGTGGATCATGATGTCTCTCGGGCCAGTGATAGCCTTGGATGCCTGTCTACACACAGATAATGTAAATCTGTGGTTCAGGGATGTGCATACATACTGCACATACAGCTGTACATGGCCACATTGAGCCCCTCTCAAGTTCTTTGATCCTTCACACAGTGATGATGACTGTCATTATTAGGACGGCATATGTCGCATCAAACATCTGCTGCCATGGCAGTCCGCTCATGGCTATTCCTTAAAGGACAAGTTCACCTTCATAAACATAAGGATTGAGAAAATGCAACAATATTAGTAGAACACATCAGTGAAAGTTTGAGGAAAATTGGACAATCAATGCAAAAGTTATGATTTTTTTTAATTTTTGTGTTGGAACCGCTGGATGAGGAGACTACTACAGCTTGTGAGTCATATGCGTACAACAGTATAAAGAAAATATAAAAGAAAATTCAACATATTTTCACTTTTTTCGCATAATAAAAGAGCAATTGACTTGCCTCTTTCTAAAGGCAGGGGGAATAATATTACCCATAACATTTATCAGTTACGAGTCAGGGGAATGTGTACTTTTTTCAAAAGATGGAATTTTGTGAAATTCTCTTTATATTTTCCTTATATTGTTGTACGCATGTGACATCTAAGTTATTCATACACTGCAGTAGTCTTCTCATCCAGCGGGTACTGCACAAAAACTTCAAAAATTCATAACTTTTGAACGGATTGTCTGATTTTCCTCAAACTTTCAATGATGTGTTCTACTAATATTGCTACATTCTCTCAATCCTTATGTTTATGAAGGTGAACTTGTCCTTTAATGTTCTGTGAGCATCGCTACAGTCAGTGGCGGATCCAGAGGGGGTGCCCTGGGCGCGTGCCCCCTCTTTATTTTTTGTTAAAACAAAAGAAATTTTTAAAAAAATGGTGGGGGCTCTTGCGCCCACTTTAATTTTGTAAAGGCGCCTCCCCTGTACGGAAATCCTGGATCTGCCCCTGTACAGTCAAACCATTTGATGAGTAACTATGTAGACAGAAGGAAGAGATGATTTTTTTTCCCCCAAACATATGTTTGAGAGTACTTAGTAACTCTGAGACACTGTATCAGATCACATGGTTACACTGGAGAAATTACATTTTATGCTGGAAGGAGCATCCTTGCATGCTGCCAACACAACAGTAATGAAAACTTCATGGACTCTCAATATGAAACAAACTGATCCCAGCCAGCTTATAACACACTTGTGTGCAGTTGTGTGAATGCACTGAACGATGAGGAAGTCGCAGGTCGACCATATTTCCCCGCTGCAGATACTACACAAAAAGAAGTGGAATGCTCATTTAATAATTGTAATTTTCACATCATACCTTCAGTGTCAGTACCACTTGAAAACAGCAGATTTTTAATTATTTGTCTTTCATGATATGATGTAGAACAGCAAAGACGGAACAGGCATGTGCTTGTCCCTTGCAATGCCATTCACACTTTGCATCAGTAGGTTGCAACTGAGGTACAAAGTCATTCACTCTGAACACCAGTCAGTTTATATGTTGTGACTTTTCGTACCATGCCATTCACACAGTATATGTTGTGACTTATTGCTTCCAATCCAGCTCAAACATTCCCTGTGAATCTGCCTCCTTCGCTACCCACCCCCACCCCCCTCGCCCCATCCCACCCCACCTCTATAATTGACTTCATTATGTACACTTTTGATGATGCCGTTTTAAATTGCGTCGAGCTCCTCGGAGTAGAGCAGAGGCGGGGGGACCAGATGTAGATTGATGGCTGGGTCTGAATGAGAGATGGCTAATAGCTCTCAACTAACACTTAGGACCCTTTACTTAAATGCCAGGAGGGGGTGTGATTCTTGTGTCTGGAATGGAATTCAGCACATATTACCCTGATGGGTTTGACAGGGAACATACTTCACACGTTCTAAGCATTCTCCACATTTTCTTGCTCGTCCCCGCAGGTATTTGATAATGATAATGCGTTGACTGTTACTGGTTATCGAGTCATGAGACGGTAATGTGGGCATCCATCAACCATCATTGCCAAAGAATAAATGGAATGCTATGAAAATTGCACTGGGAAAGAAAAGAGAAGTGGGTTTTTTTACTGTGGTACATGCTGTAAAGGCAGAGTTCTGTCATCTGTGTCATTTCGTTGACTGACTACCGACTGATTTCAAATCTTGTGTCTTTAATATTTGGTAACCTGAAATCAAGTGAAATATGTCTAATGGAGAATGTTGGAGATTTTCATTTTAACAGATGAACTTACAAATAGCATCACTGCCAGTCAGATATTTCTGTGTAAATGCAAAAGATAACTTTCATAACTTGTGTTACTTAGCAGCCAAACCATAAATCATTTATTTCTACCTCACCATAATTGAGAAGTCATTCTCAAGAATTAATTTTTTTATTCATATTTCAAAACCTTCATAGATGTGGGGAATTTAGAAGGAATTTAGATGACAAATAATCTCACCTTTGGAGAAACTGTAAATTTCTTACTTACCGGCTTTCTCAGCCTTGAAGTGAGCTAGTTTGATGGGGGTAAAGTGACAGCAGGTCACATATAATTTATGCAGATTCTCTCCTATCTGAACTGTTCAAAGTGGGGATGGTGACTTTGCATATTCCTTGGAGTGTTTTCTCTTCTTGGATTGTGATGCATACACCGCTAGGTGATCTCAAGATCCTTCATCTTGCAGCAGCTGAGAAAATGTAAACTAGGTAAACGTCTTGATATCAATGTTTTGAATCCCCAAAGTTTCAATGTGTTGGAAAGAACCTCAAACTACACTTTTTTTTTTCAAACGGTATGTAAATGAGAATGATCCACGAAAACAGCTTCACTCAACTTTTGTTTTTCGTCTATTGGTATTGATTCTTTCAGACGGCACCCAGGAAGACACCGGCCAAGCGTGCCTACGGTCGCCAGGTCAGCCGCGACAAGGACGAGAAGGACGGTAAGGACTCCAACAAGAACGAGGCGAAGGAGAGCCGAGCGGCCAAGATGCGGGCGGCGAGGGAGGAGGCCCGCAAGAGGCTCATCGCCGCCAAGAAGCAGGCAGCACGGCAACGCATCCTCTCCAACTCCAGCGAGACGGAGGTGGAGATCTTCACGGCCAGCGGGCAGCAGCAGTGATGGGTAGCTGCTCCTCCGTTTGGATTGGTGGACCAGTTAACTGGGATACTCCTGAAGCTGCTTGCCAACATCGCAGGCCATCAGGGGACCCGAGTATTGTCACATCCCACCAGCGCTACTTCACAGAGTTGCGTCACTAGGCACTTTCTTGATGTTACGGGGAGACGGAAATGTGCTAAAATTAGTCTTTTCCAGAAGCGTAGTAGGGATAAAATTACATTTCCTCATATAACTGGTTGCTGATGCAGTGATGTCCTGCATATAGTAAAAGCTCAAAATGGCTTTGAGCTCAATCATTCTTAACTATCCCAATGGGATAAAGTGTAGGTTGAGATTAAATTCATGCTTGCCACTTAAGCTGTCACAAAACACTCTTCCTGGCAAGTGATATTACCAGTGGATAAAGATGTCTATCACAATCGCACACGTACACTCACACACATACACACAAAAGAGGGTAAAATTGAGTAAGTCCTTGATCCAGTACCATTGTCTGCTCTGTGATAATGAGTAGCATTAACAGTATTTTAAAGTATTGCTGTGCCTCCTGCTCTTTGCTAGATGGAAAGTGCAGTATGCAATCGCAGATTTCTACTCATCTTTGTAGTTATTAGGATATCTGGGAGTTTTGTGTGCTGGGATGATATTTTGGACCAGAGACAAGGGATATCTACAATCTCTTGGAAAGTATAATACATTTTGTATGTTCAGGTGTATGAGGGGAGGGGGTGACATATACCATATGATAACCTTTCATACAAAGTAAGAATGATGTAGAAATCAATATCATGACAGTGTTATAATATGTCTATGTGACATAGCAATATATGCGAGAGAAAACAGTATTACACTGACATCCTCTTACCCACACTCTTGTTTAGTTCATCCAATATTCTGGCCCTCGGACCGCAAGGCAATAATACCCTTCAAGACGGCTCAAACCAGTCAAGCATCAGAGTCATGCTTTGTTGGCTGCCACGTGTCAAAACACACACATCCCTGGCGAGGATTCTTGTTGGGAATGTGTCGCCACTACTGCTAGGGGGAGACCACATTTCTGTTTCTGTGGGTCCACAGGAATTTAACGTTTTGGAGGCTCTGCCTGTCACGGCCAGAGAACAAAGTTCATTAGAATATCAGTATGTGCTGTTGGGAGTAGGGATTATGAAGAAGAGGAAAAATAGCGGTAATGTGATCTTCTTTAATCAGGGAAGATGGGTTGCAACAGAGTATGGTAACTGCATTGACAATCTTAGGCTCCATTTGGTAATGTTCCTTAACCCTGTGTGTGTTGTAAGTGCTGGTTAGCACAGAAAACCACATTACGCTGTACACACTGTCCATAAGTCTGTGACATAGAATGGGTTCATGAGAGCACATGACGCTTACGCTCTCCACTCAATATTGCGAAGGCCAACGCTATTTTTGAACGTTGGACGACAGTTAATCTCTTTTGACTTGGCCTCATTGGGAAGGAAGTAAGTCCCAAGGACATCAGTTTATTGTTTGGATAGGAATCACTCTTTTTGGTGCTTTGTGTGGCCTCTGTTATTTAGATAAAGGAAAGACTTTCCCCATCTAACACTTCTTATTTGCCAGTCAAACAGTCCTGTATGATTGCAGTAGGTCACAAGCTTGTAAGAATGAACACCTACATGAACAGAGGACATCGGAACTACGAATTCAGGCTTACCGGTATTCAATTGGATTAATGGCAATTCTGGCCGTCAAAATTCAATCGGGAACACAAAAATTACTAAAACTGGGACAGACATATTTCCGAATTTCGATGTGAGTCAGGGATCAGATTGTGGGAGAGGACATATTTTGAGCAGAGTCAGCACACATGGAGCTCTGTCTGTCTGTGTCTGTCACTCTCTGTCTGTCAGTCTGTCCGTCTGTCTCCTTCCCTCCTCCACCACGCCCCCCCCCCCCCCCATAGCCATGTAATCATTGACATTCCTTCCTGTGCTTTGCCAATCATTGCAGTCGGAAGATGCACAAAGTGGGTCCAAAGCAGTTCTTTGTGTGTGAGTATGTGTATGTGTGACAGGAACACAACCAGACCAAACACGCTATTTGTCAAGCCGTCCCAGTTTTCATCGAGATACTCTACTCTGTTTCATGTCATCCCAATGTTACATCTCCTCTCTTGTTCTTCGATGGAGTTGATGTGAAAAAGTGACAGGAGAATTTGTAGTAAATGTGTGCCAAAGTTTCGTCCTTTGAATTAAGAAACTGTGAGAAATACAGAAGCAAAAATGAAGTGGAATGACCCCCCAAAAAAAACAAAACAAAACAAAACAAAACAAACAAAACAAAACTCCAAACCAGCAAAGCTTCATCACAGAGTATAGAAAAGAGTCATGCAAACATTCCTATCTAGACCTTGAATCCCACATGGTTCATCCGTTTTTTTGATGCACTTCAAATTAATATGTTAGCTATGATATCCTTGTGCCGATAATGACACACAGGGAGATAATTCTGTAATGAAGGCAATTTCTTCTTGTCATTATTACATCAGACCTTATTTGGTCTGACTCAACCGTGGGGGAGTGCCGATCTCTCCTTCCTGATAATCTCTTTAAAGTTCTAACTGTCTGCACGTTTTCTGGGAAGCGTATTTTGTGTGCGATATATTTTAAGAAGTTAATGGCAAAAGGAGTTAACTCCATTCTTGTTAATTTGTTGTATTTGAGATTAATCCTACTAAAAAACAAAGAAAATAATAGGAAAGTATGGGATATTGTTCATTATAACATTAACAATATTTATTCCTTGTTCTGTGACAAGTGAGGTATCATTGGAAATATTTCATTTTGCTCTATCTGATGATGGACTTTCTTTAAAATTTTTAAATATGACACTTAACTCGTTTTGCGATCAAAACCTTTCATTTGTTCCATCTATGTTCCCAACTGTTAAAGGCTAAAGGGCATTGCACCCGAGATCCAATACCTCTCAAGTGGTTGAGCCACTAAAGACCAACAGTATCGGCATTCCAACAATGTCTTTGTCGCCGAGGTCACATTCTTCATTGTGGCCCTTGTTGGCCGATCCCCTTTCTGATTGGCTTTCAATTGTTGACAAGTTTGCAGGGACACTCAAGTTTGACAGATCATATTCCATTTCATAGAGCAATTAACTTGAGTGAGAGAGCAAAAAATGTTTGAAATATTTTTCTGTTTCTTCACATTTTTTTTTTTTTTCTGTCAAGAAGTTTTAAACACTAGAGTTTGGACAGTGGGAAGAGTGAACGCAAATGTTAAAGACTAAGCATTTGTGTTAGTTTGTTTTACAGGTTGTGGTGAGCATGCTGTTTTTAGTGTGTGTGTGAGTGAGTGGTAACAAAGTTATGTTCTCAGTTCTGGATGATGGTCAAGTTTGTCCTGTCTGTGTGGAGGAAAACAGAATGTTGTCTACATTTTCTCCAAAATTAATATTTAAGGCCAGCCTGTACTTTGGGAATGATGGGTTTAATTCTTTTTTTTTTTTTCTAACTGTGGTACAGTGCAAGAAATGCAAAACATTTTCTTACTAGATACTGCTTAGAAAAAAAATCTTGGGTGTTGAATTGCAATAACATTGCAAGAGAACAAAAACATAAATATACAGGTAAATTACTATTAGCCCAGAGGCATTAGCAGAATACATTATCACATTGCTCTGGAGCACTAAACATGAAGCAGGGCAATTTACATTTGCTGTCATTGGTCAGTTGTCAGTTGGAATGCATACAGAATGTGTAAATATGATTAGTGAATGCAAATAATCAATTTGATCTCTGAAGGATTGTTTACAATTTCCTGTCAAATTCAAACAGTATATATATGAGTCACAAAAGGCACTCTCTCTTATGATTTGGGGGTGTTGTAAAGGGTTAAAACAAATATGACAACCTCATTCTTAAAGGGAGTAGTCTCATCATGCAATAAGTAATGGGTTAAGACATTCCGAGTGAAAGGGACTTTAAAAAAAGAATAGATCTATCAAGCAGTCAAAGAAAATAGAAGATGCTGCAATAAATGGTTTTATATTGGGCTGCCAAAATATGTTCGATGTAAAAGTTTAAATACACTGCTGTGGTACCCTACAACATCTTCAGACAAATTGTAATGAACACCCAGAAGGCTTTTGATGGATGTTGACACCAACACCAACTCTAGATGTCTACAAGTATGGAAGGCATCTTCTGCTTTGATATTGCAAAGGGGTTCAGTTCGTTTCAGACACAGGAGCAGAGATTAAGATTATCAGGATGGGAGTCATTGCTTTTATCCGTTAGCAGTGATTTTATGAAAATAACAAACGTGAAATGGTGTGATTGATCCATGATGGCAAAGGGTGTTGTTATACAACAGGGGTGCTGCTGATGAGAGACATTTTGACGGCACCTGTAACTGAGAATACGGCACGTCTTAATGCAGGATTTCTTCTGCAACATGTATAGTTAATGGGTCTACTTGTAGAGGAAATATTTGATATCCTCTTCTATTTGTCGTGTGAAAGTCTTGAAAAGAACAAAAATATTTTACCTTTATATGCCGACAGAGAGACTGATCTCTCTGCTTCACGAATTTTCAAATTACTATTTAATGGGGGGAAAAAAAGAAATGTAAGGAAGTTCTAAATGTTTAAGTCGATACAAAATTCCAGCTACATGTTTTGTGTAGTTGGTCAGTTTTTAAGATAATTTTGTACGCAAACAAACACAGCAGCATTTCATGAACTCTTGTATAGAGTAAAGGAGACAGTATTTCTTGACTGAAAATCTTCATGCTGTTGATGTAAACTGTACTGTAACCGATTGATGTCTCTCGCAGTTCATATTCTACATACCTAATCATGCTTATCATTGTCTATGCTGTATGTACAATGTACCTGTTATACACTTTGTATTGTACATGCTGTAGATAACATTTGTGGAAAGTATAAAAGTCATGATTGTAGTGCATTGTATGTGCATAATTGTAGTGCATTCTACCATGCACTTGTATACTGTATGTAATTTGCACTCTGTTGTATACCAGAACACACATACAAACGTATATATTTTATTTATATTGGGAAAGAATATAATTTTCTATACAAATGTATGGTGCATGTATTATTTTGCCATTTCGGATGATCATATATTCTTGGGGCAGGTCGTATTTATTGCTTCTCGTACAAGACATATTGATATATCTTTTTATATGCACTATAGAATGTTATCAACTCAACAAAGTATGTGAAGTGAAAAATCAAATTTGGCTGCAGATGAATATAATGCTATAGGAAGATATTTGAGAAGGCCCCTGTATTTGTCAAAGGTTAGATTTTAGATGAATGGTAATGTTCCGCTGTCTTGTTCGATTATGAGAAGGTCTATTCGTCACATGAAAGTGGTAATTCTTTCTAAGTAAATACTCTGGGTACAAGTTTTGTAATTTCAAGTGTCTACCAAACTGTGAAAATATACGGTAACTTGATTAATGTGGTATATGTTGATGCACTCACCTACATCAGTGTAAGATGTCATATATATATATAAATATATATATTCTATCTGTGTACAAGTAACAGTAATTTCTCTCTTGCCAGGCATCTGTTTTTTTGTTGTGGTGTGGTATCCAGTACCAGTGCTACTGTTACAGTATAGTTCAGCATGCGTGATTATATTCGGCTTCTACATACTGGAAATATGGCGTAAAGCTACTTGCATGACGTGTCCTGAAGTAATTGTATATAATATCTCTTTGGTTTGTAATCGATAGATTTTATGGATTTCTACAGGCTGAAAAAAAAAAAGTTGCCTTTGAAGCACATGCTGTGTAATGCCAGGTGGAAATGTGTATAGAGTAAATAATGTGAGCCCTTATCATCGTTGATAGATACAATATGTACACCAATTCCCTGTGCTGACAGCATTGTGGGGAAATTTTTATTCTTTCTTTTTTCCAAGGTTTATTCTTCCCCTGTAATAGCTCTCAATAAAAGTGGCATTGTACACATTCCTGACCGACCAAGGATAGAACAGGAAAACCATCCTTGCTGTTTATATTCCTGCTGTATTTCCGTACATAACAGAGGTGCAATTTGCTTCCTTTTTTTTTTCACAATCAGATCATATTGAGTGCCATTTTGGGGGAGTGTTATGCACGTAGAGAGACATTACCATGAACATGTTCCAAACACTCAGCATCATACCATTTGGCAATGTTTTAAAGTGCATAGTTACATCACGTTAATCAAGAAATGTCCACAAGATGCTGTGCAGTGCAAGCATCTCACCTATGCATGTAATATGCTGTACATTTGTTGTGCGCAAGCCAACTTACCCTGTATTGCTGTGAATGTCTTAAGAAAGTTGTCAAGAAAACTCATGTCATAGCTCTGTTTACTGTGTACTCTTCCTTTTTCATCTGAAATTTTTAGGTCACTTTGTGGAAACTGTAACTTCCAGAATGTAGTAAATCTTTAAGACGGTGTTTCCACATAAGAAATCCTCCATTTTGTTTCTCCATTTTATCCTCTTTTTTTTTTCTTCATGTCTCCATTTTCTACTTAAAGTTTTTGTGTGAGTTCCAAGGTTCCGAGGATTAATTATTGTGGTTTTTCATTTCACAATCTCTTTTTGACCCATGGTATGGAGTAGTGTTCCTTTTAAGTTGTAGAGGTAATATTGTTGATTGTTTCTTGTACAGGCAGTAGGGCACAGTGCAGGCATACACAGCACAGGTTTGTGTGTAGAGACACTTGACTTGTACCAATAGTTTGGTTTTGCCATTGTGTCTTCAATTACCCGTACTCCTATGGAATGTATCTCAGCTAAAGATGCAGATTATGTCATGGTAGCAGTTTTGGCTGTACATACGATGTGCTTCTTCTTTAGAGGCGGCGGCTCTCTGAGATGCTGTATTAGGTCAGTGTGGGTAATTAATCGTTGCTGCCCCATGGCGCATGATGTGGTGCTGTGGGTGATAAGCATGTACCAACCATCCCATACACTCAAACATCCAAAGTTAGGTGCACTTCAATAGAGAAATTTTGGGTCTAACTGCACATGTGGAATAGGGATGTGTATTTATATATATATATGCACCTCACATTATTTTTCACATGGACTATTCATCATGGAAGATTGTCAGATCCTGTAGAGAGCTTAAACATATTGGCATAATGATTTTGGTATCTAACATCTTACCACCAACTGAATTGCTTCTATGATATGTGGGTCAGGAATCCTGTGTGTGAATCAAGTAAGATCTTCTTTAATCTTTTTTTTTTAAAATTTATTCATTACTTTCCGTCTTGGTTTTTCTGAAGTCCTCTTCCAAAAATCCTTCTCCTTGGCCCAGTCTTCCGACATGTTGTCCCCACACCATGAGTGTGACCCCCTCCTCCCTTGTTTAGTGCGTCCACTTTGTCATCCAGGTCTTCATACCATATGACACTTAGCAACAGTAACCATGGTTGTAGCCTGGCACCAGCCAATCATCCTTGAGCATTCTGACTGTTGCCTTGGTAACTTTGCAACTCAAAACAGTAATTGCAAATTTTTCTATGAAATTAGGTTAGTGGTATAAATTACTGAACACATTTGGAAGATACACATACTTGCGTCAAAGTCACATCAAATGTAATTTAGTAGGTAGTGAGTAATTTGACATGTTGGAGTAATATTCAAAGTGCAGCTGGGTGATTATGGCTAAATTCAGTAAATACTACTGCACGGATATGAGATTACCTTTTGTGGTCATTGAGTAACAGTTTGTATTTCTTAGAATTTGGTACAGAGTTACAGGGGGCAAAAAGTAAAGACCAGGTGAAAATAGACAGGATTAAAAATGAAAGAGCCAAAGTGCAAACAGAAGGGAGATAAGAATACAGTCCCTGTTACTGAACACTTGAGTTAGCACATTCCAGGGAGTCAGGTTGATATAAAGCTGGCTGGAAGATAACACGCTTTCTGTGGTAATCAGAGTGGTTTTATTTATATGTCTTGCTGTGATTATTCTCCGTTGTATAATTACCCAAATGTAATTTTATGCAATGAGTTTTTCAAACAGTGTACATCTTCTGTCTTTTTAACATTTTGTTATTGATGTTTTGCATCGACTTCATGCTGAAATCTCTTTCTTAATTTATGTGGCTTTCAAAAAAAAGATATTTTTACACCGAAAGGCAATGAGACTATGAAAAGGTATATTCTTTCAATCGAACAAAGGTAGAGAATGAACAAAAAGGAAAGTAGGATGGGCACAGATTAGTATGCACATGGTAAGAAGTATGTATTCACACTACCGGGTGCATGAAATGAATTTCTATGAAGTTTGTACGAGTTGTGAATTTTATACAAAGTCTACAGACAGTAGCTGAGAAGATGACACATTTTGTAAATTATGTGATATTTTAAAGGCACCATCCTAATAAGTCTTGCCTGCTGCTAATAATGTAGTTTGAAGCAACATGCATGCTCGTTTTTTTTTTATACTGTATGTGTAATTATGTTCTGCGAGTAGAGAGTCTCGTGGAGGGGAAGGGGACGTGGAAGGTTTGGCATGTTGGTGTGCCCTGTGAAACCAATGCAATATGGGTGGAGGTTAACAGCGGAACAGCACGAGTTGTGAGAGTCAGAGGTGAGGTTTTTGTCCAGGCAAGATGACAACGTGAGCACAACTATTGGATGTGGCCAATCATGTGACTGGTGTGTTTGTGTCTGCCTCTGATCAGCCATCATGTAGGCAAGGTGTAGTTGCCATGGAGACCCAAAGGATGTGCTGTGTTTAATTTAACTGGACATCAGAGAAAGAAAATGAAAGTTATTTTCAAGACTGCATGCAGACACTCCAGAAGAGCGATTATCCAGAAGTATGATAAATGGGTGCACTGATCTCAACTTATTTCGGACTAAAAGTAGCCTAGGTATGATCATTTGCATGAAGATACAGGGGCAGTAGGATTGTGAAGGAAAAAAATTGAAGTTATTGAACTCAACACAGGGAAGATTGTATTAGCATGATAAGATATTATTTTTGTAGTCAGTCTCATGCTGGTTGTGCCACGTAATTGTAAAGTAAACAAAAAAATATTGTTCACAAAATGCTAAAATAATAAACTAAGAGATATGCTTATGAAAGAAGAATGCTGCAAACCAAGACTCTTTTTGTGATGAAGACTCGAGTGTCTTGTTTTCTTTAATATAAACACAAAATCTTTCTTTGATTTCATTCTTCAAGTAAATTCTTTACAATCAACATATATTCAAGATGTGTGAGGACATACATGCAGCCACTGGAAATGCTGTCACACAATTTTGTCCCCTTTTGTTAGCTGAACACGTTTCGACATACAAAGATGTAACTTGGCGCTATTGAAGAACATGCATTGTTATTATCATAGGATTCAAGACCAATGTGCGTACACTCTCACACTCCGTGACAGTTTGATGCATTCAGAATGCAATCATTAATCATGACATGAACTCCTTATTTTTTGCAATCACATAATTGATTGAGCACATTAGTAATATTTCAGTGATCTTTGCAAGAACAAATCGATGACATATCAACCATGAAAGACTGGAAAAAAAAGGGGGATACAGACAAGGTTATGTGTCTGTGAGGAGAAAGTATTTGAGAGGGATTTCTCAATTCATACCCAAGCACAAATGACATTTTCTTCACTGTTCAGTGAGTGATCCCAAATCAGTGACAGTACAGGAGATTCCCATTATAACAAAGTCCTCTGGACCAGCAGTTTTCTTTGGTTCATAGAATTTTTTTACATTTTTATTTTTCACATGGCCGAACAACAAATTATACAAAAATATGTGAATGATAATTTTGGAACTTGAATTTTTACTTCATTGCAGCAAGACTTTTGTTAAAAGAGTGTTTGTTATAATGGGAGTGCTCTCTATAACATTGCATGGTTGATCCCTTCGACAATTACCACAATTAGAATGCATATATTCAAGCTTGTTGAGGAACAACTGATACTGACAAAGAACAAAAAAATTTACACTTCAACCTATGTAGCACTACAAAAGGAAATCAATCTCATTTCTAAGGTAACATGGTTGCTTGCTCATAACATTTTACTACTCTTCTATTGCCCACATGAAAATAAATCCAATCTCCAAACCACTGGTTGTGAAACTTGCAGCATTAGAGAGATTGACTGCCTTTTTCATGGAAAAAAAAACAACTTTGTTATAACCCTCGTTTCTCAAAAGTAAACACAAGAATACACACATCTTCATACTTGGAACATGCTTCTGTCTCATCAAGTTGCTAATGTGTGACAGTACTAAATGCAATCCATTCTTCAGCATGGTTTCATACGATCAGTATCCCAGAAGTTAACTCTACCAGGAATAAGGTTTTGTACAACTTTTTAAAGGGATTGTATAGTTTTGGTTGAGACCTAACTTCAGCTTTCTAACAATTTTAGGTGAAATAATGAGAAACCTCTCATGAAATATGAAAGAGTGTGTAAATCCGAGAGGGATTCAACATTTATTTGATAAAAATTGGTTTTGAAATGGCTGAGATATCCAAAACAGAGCAATTCTAATAAAAGGTTGAAGGTGGGACCCACCTTTTATTAGGATCGCTTTGTTTTACTTTGGTTTTTTTTTTTTTTTTTTTTTTTTTGATGTCTTAGCCATTCCAAAACCAATTTTCATCTAATAAACTTTAAATTCCTCATAGAATGGTATGCTCTGTATTATTTCAAAAGTAGTTCCCTGGTAACTCACAAAAAGTTATAAGCCCAATCCTTACCTCCACCAATACTATACCATCCCTTTAATGTCCACATTTAAGGAGGCATGGACTGTAAATTGACTTGATTCACAAGGACTGTTCTACAGTAGTTATGCAACTGACAATAAAGTAGAATGATAGACTGGACCCATGGATGAAGACACTTCTAATATTTGAAATATTAGATATTATTAATATAAGAAATAATTTCTTATCAAAGGATATCGTTGCTGGGGCAACAAGACCTCGTATCTGACATTTTGGTGAAAATGACTTTTTTTTATTACTGGTCAGATAATCAGTTAAGTTATGTCCTGTCCAAATCCTAGCTGTCTTACCCCAAAACTGAAGCCACCATGGCATGTCAAAGGAAAGGCTCTCCCATTTGATACAGTGCTTTCGCTGCCATGTTTTTTTGCTCTCCTGAATATTTGACATTTTGTAGATACGAGGTCTTGTCACCCCAGCGACGATATGTGTTACAAGCACATTAACCTTTTCACACTGATTGCTATCTTAGTCCATATCCAAATCACTGCATCAGAACACACACACACACAATTTAAAATCAAATAAACGGCAAGGAAAGCCTTCATGTAGTTGTCACAATTTACAAGGCATTCTTTTTTCTTTTCTTTTTTTTTTAATGGGGGAGGAGGAGGGGAATTGAAATTATGATCAAGTTCTGAGTAGCCTGAATACGACAATCACCAATGTAAATATGTCTATAAAACAGTCAATTGGAAGTCAAAATCTAGCCTTTGGGTAAACGGAAGACATACCAGGCAATCAAGTTATACAAAAAAAGAAAGACGGGTAATGGTATCACTCTTGGTGAAGCCAGTTTGAACTCAACTTAGAAAAGTGCTGTTTTGGCAGTAAATGTCCTCTCCATATGACGATATGTCAAAAATTGGAGGGCTTCACAAAGAAGAGGTGAATTACTGTCAACACTTACACCACAAGATCATGACAGAAATAACAAAGCATTGACACTGTATGCATCACACTTAAAAGCTGTATGTCCTTCCAAAGGGACTTTGCTGCCATTGCAACCATCACAAACAAGAAAAAATATCACTATGAGGTATAAATATGCATAAGCTTATTGAAAAAGGTAAAGCATTTGCCCTATGGCATACTGAACATGCAAATTCAAAACATTCCCATTGAGTTTGTTTGTTGTTGTTTTTTCCCCTATGGCATCGTTTTAAAGCCATAATATGAAGGAATGGATACCAACAAGAAAATTGTCTTTAATGGAAAGCAGAAAGTAGAAATAAAATGCTACAGCTCAATGACATGCACAAGCACAAGGCATGCCTTAATATTCAATTAAGTGCCTCCACGGAGATTAACCCTTTGAGGACGGGCTGATATTGCTACAACATGCATTTCCCATAGACACCTGCCCGAGTATACTCGGGACTCGTCTTCAACAGGTTTAATAAGGGGAAAAAAATACTGGTAATCGGCCACATCACAGAAGAATTTACCGACAAGAATGCCATTTGAACGAGGGCAGTGTATCAACATTTAATAGCTCACTGAAATCTGGGCAAAATACTTAGATCATGGACATTTATCATTTTGATTAGCCAATGAACACAGTGTCTCTTTGACATCCGAAAACTAGTTCATATAATTGTAATTCTGCTGAAACAGTACTCCTTTGTCTTATATCACTGGTGCATTGACATTCAGGAAATATGCTTCACTATGACCATTTCAAATACTATGGACAATATGTCTTTACGCTTTCTTCCTGAATTGAAGAAGTCAGTCTCTCCATAAGGAGTATTATATCAAAAGTCCTGTTTTGCCTATTTTGCGTACACAGTAGTCTCATATTGCAGTTTCATTCAATGGTTTACTCCAGCTGAATAAACGGTCATAAAGATCTCATAAATACCTTCAATGGATGGAATAGAATTGTTCAAATTTTATTCACATGTTGGGCAAAATCTGCTTCCACTTACCTGATGTAATTGAGCAGATAATAGCGCACTGTAAAGCCCATGGACAGTGCTTTGCAAGTACTACACATTCAAGACAGCCATCGAGAAATACAGCTCACAGTACACCAGTTGAGATTGGTCTGATCTAGCTCACATCCTAATCAATATACTTTCTGCTACCACTACTAACACGATTCTCTTTCTATGCAAGATTTGCCCCTTTACCCGCTTGGACTATTCCCATGTACGCACTTACAAGCAGTGTTCAAACAAACTTGGGCACTCCCTTTAGGAAAGAGTTTTCTGGCAGACATCACTAAGAACTCACAAGAGAACAAAGATTGTTGTTGCCAGAATAGTCAGTTCTAGAACAGCAATATATTGCCATGTACAGGTATGAACAATTAAGAAATACCATATGGTGACGGTCAGACATTTTTTTTTTTAAACATCGAGAATGAATTACAATATCCACATTATCTAAAAAGCTGTAAACGCACCTGTCTAGCACTGGTGTCACATCTGTTATAGTTTTCGATTCAATTTTAAAAAAAAAAATTGAAAAGAGATAGACACAAGTTTCCACACATACAAATTCAATCTTTGGTCAACTCCTTTAATATTCCTGGCAAAAAAAAATCACCTCTGTTTGACCACACATGTCCTGCATACAGGATGCACGATTTCCCACGTCACATTCCCATAAATACTAGAAAATGTACCATGCGGTTGCATTGCTGTCTGTGCATGCTTTACTGTTCAACTTTTGGCACAATTCATCAAGGACCTTTGGCAAATTAACAAATTGATCCCAAAATAGCAAAATGTAAAACCTAATACCTACCATTTTGTTTCCTCTTACAGTGTGAGTCAATCATTCAATACTGTTCTCTGTGTTCATCACCAGTGATAATACACTTCTCCATCAATACGAGGTTGAACAAGAAATAGATGGTGTTGGAGGCTTAATTACCCTAACAATGTCTGAAAATTAGACATATTACTTGTACTTGCACAGTTCCATTTTGCCTTGGAAACATCCTCTCTGCAGCAGCCTATTGACTAATTGACAGTACTTACACTAAATCTCCAAATTGCCTGCAACTTCTCAGCGACTCACCAATTACCTGCATCATATCTTACCACTACCACAAAAACTTTAAGTCAATCTCCAATCTACACGCCCCTGATCTGCTTTCCTGTTTGGCCGACTGGACATGGTTACCACATGCTACTAGAAGCTTTTTTGTTGTTGTTCATGTTGTTGACATGATGACAGAGAACAAAAATCGTTTATTGTGACAAATAAGCGCAATACAAGGACAACAGCACAAGAACATCTGCAAATACTACTCACACTAGCAGACAAACAAACAAACAAACAAACAGACTTGAGCTTCCCATATATGTTGTAGCGGATCATTTCTGATGCCAAGTATGGGGTCCACAGTAACAAGAAACTCCAAATATTTTCAAAAATTTGGAACCTCACAAAAATTCAGTGCATTTCTGTCAAAAACCCAATCGCTGGACTGAATTGCATTTTATTTTCATAGTTACCTGAACACTCTGTCCCGAGTTGTGCTTTGAGAGGTAGTCATGAAAATTCTTGACACAAGATAAATGAATGGGTAACTACGGGGATGGCAAGTCATTCAAACAGCATCTTTGAAGTCCTAAAAGGAATTCTATAGTCTACAGCTGCAAGAGAGAGTGCAGGTGTGGAAGAAAGAAAGAGTAGAGCAACATGCCCTGGCAGGGGTAGGGAGCTGAACTTCTCGATTTCTGAAAACTAAAGCTCTGTTCGCTGAATACGACCATCAATCATGAACATTCCAGTGTTTTCCCTGGCTTGGAGAGCATGCAGTATAAACACAGGACCCAGAGTTTGTTGAACGACCAAATGTGCCTATGGTGTGAATGAGATGGTGTAGGGTCGATACGGCTTGCACAATATCACATTATTGCTTTGTCACAGAAGATTTTCACATCATGATTAAATGGAAAGAGATAAAAAGTCTTTACTAGCAAAAATCTGAATGGTACCTTACTCATGAACTGACACAAATAATGTTCTCATCAAACCTCTTCCAGACTTCATATCATAGTATCCCTTGCTTCCCATGCCTGTAAACAAGCATTCACCCAATATGAAACAAAGGGATGTCTGAACAATGCCAGGCTCAAGCTGGTACGTCATTCATTATTCAACATAATAGAAAACCTTGATAACTGTAAATTTTATCAACATTTATTTACAAACCATGTCTCCTTCATTTCACCTTTTGTGTCCCTACACTGTAATTCACCGACATTAATTTCAGGCTAATTTGATGCCACCACATAAAAAATAGAAGCTTTCTTCATAACATTGGACTTTAAATTCCATCCAGCTCCATGCACACCACAGCATTCACAATAAATTGTTGTCAATGTTTTGGCACCGCGCAGCGCCCTCGTTGGTCATCAAAGAATAAGCTCGTCATCAAGCGGTTGAAAGTGACTCATTACAATCTGCTCCTTCACGCCCTCCAGCGTGTCGGGGGCCCACTTTGGGCTGTGGTCCTTGTCGATGAGGACGGCACGCACGCCCTCATAGAAATCGTGGCCCCTCTGGGGATTCAAAGGACAGAGGTGTGAACCATTAAAGCCACTATTTAACACTGGAAGGAGTGATTAAACAAAAGTAAGAATTATCACATTTTATACATATGTATAGTTCAGCTACATCACAAAACACCTTACCGTACAAAAACTTCGCAATAAAGCCACAACATAAGGAGATATCACTAATCATCTCAACAAGCCGTCATGGAGATGGTTTATTCTAGAAATGGTTTTTAATAAAACTATTGTTAACATTTCGTATATTTGACAATACTTAATACCCCCGTCACACTAAAGGCGGAATGAGCCGGAATGCTGTTAGAATGAAAATTCTTCCTGCATTCCTGCATATTCGAAGTGCATTCTAATATTTCTGACGACCTTCTGAGTGCGTTCCAAACATTCGGGCCCATTCTTATGGCCAGCCCGAATGTTTTACCCATGCTTAAAACATTCGAGGAGCATTCGAAGTGGAGAAATATCGATCTGCATTCGAAGGGTATTCTAATTGGATTCTGATTGCATTCTAAATATTCCTACGGCATTCTAAATATTCCTACGACATTCTAAATATTCCTACTGCATTCTAACAGCATTTTAAACAATCTGACTTCATTTCGGAACGGTGTTGCACCTCAAATTCTGCCAAAACATCTCAAATGCTCAAATGCTTGTACATTTACTTCCAGTTAAATACTGGTCAGTGAAAAGGCTAGAGTAAAGATTAGAGTTGGGTTAGGTTTGGAGTTAGAGTTTGGGTTAGGGTGGGATTTCACGGAGCACGCGAACGTTTTGCGAAGGACGCGAATGGCAAAATCCAGCATTCGCATTTTGGTCTGCAAAAGATCGCCAAACGAACGTGAGGGTTCGGAAGCGTCGTCAAATGTTCGCGAATGTCGTTTTTACTTCGGCGAGAATTTCAAAAAAGTTTGAAATTTTCTGCGAACCTTTTCCGCACACTTGGTCGTGATTTGCTCGTGAATTGTTCTCGAAAGTGTCTTTAAAGCCTCGTCATATGCGCAAGACCTTCGCAGGACACGCGCGATGTTCGCAAAATGTTCGTGAAACCCCAAACAGACTCCGAAACTTTGGAGAATGTCTCGCGTATGTTACGCGAAATTTGCGAAGTTTTTCCGATCATTTTACGACGTAATCGCAAACTGTTCGCGTACCTTTTGAGACATTCTCGCGAACGTTTAGCGCACGTTTGGGGGATGTATGACCTATACTTTTCTACAAATAAAAATCGTAGCATACACCTAAACATCAAACAATTATTAACAACTATAGTAACAAAAGAAATTAAAGACTAGCAAAGAGAAAGAAATGTTTGTTTTACAAAAAAAAAAATCGCAAAATACAGTTAGAATTAATCTAAAGTATGTAAAATTTCATTTAAAGTATAGAGATTATGTGTTGGAGGAACTGCAAAAAAAAAAAGATCATATGCTTTACTTGTGGAGATACGTCCTAGGAAAAAATATAGGCAAGCACACAATAGAAAAATGAAAGAAAAAGAAAGGAGAAATAGAGGAAAGAAAAAAATTCAACTCAAGACAGCTTCCACCTCTCCTTGGGTACATTTTCTCCCATGATTATTGAAAAATTTTCGTTGTTCGCATTTCCGTCGCGTGTTCTTCGTGTACGTAACATGCTGTACTTTAGCAATGATACACACGACATTCGCACATACGTCGTGGAAACTTCGCACAAATTGCGCAAGAATAGTTTTCGGCTTCATTGTCGGAAAACATTCGGAGAAAAACTTTTCCGAATGTTGGATTTTGTCATTCGCGTCCTTCGCAAATCGTTCGCGTGCTCCGTGAAATCCCACCCTTAGGGTTAGGATTAGGAGTAGGGTTAGCGTCACGGGAAGGGTGTGGGGTAATTGCCCTCTCGGTCAAGGAGGTCTTGCTGGAGGACAGCAATCTGTAGCAAAGCAACATGGTCCAAGGATGATCGGGTTGAGACTGGTGAAAATCACCATTTTATATGCTATTGGAGACCATTCTTGACACAAACGGGACATTCGTGTTGCATTCTAAGTATATTCTAAGTGTATTCTAATTTTGTGGGCTGCATTCTGTTTGAATTTGTGAAAATTCAAAGTATATTTGGTAGTCATTCCGGGAATGCTCTGAATGCATTCGAAATGAGTTTGTACTGCATTCGAGGCGCTTTCCGAGTTTGTACTGCATTCGAGGCGCTTTCCGACCATCAGACTTCGAGCAGCAATCGAACCGCGCACGTGCGGCATTCAAAGTGCTTTCTAAAAATTCTGACCGCATTCTAACAGTATTCTGAATATTCCTACAACATTCCAAGTACATTCGAGCAGCATTCGAGAGCTAATTCATTCAGAATGTGCAAGAATGATTCGAAAAGGGTTCGAAGTGCATTCCAAGCATTCGAATAGCATTCCCTACCAAGCTGTCAGAATTTGAATTTTTCTCCCGAATGTGGCGCGAATTTTGAAAATCCTTAATTCCAGCTGGTTCTGCTTGATTCGGGCTGATTCCGAACTAGTGTGACGGGGGTATAACATTGACTATTCTGACTAACATTTTCAAGCCTCATTTTATGCTTCATTTTGAAGCACTGAAGCTATTATTTGTTTTTGTTTTTCGTATCTGCAAATGTTCGCAAGGGGGTTTTAAGTGTCAAAATTTGCCACAAAACTGCTAATTGTGTTTCTTTTCTCCTTTCCTACCTTCGCATTCAAAATTGAGGATCTCCAGAAGGGAAATTGTGATTACATTAAATTTTTGTTAAACCGACTTCACTTCTAAAGACTCTTTCTCATCCCCATCCCATCCCCCCCGCCCCAAAAAAAAAGAAGAAGAAAAGAAACAAGACTGAAATTATTATGAGGCTCTAAGGGTGGAAAGAGCTTTACAGCTACACAGCAAAAATGACTTTTGATGGAAGAAAAAGATATCGTTTTGAAGCTTTAACCATGAAATTCTCATGATCAATCCTACTAATCCACGATAGTGGGAGTCTGATACAAACCAACCAGGGGAAGGGAGTTAACATGTAAGACTTACAATGCATCCCTCTGCCATTCTGTACTCCATTGACAGGACATCAGCCAGGGAGAGTTTGCCGCCCTCTATCAGCTGTCTGTGGGTAATCTTCATCGACGTAGGTGACATCTTTTTCAGTGTCTGCAAGTTTACATTATACCAAGAATGAGTTCATACAGTATTCACTGTTCACTCATTTGCACTTATCCCTCTAAAAAAAGCAACAACAACATATACATTCACTTCAATAATTCCATGAAGTCATCGTCTAAGACTGATATTAAATTGACTTGTTTTTATTTCTGCTATTATTGTCTGAAATCCTATATAAGAGGACTTTCTATGATGTATAACCTTATGGCTGTGTGACAAAATATTGGGATTTCATAGTCAACAACAAATGGTTCCAAAAGTAATGCACACATACACGCATAAAGAGAGGAAATCTTACTAATGTCACAATAATATTGGATTATGTCAAACAAGGCAGGAGAATCCTACTGATACTGAAAGAAGGGAAGCATGTGCAGCACATGCTAGTAAAAACATTTTTTGTTATCTAGACCTCCAACATTGATATACTAGAAATGTCGCTACAGCGACTGGTTATACCCCCCCCCCCCCCCCCCAAACAACATTTCATAAGCTTTGGTCAAAAAACTGAGGAAGTAGTTAAATCCGCAAGATCTTTCCTTGATCTTCTGCCATTAATATGCCGTTACCATGGCAACGTACTTTCGGGTACTGTCGAAAAATGCGTCTTGCACATCTACAACCAAAGGCACACATCTGTACCAAGTTTCATGGAAATTGGGCAAAAACTGAGGAAGTAGTTTGCAACACAAAATTTTCCATCATTTTGGCTCATAATATGTGAGCTGTTACCATGGCAACATACTTTTTGTCACTGTCAAGAAATGTGTCATGCTGACCTATATCCTAAGACAAACATTCAATATGAATTCCATGAGAATTGGAAGAACACTGATGAAGAAGTTTTGCCATGAAGCATTTTGCCATATATTTTACCAATAACATGCCGTTACCATGGCAACGCACTTTTTGCCACTGCGGAAATATGTGTCTTGCACATTAACATATTCTCAGATGAACATCTGTACCTAATTTCATAAAAATTGATCAAAAACTGTGGGAGGAGTTCGCGACGCAAGATTTGTACCCATTTTTGCCCATAATATGCCGTTACCATGGCAACGTACTTTTGGGTACTGTCAAAAAATACGTCTTGCACATCTACAACCCAAGGCACACATCTGTGCCAAGTTTTATGGGAATCGGTTGAAAACTGAGGAAGTAGTTCGCGACGCAAGATTTGCAACGGACCGACCGCCCGACCGACCGCCCGACCGACCGCCCGACCGACCGTCCGCTGATTCCTATATACCCCCTTCATACTTCGTTTGGCGGGGGTATAATAATGATAATATGAACTCTAAACTCTACTACCAGGTATGAGCTAAACTTGTGAAATTTCATTGTGTGTGTGATTTGGGACTGCTTTCAAAAACTACATATAAATGCTAATCACGTTTCTTTATGAACCATAGTTTTCCTGTTCAAAATTCTTTGAATCAATATCTATGTGGGCTTCACTTTGAAATGACCTGCTGCACGATGCATACATTGGATAGGCCTGTCACATTAGACATGTCTGAACATCTATTTCTTTAAATAAAATTCATGACACCAGTAGTCTGAGGGTGTGACTGAAACTTACCTCCAGTTGTTTTGTGGCCCACTCCGACCCATCTTGCTCCAATTTCTGAAAGATCTCCTCCAATGACTCCCCGTCAAACAGCCTATCTATGTGTTCTCTATGGGGCTCCAGGGAAAATGGCTTGTCGACGTCAATTGTGCACTGCAGGGAACATGCAAACGAATGAAAGCTCAGTGCAGTTTTGGCCATGAAACTTTATTGAGAGAAATCGACTGGAGTTACAGTGAAGATGGTTAGCTGCCTGCATTCCTATATCTAAATAATTGATTGCAAGAACTACATCGTGGTGCCAGCATTATAGCTTTAAGATGCAGAATATGCAAGAAATAAAGTGAGAAAATGCTCTTTTACTTTCTAAAAACAGAAAGAGCATCTTGCCTTGTGACAGAGGGATTACTGAGGTTTTACTGAGCCTAGCACCAAAAGACACGCCAGTGTTAGCCAGACATTCTATTATGTGAGCCAACTCATAACTTCCACAGGGCCGACATCAACTTTTTCCTCTACTTGTGTGTCAACCAAGTAAAATCATCAATTTTCAAATTCTTACTTGCTTAAAAGAAAAAGTATTAACCCCCCTTCCCCCCCCCAAAAAAAAATAAATAAATAAATAAAGCGGCAATGTATACATTGACTTGAGGAGCTTCTGATTTTCATATCAAAGTCAAAATCTGACTTGCTCATATGGGCAAGTAAATGACCTTAAGCCTTTAAATATTTTCATTTGCCCAAATACAATTTTACTTGCCCAAGGCAAACAGGTAAGTAAAAGTCAAACCTGCTTCTGTAAACTGTTGTAATTGGAAACTTAAGCACCCTCAATTTTTTGTGTTAGGCCAATTTCAGTTAACTTTGCATGCAAAAATATTTTGCTTATACAGTTAGCCCCCTGTTATCCAGCCATGTCGGGACTGGTGCTCGTCCGGTTGAGCGATGTGGCTGTATATGGGAGAAACAATGTTTATGTATATATAAGTACAAGTAGGCGGCTGACCCGGTGGTAGCTATATGTACGTAATGTACACTGCAAGAGTAGAGTAATTTATGCTAGCATACTTGCAATCATAGTCCTGAAATTGAAACATTTTACTGTAAGATTCATAACATGCTCCTGTAGGGGACATTATGGGTAAATTGCAGGGGTCGCACTTAACTTTTTTTTTAACTAGCCAGGCGGACTACTTAGAATCAATTTTGACACTAAAGCAATATTTTGGCTAGCCAGACGGACTAGTAACTTCAGAATTTTATGATTTTTGGCTAGTCCGACGTGATTTTGGGTGGCCAATGGCCAGCAGACCATCGCCAATTTCGAACCCTGAAATTGTCTGAGTTTTGTAGACATTTCAATTGTGTTTGAAAATCAAAATTTTTCTTACTTTCTTACTTTCTTATTTTTTTATTTTTATTTTTTTGTCTTCAGTGCTTGAAGGCATCCGGATAGAGAAATCCAGATAAGAGTGGGCCACATAATTGAAGTCAGGACTGTATATGTAGTTTTGTACCTTATTCAATATCTCTACTAATGTTGATATGCTACTGATGATTCATTGAGCCTATGACTTGAGAAGATTTTCATACCACAAAATATTCTATGTTCATAGTAACAGACAATACCTCTTGGTGATAACGTTGTAGAACTTCTTGGATCTGGGCATCCTGAGGTGATGGCAGTTTAAGTAGCTCTTGTTCCAAGTCAGACAGCTGAAAAAAAAAATGAATGTTTAATAAATTTCCATTACAAGTGAACTCAAACTAAATATTCACATCCCTTGCTTCATAATTTGGCTGTATTACTTTAACCTTGCAATGACAATGGGCACGGGGATGGGTTGGAGTTGCGCAATCATAAAAATGGGAACTGATTTCATGACACATTTTTCTTTACACACACAAGTAGAATATTCTGAGGTGATAGTAAAATGTTATCATTCCAGCTACTTTGCACAAGTTGATGCAACAAAAATGGCTAATTAATGAAAGTATGTGAAATCTGAAAATGTCATATCTTTCTTCCATCACGTACAATTTTGATGGCATTGCAACCATTTTGCAACCATCTTATTGCTCTGATTTCATTCTCTTCATGACAGTCAACTTGACCACAGAGCAAAATGCTCTTTACATTATACAAATAGGGCACACTCTATGATGCACTATGCAAGATTGTAGAATGATAAATGCTAAATCATCCAAAGTGCTGTTTTGTTTCAACAAGGCCACAGCAGGCCGAGGCAAATAAAACTGTATGAGGGATAACTTAGTACAGTACTCTCCGCGTAATCGGGTATCGCTTAAACGGGTACTCCGTTTAATTGGGTAGTTATGTCAGAGTCAGTTCCAATGCACATTGAAATTCCTCTCCGCATAAATGGGTAAATAATATTCTTCTAATCTAATTTTTACCCACATTTTATCGCAGATATAACACTTTAAGGATTCATGCGTGTCAAAATTTCCACGGCTAATCGCATTCTCTGCTTAATTTGCAAAGACCGACCATTTGGGAAGTGATTAAACATGAAAACACATGTACACGTACCGACTTGCCACACGAAAACGAACATTATACATGTACCTGGGCACTCCCAATTGCATAGACAGACAGGAGTTGAACACACTTGCGCTCCTCCCTCGCTCCGCAACAACATTCACCATACGAGAAGTTTAAAACGAAAATTAGGCCATGCACCAGCTCCATGCATAATTTTGCTTTTCCCCAGTCACTTCTCAAAAAGTAACCCGACGTTCTACGTTACTAGTGCACGCAAAGAGACGTGTTCATTTCGGAAAACGCCTGCGTGTTAGCGAGGAGTCTATACGTCAAATGACAAAGTTTTCTGAAGACAAATTTGTCCGTAAAAAGAGTGTAAATTAGTGCTCGTGACTGAGCAAGTGTAAGGTATGTATAATGTGCCGTGCAAGCACGCGTGTTAAGCATACAGTGGTGTTTGGTGCAGTGTACAATGCATGTAAATACACATTGTGTGTGTCAATTGTGAATGAGACATGTTCTTCTGTTAATCGGGTACTCCGCTTAATCGGGTAAGAAACGCTCTGCCCGAGCCTACCCGATTATGCGGAGAGTACTGTATTTGGAGTTCTATAGTCCAGTACTGATGCATCAATAGAACATGCCCTAATTGTTACAGTAAACAGGCCCCTCAATCTACATGGACTTTATGTAGGTCTAGGCTTTAGAAGTACTAGATCTAACATTAAACTCACCGTACTGTTGCACGCAGAGTAACGATAACCTTGTTTACGTACAGCTAGCACATCTGCATATGCGTATTGCTGAGCAGACTTGCGTATAATGAACTGTTGCTTTCTGCGTCCAGTGCTCTATGCGCGCATATGTCGTTTGGCCTTGTCCTACTATGTTCCTCGCTGCACGAATCTCTGCATAAACACAGTGTGGGCGTGATGTAAGCATTGGCATGACCGTGCCACTATACCAAAGTTTTTTCACAAAAAAGTGATACCATCTAACTAATCACAATGCATATATTACTCCACCTAATACTATCATCACATCAGATAGTAAATTTTCTCCTATAATATGGTCTATTTGAGTGTGTTTATATAAATTCCACATCAGAGCCGATCAGTATACACAATCAAAGTTCCCGGGGCTGGCTAGCTGAGTATGGTGCCCTGTCTTTTGGTGGCAGAATATATCTTTTTGGCTAGCAAAGCCTTTCAGTTTCTTAGAGAAACCTGCCCACACCCACTGGCTTTCAGCTGACTATAAAAACCTTGTAGACTTGTCTCCATCCCATTCAACCCTCACCTTCTGAGCTTCTATAAAGTGGGTGGCGATTCCGGCGTGGAAGACATCACGGCCTTTCAACCTGTAACCGGTCAGCGAGAGGTAGAGCCCCAGCTTGCCACTCAGGCGGGGGAGGAAGTAGCCACCCCCGACATCGGGGAAGAGACCGATGGCAGTTTCAGGCATGGCAAACAGTGTCTTCTCTGTGGCCACACGATACCTGCCGTGGACTGACAGCCCAACACCCTTGAGATATGGTGGAAAAAGAAAGTCAAGAGGTAGACATATAAATCTAGACTAATCTACTGCAGTGTATGACAAGACAAAGCGACACGTGCCTTCTGGAAATACTGTTCATAGAAAATACCATCAATAACACATTATACAGGGAGGCTTCCATTGCCTAAATCTATGCCAAAAGTTATATAATGTGTGAACAGGCGAAACTGTGCTCCTCTCCTTTTACATATAATGACTATATTCCTCCCCCCCCCCCAAAAAAAAAAAAAAAAAAAAAAAAGATGGAAAGGCGTAGACCACTGCTTTAGGAAACTTGCTAATTACACAGACTTGTTATTCTAAAATATGTCTTCATTCCATTTCATTGGCAGTAGACTAATTCCTACTTTTCCTCACCATCATTAGGTCCAGCAAGATGAATACACTATTCAGTTTGGGTACATACAAGAAGTGCTGCTGGCATGGAACAACTATGTACAGGTTGTGAGTTACACAAACACTGCACTTAAGTATGAACATTTAAACATGAACTTGGCATGTTGGGATGAAGGCTTTGAGAAGACTTGTCTGTTGGTGGAGTTTGGGGGCATTCCTGGTCTTGGTTGTCTATTGCAATGCTTCGCAAGTTTCCTCACAAGCCAATGTGAATTTTTCTTCAAAGTAAAGAAAATATTCTCTGGTATGAGATACGACACAACTTGGTATTCACTTTGGGGTAGAATGTTTGCATCAGAAGCTTGACAATGAAAGGCTGCCCTCACCCCACCCATTGTGATTCCGTGGATGAATGCGATGTATGGAATCCGCATCGTGCCGATGGCGTGGTTCAAGATATATTCGTTCTTGAAGAAGCTGCCAGCTGATGGATCGCCAACCTTGCCTGCGTCTGTCACAGCTGTGCATGAATGGAAATGAAAACACTCAAAAGTGAAGCTGTTTAGATTTTCACAGAAAATCATTCACGAGACAACTTTAGAATAGGTAATCAAGTTTTTTCTTCATCATAAGAGAGTCAATACATCCTGCTATCTCAACACAAAAGCTAGCCAGGCTGTAAATGTCCACATTCATGTGCAAAATGGACATTATGATTAAAAAACAAACAAACGGAAGATATGCAATGCTTTAACATCCATTGTTGATTCAATATACAGCTTATGTTTTAATGGTCATGTCTGGACTGCTCTTTGGTTATTGCTTCCAGCACCAGTTATAAGGAAAGAGCTACCACACCACAATGAATATCAAAAGTGAAGGTGTAAGTCTGTCAAAACATGTGTCTCCATAGGAATGCTGGAGAATGCATTAGTAACAGCACTGAATTTGCATCATGTAACATCCTTAAATGGATACCAGTATTGAATTGTCCTATTAAAGCCTGGGAGTGTTGTATCCCTGTGCCTTTGATCTAGTCAGTTGTCTCAACTGTAGTACTAATGCTAAGTCTGTTTTCATGACAAATATAGCACATACACAGTTCTTCTCATTCAGATTTGATTGAGGGAGAAAAAAAAATTGCACTGTCCATAAAAAAACCAGACTAAATTCAAGAGCAATCAAGTACTAATAACACTTGATTGTACACGGGTGACTGCAAAATTGCTATTTATCACAACCCTTTGGTTTCCATACAATTCTGTTCACACATCACAAAAGTGACATTTTGACTTCAGAATGGAGCATGTCAACAGTAGAGGTAAGAAGACTAGTACCTTTGATGTCTCCTCCTGCACAGAATGCCTTGTCCCCTGTCCCCTTCATAATGACCATAGACACTGTGGGGTCAGCACACCACTCCTAACAAATGAAGGAATATTACACAAATACATGTCAGCATATTTATGATGTAAAATTACACGAGACATACATATCTGCAGTTAACTTTACTAACTATATTGACTTCTATTGTTGGAAAAATGTGCATAAGGATGATTCTATAAAGTATACAATAGACCAGATTACTATTGTTTTCAAATTCGTAATTGCTTTCAAATTCCATGCACATTTCCATCACAAAGTTTACCTCTGACAACCCTACAGCTTGCTGAAGGCTTGCTGGACCTAATAACAACTACATGAAGAGTGCATTCCTAGCGATATAAAGCTCAAAAGAACATCACTTTGAATCTATATGCAACAGG
This sequence comes from Diadema antillarum, assembly GCF_040938485.1. Lineage (NCBI taxonomy): Eukaryota > Metazoa > Echinodermata > Echinoidea > Diadematoida > Diadematidae > Diadema > Diadema antillarum. The sequence continues at coordinate 258,317 of NW_027271519.1, forward strand.
TGAGAAAAATGGTTAATGGTTGGTTTGTAAGGATGAAACATGCACACACTTGAATACGTTATAAACTTTTGTACTTTCCCGAGACAACAGCTCCACATTCTGTAGATAAACATTGGTTCATTTCTATATAAAGGCCATTGGGAAGGGGACAAAGAAAGTTTTCAAACGTTGGTTGTCCCAGAGGTAGCATCTGGTTGTCCCAGAGGTAGCATGAATACCGTAACTGATAGTTATCAGTAGCACCTGACTAGCTCTCAGCGTGGGAGAAGAGGATTTAGAACTGGAACATATCTTAAACACAAGTAATGTCTAAAGGAAACATACAGTGTATTTAGTAGAGGTGGTAATGGGGGAGTAAAGGGCTGATGGAGAAAGAATTGAATTGAAATCAAAGGAATTGAATTTATTTGTTTCTATGCAGCTCCTAAATGAGCAATGAATGCTCATATGTGAGCAGCCACAGGACTAACAAAAGTCCCCTCTGGGAACCCTATAGGGGGACCAAATTTGGGTAATGACGAGAAAGTGCCTTGCTTGGTGTCACAACCATTGCAGCCAGGGGGACTTGAATCAAGGACCCAATGATGCACCAAAGCCACAGCAGTTCTCCAAGGTCTATGCCTTTGAGTGCAGTGGAAATTGACTCACCCTCAGTTTTGGAGTTATCTTCATCACCATGGAAAGGTTGAGGGCATTGAGGGCCTTTGGTCTGTTTAGTGTGATGACTCCTGCTGAATCCACTCTCTCCAGAACGACATCTTCCTCTGCACTCGTGGTCGACGACATCCTGACGTGCCGTAAGACAACGGCAGTTCTCTGAACAGAAGCCCTTCACCAAGATAAAGAGTTATAACACATGAGTGTGATTATTAACCTTGCATATTACACATCATGTATTGTCAGATACACATATCAATTCTATTTTGTCTTCTGGAGGCTTTCGGGTGTCACAACAGGTAGGAGATATTGTTCTAATTTCTCAGTATTTCAACAAATCAAGAGGAGTTGCAATAAACCCATACTGGTAGATAGTACTATTCATGAAGAAAGGTTCAGTTTCATAAGATTGTAATAAAAATAAATTATCATATATCATTTGCAACTTGACCTGAAAGGATAAATGATGACAGCATTGCATCTGACAGTGGATCTAATGCAACCTCGTATGAAAGTACATGGTAATATGTCAAGCAAAATAAAAAAACAGAGCTGACCTCATGCATTTGCTCATTTTAATTCACAAATGTAATTATTTTAACTTTCAGGAATAATCAAAATTGTGTTCACAGGATTCAAATGTTGGTGATATATCCTTCTACTTATTTCAATATCCCTTCCTTATTATGCAATTTAACTGTTTTCTTTCCATCAACTTGAACTACACGTCAGGCCAAGTTAAAAACAAAAGAAATGGTAAAAGTGCTTACTATATTGTCTATTCACATTACTGACGTAAATATACAAAATTTGTGTTTCTTGACCCCACCTGCATCCTTTCTGAGTTGTCGTATAAATTTTTTGATACCAACTCTTTTTAGTTTTGAGTGATTTAACTAAAACAGTCCTTCTCTCATTTGAGTAAATTTGTCAAATTATTGTTTGTTTCAGAAGAGACTAATGAAAGCGTTTGATAAAGTATACGTAAGTTGTGTATAGTTCTACACATCTGACAGTGTGAAGCCATGTTGCTACTGTGCACAAGCACATATTGTAGGGATGTGAGGCAGTCCCAGGTGAACAGCTCATGTGCACTACTGTAAAAGTTGAAATTTTCACAGTGTTGAAATTTTGGCGCATTTCGCGTAACCAGAAGCTAGCGCGAAAATAAAAACACGCGAAAATTTTAGCGTGCCATATGTCCCAGTAGTTGATGTCTTGATTCCGCGGAATTAAAAACATGTGAAACTCTTCTTACTTGGCCAAGCGCGAAAAATTAGTCACGCGAAAATATCCACTTTTACAGTAACCTGAGCACTTTGATCTCAATACATACTCTCTCAGGAGAGACTAGTCAAATTTGAAGATACCCAACCTCATCATGGATCGGCAGTTTTTTAAAAAGCTTCCCAGCGAGTAACCAAATTTGTAGAACATCATCAAAGTACCATGGCAAGTGTTGTCATCGTCACAGCACTCTATAAGCTGTTATTTTGGGAAGGGTTTAATTTTCATGCATTTCATGAATCACAGTTGGATTGCAAAAAATGTCGCCTTGAGCTAGGGGAGATGCGTTTACCAGAAGCATCAGGTACATCCATTTGGGAGAGTGCGTCGCAGTCAATTCATGAAAAGAACATCTCATGTGCTTGTCACCTTCTCATCCACAAAAATATCTGTATGCGAAAATAACAGCTTATACAGTAACTGCTAAATCAGTGTGAATATTCTCAGGTCAAGTAAATTCTGATGGGGTGAAAGCCCACAGAGAATGCCTTGGCCTACATCATACTATTGTCTATATCTCCCCCATGCATGCTTCATGCATGATTGCATGATTGATGTTTGACCAGGCACTGATGGGGGTGTTTTTACAAAGAAATCAGTTCAGATTGAAGTCATGCGTAAGTTCCCAAATCATGCATAACTATATGCAATTGTATCCTGTTCAACAAAGCTCTCAGTTACGTGTGAGTTTTGTGCAGGCCTCACGAGTTATGAGTACACTTGTAACTTAATGCATGATCTATCAAGTAAAGCCATGCAGAGACTTAATAGGCTATGGCAGTGTAATGCTCAATCCACAATAGCAGCAAGCTCACTAGCATACTGAGTAATTTTTAACTCCAATCATTCACCTGTTAAATCTTATCCAGAATGAGGAGGAAGTATTTAAAAACCTGGAATAGTTGGGTTTTCTTAGTCCTGCACCATTCACTGATCAGTGATCAAAACCAAATGTGAGTTGTTAAAACAAAATCTTTGCTCCTGGCTTTTTAAGTTATGCTTCTAAATGAGAATCTTGAACTTCAAACAATGCAGCTTTAACGTCTTGTTTCATCAAATACGTGTCAGGCCAAGCAGAAGAACAAAAACATGGGATTCATTTATTTACACCACTGATCTGGTCTCTTATAATGCATCTACCATAGTGATACATGTGATATAATTTCGTATTGGATATACCAGGTAGCAAAAAGGTTTAGGTCCTCCCTCATTGCCTTTCTCACAAATACTGTATTAGAAACAAATTTGTATTCTTGATTTTGAAGATCTTAACCCGTTGAAGACGGACGGACTTTGCTACAACACGCATTTGATTTCCCATCTGACACCTACCCAAGTATACTCGGGACTACTCCTCAGGAGGTTAAAAACAAACAAACAAACAAACAAACAAACAAACAAAAAACAAGAAAAAAAAGAAGAAGAAATAGTAAGATATCAAATAGGAATGGCATCCCTATATGACCATTATGTAGGCATGAAAGTTAAGCTGCTTTGGTAATAAATACCCTCAGTAATGAAGCAAAACAGTTGTCTAACAGGTAGGCACTATGCACTGGTGATCTGTCCAATGACTCACGGCCTAAGTGTTGCCGCTGTGTAAAGTAAGGAGAAGAACAGTCCATCAGATATGGACAACGAACAATATACTGTAGCAAAGGCTTTGAAAGCTGAAAGAGTGTCTTGGTGTACTAATGATGCATCATAGGTCTGAATGCATCAGTAGGAATTGTGTGCATTTATTAAAGTTACTAAAGAAAGTTCGACCACAAGGCAAACCCAAGTTGGGTGTAGACCAAATTCCATAGTTACTGCACGCTACTGACATTTCCTACTGATGCACAAAGACATGTGCATCATCTGTTTTAAAGAGAGGGGGTCATTTTTTATTTTTTATTATCATTTTCTTGCTAGAAATCCATTTTTTGATTATGCAACCTGATGGCAAATTTACAGGATGTATTTCATTTTGTCTCGACAACAGACACATACCGCATGTACATGTAGTACTTCAAGCCATGCATCCAATAATTACCGGTTGCACGGCAAATACCGGTAGGCATTTCTTACTGAGATGGTAAAAGCTTGCTTTGTGTGCAAAGTCTTGCTACAATTATTGTGCAATAACATGTATTTATAAAATGTGTTCAAGAATGTAGCCAATAGGAAGCGCTGAAATGAGTCACATGTGCTTCCTTTATTCTAGTCCCATTGCACTGCGTGTTAAATCCTATTGCCGATCGTCTGTGCGAGCGGCGGCTCCTTTGAATTGCATGCATACGCGCTGTCAATCCTGTAAACAACTTTTAGTTTGGGCTGCCGGCCGGCCGGCCTTTCTTCCCTTGTGCATAACATGTGTGGCGTACGTATACTCTTATATACAATGTACGTACATTTTGTACAGTACAGTAGACCAAGCGTTGTGGGACCGGACGCGTACATGGAGTCACTTTGAAGGGCAAATCCAACGATTTAGCAGGTTAATTCTCACGCCGTTTTCAGAGTATGTTGTCTAGTAGGCCTATATGAGGAGTCTATATCAAGTCTTTAAGGTAAAGGGTGCATATTCTATGTAAAATAAGTAAGTTTCATACTTGCCAACTCTACCGCTTTGGGCGGTAGACTACCGCTTTTTAGAGGTTTTGACCGGCTACCGATTTTCTCTTCTGATCTACCGATTTTGTAGCAAACCTACCATAAAATTAAATGGAAGTCATATTTTCCCTTCATTGTGCGTTGATTCCCTAAAATAAGCTAGTAATTAGAATACTGATAATAATGTCAAGGAACTCGTTCCTCAAAAACGTCGTATTCAGCCTTCTAATATGCACACATGACTATGCACACTGCAGTGGCGCACAAGTCTCTATCATAACGTGCGTGCAAGACTTAATGTACTGTACACGTGTACGTGTAGCTAGAACCACGCATAATAGTAATGTTTTGGTAGCTCACGTTCTGCAAGAGTGAATGCTACGAATGGAAACCCTCCCAAACACTGCAGAAGAGAGCAAAATCTGCCACGTACAGGAATCTCACAGCCAGGTCATCTGCTAATTAATTTAGATTTGGTGAGGGCAACATTATGTCTTATTCATCAAACTAGCTCCACAATGGAAAGTACACTATAAGGGGATAAATCATTTGCCAATATGTTTGATTACTTTTTCACATATGCTTAGCCTACAAAAATTATTTACCAATATGTCTGATTTTATTTTTATATGCATAGTCTACAAAATAGTTCATAGATTTACATGGATTATATGTTTTTTATCAATACCAAGAACCCTTTAAAAAGGTAAAAAATCATGCACCAAATCTCATATTTTGATATTGAAAAATAAAAAAAGTCCACACCGCGGGAGGGGGAACACTCCCCTCCCACACTCCCCCCCCCCTCGCGCGCAAGCGCGCTCGGGCTTGGTCACTTCGCTCCCTCACAAAACCTACCTCTTCAGGATTTCAAAATGTTGGCAAGTATGAAGTTTTCATGCGGGAACTTAAGTGTCCGGAAACCCAACCCCCCATCATACTTATACTGTATGTGCGGGATTTCCGAGTGTGACGTGCGTAAATGTTTGGGACGAACATCTTCGGACATCTTGACCCACAAAGGTACGTGAAAAACGCTGAAAAATGCTGTTAGTTTTCGAATTTTCGACCCATTCTATAAAACAAATGATGCACAGGATTATTTCGTGGCGTGTATCCTGTGCATTATTTGTATAATAGTAGTTATGTTCAGACGACAAGCCCTAACCTCGAGGTTAGGACACCTTGAGGTTAAGCTCTTGCCCCCTAACTTCGACATGTGGCCACACGACGAATCTTAACCTCGAGGTTACGAGACCTCAAGGTTAAATTCCTACCCCTTTGAGTGCGTTGATTTTTGTGTCCACACGGTGCTTAACTACGAGTGGGGACCCCCGCGGCTCGTGGTTAGAGCACTAACCATAAGATTTCTTGTGGCTCTAAACATCAAGCTAACCTTGAGGTTAGCTAACTACGAGTGCGTATTCACGGGCCCTAACTACAAGCTCTAACCTCGAGGTTAAGGCTTGTCGTCTGAACGTAACTAGTGTCTATTGCTAGTGGGGCAACGTGCAGCCGATACAAATCAAAACACAGCTCTCTACCAATGAGATCGCAGAATTTTCTTGACCCATCCTATGATAGTGTACCAACATGGTGTACATTGTTCCATACACTAAGTCCAGACAAATGCAGTGAGGACGTGCATGAACTAAGTATCTTTCACTGCAGTCTACATAAAAAGTCATATATTACTGCTATGTATAGCTTCCCTTAAGATACAATAATGAAAATGAGTTCTCTTACCCAGTCTCATGAGCCATATCTAAAGCAGGTTTAGTATCATTTAGTGTGCCAGCGGGGATAGAAAATGAGAGTTCTAATGAGTTCTCTTACCCAGTCTCATGAGCCATATCTAAAGCAGGTTTAGTATCATTTAGTGTGCCAGCGGGGATAGTTTTGTATACCTTGTGCAGTGAATTCCTCTACTGCAAGCCATTCATCCATATTACTGCGATGGTTGTATCAAATTCCAGCTGAAATGCACACTTGGACTATAACCTCTGTACATTATAGGCGTACCAGCACTTAGATGACTTAAACACTTTGTTGTTGTTATCATTATTTTGATTAGCTGCTCAATACAACTAAACATCTTCTGCCAGACGTACCGATACTTAACTTTTTACATTCAGTACTATATCTACAGCACCTACATGTACCATATGTTCTAAGAGCAGTCATGAATTACTGTACTACACAACAGTATAAGTGGATCTGTGTTCACTTTGGCGTTTGGGTAAACATTGATGTACCGCAGAACCTCCCAGGTAAGTCTGTGGCCTCACAGCTATAAACAACAAATGCTATTGATGCTTAAGTTCAAACAAGGCTCATGTATTTCTCTGAAAAAAAAAGAACATTGTTTACCTATCTAAATGCCTGCATGAGCCCCCCACCCCATTTTATATAAATACTAAAACATAAAACCATTCAATATAAGGTGGGATATTCAAGTATAAATCTGTGAAAGTACCCTGGGTTGAAAAAATATTTGAGGATAAATTTGCTCTCCTAGGCCCCCACCATGTCATGAGCTCTTTAGGCAAGAGATACACACAGGGCAACAGACAAGATGAGAATGCATAAATGTAGGCCCTACATACACTCTCCAGTATGGAAAGAACAATGAAGAGACTATCTTGAGCCCAAAATAGCTTAGCAAGTGATATGGTCATCCCACAGCCCTCACACCAGCATTGCACATCCCGTTATCAATTGCCATGTTGACTCACCATTTTGGCCTGACAAATACTGCAGCAGGGGATTTCAAACAAAGTGATGCAAATAATCTGATATTCAGTTCTAAATTGTATAACATGCCGAGCTTAAAGGGATTGTACAGTACTGGTTGAGGTACCAGTAGAGATTCTCGTTTTGAACATTCCTAAGTGAGATAATGAAAAGCCTCTTACGAAATACGAAAGAGCATCTTATTTTGAGAAGGATTCAACATTTATTTGATGAAAATTGGTTTTCAAATGGCTGAGATATCCAAAAAAGTGCTAATAGTAAAAGGCGACATGCCACAACTTTATTAGGATCTCTTTGTTTCACTTTGTTTTTGGATATCTCATCCATTTCAAAACCGATTTTCATCAAATAAACTTTTGATACCCCCTAGAATTGAATGCTCTTTGACATCTCATAGAGTGGTTTCTGAATACCTCGCAAAACGCTAAATGCTAAATCTACACCTCTCCCAGAACTGTACACACCCTTTAAAAGTAGCTGCCTGGATGTGCAGCCTGTAACACATGTAGGCAACATATCTGGTCCGACATGACAGTTGTAGCAACTGCATTTAATATACATGTAACAAAGTGCAAGTTACATTTAGCCACCTTCTACATTTTTGGACAGATGTATCAAAGAGCCTCATTTGTGCAGTAAGGACGTTTTTTTTTTTTTTTTTTTTTTTTTTTTTTTTTTTTTTAGGGGGGATTAATTTCAGTTTTTTCCAGTCATAACTTCTTTTCTGTCGTATAAATTTGCTCAAAACTCTTTTTGCCAAGTACCCAACACTTGCTAACAGGTTATTTAATATCCCAATACGGTGACCATATATAAAAAAAAACTAGAAATGTCGCTACAGCGACTGGTTATACCCCCGCCAAACAACATTTCATAAGCTTTGGTCAAAAAACTGAGGAAGTAATTAAATCCGCAAGATCTTTCCTTGATCTTCTGCCATTAATATGCCGTTACCATGGCAACGTACTTTCAGGTACTGTCGAAAAATGCGTCTTGCACATCTACAACCAAAGGCACACATCTGTACCAAGTTTCATGGAAATTGGGCAAAACTGAGGAAGTAGTTTGCAACACAAAATTTTCCATCATTTTGGCTCATAATATGAGCTGTTACCATGGCAACATACTTTTTGTCACTGTCAAGAAATGTGTCATGCTGACCTATATCCTAAGACAAACATTCAATATGAATTCCATGAGAATTGGAAGAACACTAGAAGCAGTTTTGCCATGAAGCATTTTGCCCTATATTTTACCAATAACATGCCGTTACCATGGCAACGCACTTTTTGCCACTGCGGAAATATGTGTCTTGCACATTAACATATTCAGATGAACATCTGTACCTAATTTCATAAAAATTGATCAAAAACTGTGGGAGGAGTTTGCGACGCAAGATTTGTACCCATTTTTGCCCATAATATGCCGTTACCATGGCAACGTACTTTTGGGTACTGTCAAAAAATATGTCTTGCACATCTACAACCCAAGGCACACATCTGTGCCAAGTTTTATGGGAATCGGTTGAAAACTGAGGAAGTAGTTCGCGACGCAAGATTTGCAACGGACCGACCGCCCGACCGCCCGACCGCCCGACCGCCCGCTGATTCCTATATACCCCCTTCAAACTTCGTTTGGCGGGGGTATAAAAAAAAATTAAAAGCTGTACTTCATAGAATTGCATGGAATGAATAGATATCAAATACAAGTGCATTGATAAGGTTGTACTGTATCCTTCTGTTGTCTCATTCCTATTCAAAGGACTCTCATTCCTATTGTTCTCTTTTCCCAAATAATTACCGTACAGTACAATAGTACAGGCTGTATGTCTTGTACATTACTGCATATCAGTTATTTTACTGTTGATACTTAGTATTATTTTTCTCCCTTCATCAGTAAAGAATTGACCTTTGGCAATATTGGGGGGGGGGGAAATGTATCAGCAGATGTATGTGCTATACTGGCTTCTATTTTATAGCTTTCTCCATTTTGAAGCACTGAAATTCTCGATAAGCTGAACACCTTACAGATACAAATACCTTGGGCCGTATTCTGAGAGCTAATTAAGTGTCTGATTAGCACTTAATTACCGAATTGGTATTCTGAGAGCATGATTAAGTAGGGGGTTTATTAACTACCATGACAACAAGCGTTTTGGCGGGAAGGACCTGCGCGTTTGCGCGTATCAATGCGCGTGCATATCTGAGAGGACTTAATCACAGAGTTAATTACGAATCGGTATTCTGAGGGTGTAATTAAGTATGAAAGTTAATGGAAAACTTAATGATACCAAAGAGAGTCATTAACTACTCCGATATCACGCATTACATCGTGTTTTCTCTGCCACAACGATGCTTACCGTCTTCGGTAACCGAGGAGCGGTTGAATCTTGTTATCATGGTATCCGTAGAATTCAGAGAAAAAAGAAATATAGCCGATCTTCGAGGAATTTTGTCATTTTATGTGAGCAAAGAGGTTGAGATCTTCGCGTGCGTAGGTGAGGGGTTGTAATCAAATACCGGAGTGTGCGCACGGAGCTCTTGGGTTGTAATTACAGGGGGCATGCAGGAGCGCGCATTGAGGGCATATTTGCGCGTGTAGTCATCATTTTGGCTTCTAACAACGCGTCTGATTGGATGGAATAACAATTAGATGGGAGGGGCCTAAGATAATTACAGGGGACTTAATCATACCTTAATTACGTCCTCAGAATACCGATTTTGTCCATGATTAAGGGCCTATTAACTTCACGACTTAATCACGAAGTTAATTACAGACTTAATTACGACCTCAGAATACCACCCCTTGTCTTTAACACAATGCAGTCACTCTGAATCTAATCACTGACATTTGAACAAGCAATCACCCTGTATCTTCCTACTGCCTCACTTTCCGTTTCCTGCCCGATAGACTGTTGACTCTAGGTTACGAGTAACCGGCTATAAGTCTGTCAATTCCTCTTTAACATGAACAAACTGTATTGGTAATACCCCTGTTTGCCATGTCCTAGACACAATGAATAAACATATGCCATAGATACAATGATTACACATGCCAATGCCATATTGAAGGATAACTTCATTCACTGTTTATATAGTTTTGAATACATACACTCACCACAGCTAACTGACAAAGGGTTACTGTAAAAGTGGATATTTTCGCGCGACTAATTTTTCGCGCTGGGCCCGGTAAGAAGAGTTTTGCATGTTTTTGATTCCGCGGAATCAAGACATCAACTACTGAAATATATATATGGCAAGCTGAAATATTTGCATTCTTTCCTTTTTCGTGCTAGTTTCTAGTTGCACGAAATGTGCGAAAATTTCAACTTTTACAGTACTTACCTTTTTGGTAAGAGTTCTAAATGTACATTCACATATTAAAGAAAAAATATATGTCATGCATGTTGCACACACTGCTTAACATTGTACGTAGGCCCTATGTACACCTGTACTAGAAGTTACATTGTACCTTATCAAATTGTGGAAGATATTACTCTTGAGTAAGCAACCCCAAGTCCTGGGTATTACGGACAGAGTTAGGTTTGAGTACCTGGTATGGTAATGGTTTGTAGAAATAAAGACCAGTGGGGGTATAAATAGAGAGCGTTTCTTTCATTTCATACACCTCATTATGAGGAATACTTTGACAATAACTAGGCATTAATTGTCTGGCACTTTGTACGGTCAGTAGATTTCTAATTGTCATATGATCCCTCGATCCACAACATCTACACACATGTCCACTCTACATGATGAAAAGAAGAAAAAAAAATCTGTATGCGCTTTTTGACAAAATTGCGTTTTAATCAACTGATGTGCAGCAACCACCCTAAGCACAAGCGCCAGCAGGTTCACTCAATGCAGGGTTGCTGCGCAGCTATCGGCCTGATTTGACTTGAAATTTTCAGTCCTTGTTTTCTGAGCCTCTCGCCTCTCCAAGCACGAATCGGCCCCATGAAACTGAAGTCTGACATCATTTTACAATTATTTCCATGTAGGGTATGAATACACCGTCCACAAGGCAAATATGAAATATTTCTGTCAGTGAATTTTCTCGCCAGACACATTTCATGGCTCGGATTTATCATAAAAACAACTCTCAATCAGACATTTTTCTCAAGCTGCTTTGATAAGAATTTGTAGCCGGTATGACTACATTGTCCACAATATCATCAAACCAATGTGCAAGAAATATTCAATTTAGAGACACTTTGATGATACATCAAGGCATGACAATGTGTCGGGCGAGAAATGCGCTGACAGAAATCTTTCATATAAATTTGCGTTGTGGACAATGTAGTTGGATCAGGCCGAGTCGGATAGGTGGCAGCAGCCCTGCATTGAACCCACAGCGAACCCACTGGTACTCATGCTTCAGTGAGTCACTGCACATCGAATGATTTGAACAGAATGTGATTTCTGTCAAAAAGCGCAGACAGAATTTTTCTTCTCTTCATCACAGAGAGTGGACATGTAAGCAACAAAAATCACTGTGCAAACTTGCGACAATTTATGTGTGAGATACATAAGGATTAAGGCAAAAATTAATGTAAACTAAAGCTCTAGGATCCACATATTAACTTTCTCACAACCATTGTGCACATGACCTATCGCTAGCTTTGTGGCAGGGATTTGAACCTGCAATCCCGCCTCTAGAGGGTGAGGGTGGAGTTTTGCCCCCCCCCCCATATGAACAGTGAAGTTTTGACATCAATAATAATAATAGAATTTATTGAATAGTAGACCTATATTATCTAATCAGACAAATAAAAGGGGGAAATTATCATAAATGAGGAATAGATCTCAGGAATTTCAATGATTATACACACAAGCAGAAAAGAGAAAATGACCATCACCACATCACTATATGAGAAACGTTAGAGAGAAGGGAGAAACAATTTGACTTTCGCTGTATTACAGTGTGAAAGGGTACATGTTGTAGCCTCAAGAAAAATACAACATTACGAAAAGATTGGCAGAAAAAAAAAAATTGTGGATGAATTAAGAAGAGAGGAATATTGATTGAATATATACAACTTTTTATAACAAATACAGCCATTTTGTTACTGTCACTATGAAAGGTAATTTATCATACACTAGTAGTAGATAGTGGCCGAAAACTCCCTCAAAAGAAGTTTGTCACATTCAGACTGTTGCCATAGTAATATCTTACCACAGGTTCAGTTTAGTATACGTTATGTTTGGGGATTTTATACACTATTTATTTGTGTATTCATCACTTTGGTTCAGTCATTTACTTTTTACCTAAATCATAAAAAATGCTTACGTGGCCAAATACTCCCTCCCTTACTCTAGGCCCCCTAAACATTTTATTTTTTTGTATAAAAATAGTCAACTGTCCCTCTTAAAGGACAAGTTCACCTTCATAAACATAAGGATTGAGAGAATGTAGCGATATTAGTAGAACACATCATTGAAAGTTTGAGGAAAATCGGACAATCCGTTCAAAAGTTATGCATTTTTGAAGTTTTTGTGCAGTAACCGCTAGATGAGAAGACTACTGCAATGTGTGAATAACTTAGATGTCACATGCGTACAACAATATAAGGAAAATATAAAGAGAATTTCACAAAATTTCATCTTTTGAAAAAAGTACACATTCCCCAGACTCGTTATCGACAAATGTTATGGGTAATATTATTCCCCCTGCCTTCAGAAAGAGGCAAGTCAAGTGCTCTTTTATTATGCGAAAAAAGTGAAAATATGTTGAATTTTCTTTACATTTTCTTTATACTGTTGTACGCATATGACTCACAAGCTGTAGTAGTCTCCTCATCCAGCGGTTCCAACACAAAAATTTTAAAAATTCATAACTTTTGCATCGATTGTCCAATTTTCCTCAAACTTTCACTGATGTGTTCTACTAATATTGTTGCATTCTCTCAATCCTTATGTTTATGAAGGTGAACTTGTCCTTTAATCTTGAAACATAATCTGCAAAAAAAAAACACACACAAAAAAAAAAAATCTCTCCAGCAGTAGAGCCTACTGTGAGCTGTAGTGTAAGCTAAAGTGATCATTCGGCTTTTGTGTAAAGTGTAAAGTGATAATTCGGCTTTTGGGTATCTCATCAGCTACACCACAACTTCAGCACACAATAGTCATGATAGTCATGTTTGACTGAGAAGCGCCAAAAAAAACAACTTGTCTTAGATAATTAATCGACTGGCTTATTCATTAATAGCTGGGGTGAATCATCTAAAGAGAATGGAAAACGCCACTAGGTTCTTAAACACAAAACAACTTATGTGAATCTACAATTTCTCTAACTACACGCAGCGCTGGCGACAGCGCTGCACCTCTATTCCTTCGCGGACGTTGTTATCGTTCACTGTTTCCTTCATGAATATCTTTATTAATCGTGGAAAACTAAAATATAAGGAATTATCGTAATCTATGACCATCATTCAATAACCGGTATGCGATTTTTTGTTTAATTACGTCTAAAACTTACCGAAATCTATGGCTGAAATCAGGTCTGTAAACGTCCTTACTGCTTCACTCCTCATCTGCGTGTTATATGAATGGCATTCACTCTCGTATACTACAACGTAGGTAGTCGGGGCGGAAGTGATGAGATAGTCGGATGACCCCGACTAAAAAAGTTCAAATCATTGCTGGTGCAGCACGCGCGGATCTACTACAAGCTTTACGTAACACATGAAACGCACGGGCGCACGGGCGTACGTAAAAAGCAACCACTTCTGAATGCGCATGCGTGGTAGTTTGTTGCTTTTGTGAAGCTCTCGAAGGAAAAGATGCCACCGCACGATCTACTCCGAAAAATTCAACAATAAGGTCTGGATACCAACAAAACGCCGAATTCAACTCAACCATCAGGAAAATACGCTGTAGGTAAGTGTTGCAAATTATATTACTCTTAAAATCATACAAAATAAAAGGTATTTTATGTGATTTTGCCGTCAATAGTGACGGTCGTTTACAACGTTGAAACACTAACACATGTCAGACCCTGTGCGCAGCACAGTGTCTGGTCAGGCTACAATTTCTCATGAGCCTACGGCTACTCTTATAATCGAACAAGTAAGTAGAATTGGTAGAATCTATACTCATTCCACCAGGGTAACAGGGACTTGTTCAAATTGAAGGCGATTCGAACACAACCCACGCAGGCCAGGGTTTGTCCTCATTACTACTACAATAATACTACTTTATTAGTGTATCAGGGCTCACAAGGCAAGCTTATCAAGGTCAAGTGCATCTGTGCACACACGCAACACGCTGCACGCGATACCTGACCCATTGACATGACACGAGTAGAAATACCTAAATAGAACCGACGTACCTTGTCAACATTAATCTCGGCGCCAACATGGTCAAGGATCAGCCCAAAAACGTTTAAAAATGCGGGCAAACTCCTGATTCTAAAATGAAGGGTTCTATCGATCGAATCTGACCGAATAAAATCACGCTTCAGTTCAAGGCAGCTGAGCTAGCAAGCAGGGCAGGGCCGTAGTAGCACGCAAGGGGCTTATGGACAACTTGTTTTGGAGCGTCAGGCTGATGCAACGGGTTTGGTAAACTGGATTGGGCCAGAACCATCGGCTGCGGATATCACGCTCATTCGCAGAAGGACACCACGTAGATCAGAGAAGGCCTAAAGACGAAGGCAAGACTAAAATGGCGTTGAGATCGTCAAAATACTCCGTCGATAGTTCAGTTTGTTCCATCAATAGTGGGTGTCTCTGTGTGAGGGGTACAGCAGCTGCCAACGAAAGCATAATCCCTATGATTTAACGTCCAATTTCAATGTCTTTGGCCGACGCATGACAGGTCATCCCCTTGAAGCCATCGAATGCACAGCATAAACACGATCAATAATGAACGATGTTAGAAACTTAGCATTGATTCCAGTCGTTACTGATATTTTTTTTTTTTCATAAAGAAGATAGGGTGGGCACACAATCGGGAACTGCATCACGGCAATTACCCCCGGCTAAATACTAGTTAGTGATACATGTTAGAGTAAAGATTAGGGTTAGGTTTAGGGTATAGAGTTTGGGCTAGGGTTAGGATTAGGATGAACAGGGGCGGATTCAGGAATTCCGTAAAGGGGAGGCGCACATGCCCCCCCCCCCCCCCATTTTTATATTTATTCCTAAAGAGGGGGCACGCGCCCGGTGCGCTCCCCTCTCGGATCCGCCACTGATTAAGATTAGGGTCAGGGGAAGGGTCCTTGGTAATTACCCTATTTGAACCCCGTATAAGTTCTGATGAGCGAAATAAAGAGTTGTTCTCATCAATTCTGGTATATAGATGATTTTCTTCTTCTGTTTTTAACAATTGCTCATTTTATTTGCCAACTGTGAAGAAAATGGTTATTTGAATAATCATTTCTTCCCAAGAAACAATTGGAGGTGGTACTTAGGCAAATTAGGCATCCGGATCCTTTACCCGAAAACTTTATGTCTACCCTTACAAAAAAGTACCATGGCTTTACCATGGTAATACCATGGTATGGTAATGAACCATGGAAACCTGGTAATTTTGCCCTAGTAAAACCATGGTACATTACCATGGTATTACCATGGCAAAATACCATGGTATTACTGCTCTTACCATGTACTATGGTATATTACCATGGTATTACTGTGCTTACCAAATACCATGGTACCGGTACCATGGTACAATACCATGGTATTTCTGAGGTGAATTTACCATGTACTGTGGTGATTTGACCATGGTTTTACCATGGTATTACCATGGTAAAATTACCATGATATTACAATTTGAAAAGAAAAATAACATTAATGATTGTGTATTTCCAACATGCTGTAATAGTATGTTACCTACTTAACATGGCCTCGAATCGCATACACCTGTTTCTACACTATTGTCGAGACCTACATCCTACACAGGTCTACCTATCTGTATACTAGTACCCTAGAGTATTGACCGATTCGGGTTCGTTGAGGGCAGCAGACATTTTACGGCACAGGGCGCAGCCATGGTGTGTATCAGCCGACCCCCCCTGCTCTCCCCCACCCCGGGGCAATATGTTTATCACGCACTTGTAACAAAGGTTCGCGCACTAAGCAAGCATTCGCGCACTCAGTACGAGACGCCCATTGGCTGAAGCAGTTTTTCATTCTGCGCGCGTGCTAATGTAGGGAGAGGGGTGGGGGAGTGCGGAGGGGGGGAGTGCGGAGGGGGGGTCGGCTGATACACCCAGTATGGCGCTGCCCATGCCAAAAATACACATAGCGCGTCACAGAATCGGTCAATACTTCCTACAAGTATTCCTAGATACATTGCTAGTGTATCAGTTCTTTATATATGGGCTGATATCTGAAAAGGTTTAAGGCATGGTTACTAACTACATGTCATACATAATATTAGTCCTATCAAAATATGAATATGCATTGTTATAACGCAAGTTAGAATAGTTGGTAACAAAAGAGAAATTTCCCAACATACTTCAAAGTTTAAACCCAGACTATATACTTTGGGTTTTTATGTCTTTTATCAATTTTCTCTCATTTTGCATGTTAGATGCTCTCTCATGAATATTCATGAGCGATACAGAAACCAAGTCAAAACAAGGATCGTGCAACTTGAATCAACTTGTGTTACATTTTCCAGTTGGGTAGATGAGGTTTAAACTGCATGGGAAGAAGTCAGTTGTGTTCGTGGATATACATTGTACATGTATTAGTACTAACCGGGTGTTTGCACTCACCCACACCCACACACACACAAGCACACACATTCACACATATACTAAATACAGGCTGTACATTTATTACATGAACGTACTGGTATAATATTTTGGGTCGTACTTGGAATTTGTATGAGATAACACACAATGTGAATTAGTTCCAAAACAAATGAACTGTTATATATAAAGAATTAATTAGTTTGCTTATTTTTAACGGGCCGGGCTTATTTGGCTATAAATGCTAAAATTTGCATTTTGGGAGGGAATTTTGCCTCACCCCCCCCCCCCACACACACACACAAGATCTTGACCATTAGTATTACGATCTTGACCATTAGTATTACGATCGTTATAGCGAAATTTGGCACGTGTTCCAACCACATTGTAATCTACGAAATCATGTCTTATATGTCTTAAGAATTTTTTTTGATTGTCAATTTCTAATTTTAATTCATCAATTAATCATTTGTGCAAATTAGGCCCAACATCTTATTTTAGCCCAATTAAAAGCATTAAGAGTCTATTTCTTAATTATTTGTAAGTCTGTTTTTACATGTTTAAAGACTGTATATGCATCACACATTAAAGGACTTCCAAAAGCCATTTTTTTAATGTATATAATTGTTTTTGGAGTTTCAAATGTATTTCTTTGTTTTTTAATTTTTTCCTTTGTTTTCTTATTGGAGATTCTCATTGACAACTTTTATACCATAATTAGCATAAGATCAATCAATCGCAGTGATTAATGTTACAGCAGTGATAGCTCCAGGGGGCCCCTTCTTTAATTTTTGATAAGATAAAAATAAATAAATAACAAGAAAACAAAATGAAAATGGGCGTGTGTGCCCCCTTTAATTCCGGAAGTGGCACCATGACAGATCCCTCCCCCCCCCCCCCCCCATTTACGGAATTCCTGGATCCGCTCCGCTAAAGAATAGTCAGATTTTTCAAGAGTTTCTTTGTTGCTGTTTTCAATCAATCTTTGCATCGATTTTTTTTTTCAATCGGAGAAGGGACCGCACTTCACAAGCTTTGTCTTTTTAGTGGGTCCCTCCATTTTTCATACAATGCATATTTCATTTATTTCACTTTTGTTACCTCAGCAACCATTGCATTGTACCCCTACTTTAGGTTTTCAATTATTGCTGTCTCTGTACAAATTACATGCATTATACTTTCATTGAAGAAAGCGAGATTTATGTTCACCAAATATATTATTTTGCTGTGGAAAAAACAACAATGAATTTGAAGTTGAACTTGAAAAAAAGTCAAAATGTCTCATGACAGGGTCTCTTCCATCGCAGACTCGGAACTTCGAGGGTGGATTCCGCCCTTCCCTCTCCTGCCACGTCCCTTAGAGTTTAAGGGGTTTACCTTTAGAATCAGTTGATATATATTTTGATTTTTCCCATTTGTTGCAAGTATACTCATAATGGTCCAATAGTTTTGACTGTAATGTATTGGTACATTTATAATCGTTTAAAAAGTGGAATCAACTGGTAAAACTGCCAGATTTGATGAACTGGTATGAACTTCCCCAGTCATGCCAGTTTGGTCCATTTATCCCGGCTTGGTTCTACTAACTGTTACGGCCTAAACTTTATCAAAGTGCATGTAGGTTAAATCTGCATTGCTTTCAAGTTGAATAAATCTATCAGTTGTGTCAAGTCATTTGCAACAGGTATACAAGAGCCTGGTTCAAAAAAGCTGAATCTGCTGGAATCATGGAGTTGATGTTTTAGTATGCCAGTTTTTACTGGTAAATCTGCCAGTTGTGTCCAGTCGATTCAACCTGCACCAAATTGGTCCAATTTTTCGGGGTCATCCCACAAGTCATAAGGCCCACAAGCTCGACATTGCATCATGGGGCTTACGTTATTGTAAAAGTGTCGTGGGCCTATTTACCTAGTGTCGCAGTCATATGGGCCTTGTTTGCTAGGCGTCAAATTTATGGGTTGTTTGATTTGTTGGCTGTATGATTTGTGGGTGTTGAACTCGATTGTGCACTCATTGTTTCACCTGGAATCAACTGGTTGTTGTATGCCATTTCACACAATTTCTTTCAAGTGGATCATCTACTGAAAAATCTGCTTGTTGGGTCCAGTTGATCCCACTTTGTCAAAGGGCATACTTTGGTCTATCTCTTCCTACTGGAATCAACCAATAGGCTTTAATATTCCAGTTCACACAATAGATCTAATTTTTTTTAATCTGTCATTTTCATTAGAACAGTTCAACTGTTAGTGGTATGGCAGGGCCCTGTGGTATAGAGCAGTGGCAACAGTGGAGAGGCTCTCCTGGATAAGACCTTATAATTATTATTATTATTATTATTATTATTATTATTATCATCATCATTATTATTATCACCAGTACTACTATGCTACTACTATTACATGTGTTATTATTAACTCACTCATCACAGTTTGATCCATTTGTTCAAACTGGAGTCAGCTATGTTTTCTCAGTGTACCAGTCCATTCCATCGCTTTCAAGTGGAATCAACTGGTAAATCTGCCAGTTGTGTCTTATAGTCAATTTCAATACAATTATTAAGGGCCCGTTTATGTCCAGCTGTATCTATACAGGAATCGGGTAGTTGATATTTCAGTATGACACTTTATTCCGTTTCTTGCAATTGGAATCCAGTGGTGAATCTGTAGGTTATGTCAATAAATTCTAATTGGTAGACAATTGCGCAGTTTATTTCATTTGCTTCAGTCTGTCAGTTGGAATGAAATGTTAGTTTGGAGTCAACTTGTCTAAGTGGAGTCAACTAGTGAATCTGCCAGTTGAGGGGCATGTTTTCCAGTTGGTACAAATAAAACTTCATAATCAATGATTTAGAGCCAGGCCATTTCAGCTGGAATTGATTGGTGTTTTTCAGAGTGTGCCAGCTCATTCAATTTAGTGTCAGCTGGAATGGTGTGAGTTGGTTTTAATTTTCATCTTTAACTGTATGGTAATTCACACCATGGTAATGTGAACGAGTTTCGGCCTACTTCCAGTTTGCAACTATTTGAACAAGTTGGGTCAAACGGATAGCTATAATGGGACCATTTTTTCCTTGTGATACCAGTAGAGAATGTACCTTTTTTTGTCATTATTTGACATTTAAAGGGAGTATACAATACTGGACGAGATGAGGATTCAGCTTGTAACGTTTTGCGAGATATTTAGAAACCACTCTTTGAAATGGTAAAGAGCAGAAGAGGACTCAAACATTTATTTAATGAAAACAGGCTGAGAAATGACTGAAATATCGAAAACAAATTAAAACAAAGAGCTCCTAGTGAAAGATGGGGCCTGTCAATTTCATTTTGATTTTTTTTTTTTTGGGGGGGGGGAAGGGATTGGTAATCTCAGCCATTTCAAGACGAATTTTCTTCAAAACGTTGAATCCTTCTTGAAATTACAGCTGTACATGCTCTTTCATATTTCAGAAGAGGTTTATCATCTGAATGAAAAAAAAAAGTTATAAATCTGAATCCTCATCTCAACCAGTACCTACTGTACAATTCCTTTCAGCTATAAGAATATCATATATTGATATTTTGTTGTTGAACCACGGTATCACCATGGGTGTTTTTGTGTACCTTTAGAAATACAGAAGATAACATAAAGACTATGGTTATATATGCTGCGGTACAATTAAAGACCCTGTGGTTGTAGTACATGGTATGATGGTTATTATATGGTATCTCCATGGTTATTCTATGGTACAAGTAGGCCTAGTAGTGCCATAACCGTGCTATGGTATGATGGTTATTACATGGTATCCATGGTTAATTAGTGCAGCGATACTGAGGAAATGCCCTATATACCATGGTTATTTTATGGTATACAAGTGGTAATACCGTGGTGACGCCATGGTATGATGGCCATAACCCGGCATCACCATAGTTATTTTATTGTACCTGTATAGTTATACCAGGCAAATACAGTAGATGGCATGGTTTTTCCATGGTACTGGTAGTAATACCATGGTAGTGCTATGGTATAAAAATCATAACATACTATTACTATGGTTGTTTTGTGGCGCCTATGGTAAGACCATGGAAATACCATAGACTTCACGGTTATTCTATGGTATACGTATCAGTACCATGGTTGTGTCATGGTAATGATAGTTTACCATGGTTTTTCTGTGGTATCACCATGCATCACCATGGTTTTTCTGTGGTACTCGTAGTAATACCATCGATACCATGGTTTTACTATGGTAATTGAGGTTTTACCATGGTAATACCTTAAATTTCATGGTTATTTTTTGTAAGGGTAAGGTAGGCCCTATGGAGTATGATGTTATCTTCATAGGGATTCTGTCTGCATGTTGCTGTGGTAGAATCTATCTCTTTATTAGTGGGTGAAAGGGGATGTAATATTATAGTTGGCATTTTCTTTCTTGACATATCAGAAAATGCCGGTAGGCCCTAATGCTGGAAGAAATCACCGTTTTACCGTATGTCGAGCAGATCGAGGTATAGTAATTTGTATATCAAACAGGTGAAACAGGTAATGGTCTTATGTGACAGGGGCGTCGATCCGTTTTCACGATTAGGGGGCAAAACTTGGAAGATGTGATGCGCGAGGGAGCAGCACGGTGACTGAGTTAAACGTTGGGGAGGTCGGGTCTTAGTCCTCCTAAGAGGGAGATTTTGCACTTTCTGACCTAGAATTTAGCGATCTGGTGCACATTTTGGTGAAATTTGTTGGAAGTGAAGGATCAGGGCCCTGTTTCATAAAAGATTGTTAGAATAGCAACTCTTGCTAGAACACAGCAACTTATAACGATACATGGATTCTGTCATTACCATGACAACTGCCATTCCAGATAGAGTGTGTTTGTTTGGTTGGTTGGTTTATTTCTGCATTTTCTTTCTCCGAATACAATTGCAAATGAAAACAGAATGATACAGATAACATACAAATCAATACAAAAAAAATATACATTTGCGTAACAACATCAGTCTGAAGTGACATATGAATCAAAATAATTAAGGCATCAATACTGTAACAAAGGAGAAATCAGGGGACCGACATCATAAGGAGAGTTAGACGTGGATGAGGCCCTATCTGAATATGTGATACCAATGTAATACAACATCAACCATACATACTCATAAATCTGATAATTTTTCAGTCTGAAAGTGTACAAAAATCAATTGGACCAAGCAGGTGAGGGCAGAGAGGGTTATTCCTCTAGTTTTCGCATTTTCAGAATTCAAATTCAACCATCTTGTGCACATTTTTGGTTAAAGGGTGTGTACAGTTCTGGTTGAGATGAGGATTTAGCTCTTAACGTTTTGCGAGATATTCAGAAACCATGCACTCTATGAGATGTCAAAGAGCATGCAATTCGTAAGGGGTATCAAGTTGATGAAAACTAACCGGTTTGGAAATGGCTGAGATATCCAAAAACAAGGTGAACAAAGAGATCCTAATAAAAGGCATGGCCTGTCGCCTTTTATTATTATCACTTTTTTGATATCTCAGCCATTTGAAAAACAATTTTCATCAAATAAACGATGAATCCTTCTTAAAATATGCTCTTTGGCGTATGAGAGGTTTCTCATTATCTCACCGAGGAATGTTCAAAATAATTATGAATCCCCATCTCGACCAGTACTGTAAAGTCCCTTTAATTATTTGGACGGTCTTAGATTAAAAAAACAACAACAAACGAACACTGAAAGATTTCCACATCTCGGGTATTACTTGGGGGGGGGGGGGGGGGGGGTGGGGTGGATATGGATGGTGTGGATCAGTACACCAAAGATAACAGTACAGAGCGCCACATTTGATGTAAACTACGTCTTGAGAAAGACTATTTAATTTTTGCCGAAACTCGAAGTCGATATGGATCGGTTTTTCGAAGACTTCCCAGCTCCCAAAGATTTTCAGGAGACATGTCAGCAAGTGACCAAATTTGTGGAACATCACCAGAGTACCAAGAAAAACGTTGTCCTTGTCACGGTAATTACAAATCTGAATCAGAGTGAAATTTTTGCAGGTCGAGTAAATTCCGATAAGGTGAAAGCCCGTATAACGTTACCCTGTGGGTGCGTGTTTCGCTATGCACGACTAACGTTAGATCCAGTCAGTGGTCCCTAACTGCATGCTGGTTACTTCATCTGTACGACTGTTTGAATTGTCGTTTATTTCCTTCAGATCTAACATTTTAGACGTAGAACTCTAGTATAAAAATCGTTATTACATGGCAGGTCTGAAAAAGGGCAACCCTGGCTCATCATCATTATTAGTCTACAGTATTAGACACGTCTACTAACGTCAAGAGTAGATTTACTATCCTATATTTATAGATCTAGTCGTCTGCTAACGTGAGGGGTATGAAATAGATCTATTACCTCCGGCCTCGATCGGGGCGCTCCATCCGCACCAGGGAGATGTGGCCACCTCCCTGTTCACACATAACGAGCCGCACCTCGTCTTAGTTAATGTTTATGCATGTTTTAATCACATTTCGTCACTGAAATTCTATGAAATCCCTCTCACATGTACCGGTAACCTGAAAAAATGCTGAAGATTCCAGGAGAACCACAAGTTCACGGATCAATACTGGAAATTTGCAGCTATTGTCGTCAAACGTGAATGATGCAGAAAAGAAATCTAATGTTAGTTGTGCACTGGGGAAGGCGCCCACACCTCGTCACCCCTCCCTCCCATAGACAAAGCACATGAAAGACGCGTGCGGGTGACCGTGATGATACTTAGACACGTATTCCTAATATAAATTTAAGATTTTCACCACAAAAATTATTCGGTTTTCAACTCGGTTTGCTTGGTTGTGGTAACTCTGTAAAGTATTAAGCATGCTGAACATAGTCGTGGGTGTAAATTTTTGTTCAGTGCACTTGTAGCAATTTTAAGCAGGGTGATGGTTTTCGGGCCCTTGACGAGGTGTGGGCACCTCACTATACTTCGCTTTTTACTTACAGTGGACAGGTGAAATGAGACAAAAATGCCCGTGTTTTGAAGAGCAAAATAATGTTTGTTTGTTCTTTTTTTTTCATGCTTGATTCAATCATAGTATGTGGGTGTGACGGCAATTAAAGATAGCTTTTATCGTGTTATTGCTTTGAATAAAGCCGTACTACCGGTACTATTTGTTATTCAGTTTGCAATGATGTGCTTTTAAGGCTGAGAATTATGCACTGAAGTATTCATTTTTTAAGTTATCTCATTCTGATATTATCCTCCTTGTTTTAGTTTATATAGAAACTAGTATAGTTATTTAGAATTGCTGGTTCATAAAAGTAGTGAGTACCGGTACTTCAGTCATGCGATTGTTACTGAACATCATGTACTGAACTTGCACAGGGGAGACAAGGCCAGTGCACTGGAGGCAAAGACATTCCAAATGGACTACTGTAAAAGTGGATATTTTTGCGGGACTAATTTTTCGCGCTCAGCCGTTAGTGATACATGTTAGAGTAAAGATTAGGGTTAGGTTTAGATTATAGAGTTTGGTCTAGGGTTTTTAATTCTGCGGTATCAAGACATCCAACTACATGAGCATATGGCAAGCAGAAATATTCGTGTGCTTTTATTTTCGCGCTAGTTTCTGATTGCGCGAAATGCGCGAAAATTTCAACACCTTGAAAATTTCCACTTTTACAGTATCACCTTATTTGCATTTTCTGATAGGTATACTAGTACTTGCTCCATGAAACCACCTACTTCAACTATTGAAGGCTGGATGATACATTAATTTGCATAAACTATCATGAAGTGTAGAATGCCGTGAAACTGATGTTCACAGTTTATGGTGAGTACCGTAGTGGAAAGAATACTTCTCATTTAGGTGGTGTGTATTCAGTATGTCAGCTACAGTTGATATGCATATTAATTTATGGACAATGTGATATTCAAGGAATTTATTTCTATTTTTGCAATACATTGTATGTACCTCATTTAGGTGGTGTGTATTCAGTATGTCAGCTACAGTTGATATGCATATTGATTTATGGACAATGTGATATTCAAGGAATCTCTTTTTATTTTTGCAATACGGTACATTGTGTGTACCTCATGGCAAATGACATTGCTCTTATTACTTTTACTCTTCAGTCTGTCTGTCCTTTTTTGAGCAGACATTTCACCAATGTTTATAAATGAAACATAGAATGTTTTTTTCAGTGCATTTTAGAAAAAAGTTGTGTACTTGTACGTAAGCCATTATACCTTTCTTTTTTGCTCTGGAATGAAATTATTTTCTCTACCAATAATATCTAGAGTACCTGGTATACCTTCACTTCCTGAAAGCTATTCATATGACATTATGTTTTTTGTTTGTTTTACCAGTAGTCTGGAGGAACAGCAGTGCCCATTGAGAGCCGGACAGTCAGATTCATTGACAACTTCAGCACTGGGACTCGAGGAGCTGCATCCACTGAGTATGGGGATTCCTCTGACTTCAAGTTCTTGCAGATGAGGAGAAATCTAAAGAAACTAAGCATCTCCTCTGTCACAAAATTTTATCTGACTGTGATTGATATTTTCTATTTCAAGCCTTCTTTTCAAAACTTTAGCTCCTGATTATTGTGCAGTTAAGTTTTGCAAATTTTATTGTGTTACTTTTCAATTGAGGCCTGGAGCTCTTAAGAGATATTCTAATTTTTCATGGAAGTGGCAGATTGATTTAGCATTAGGCATTTCTTAAAGTTATTAAAATGCTGCTACCGGGTGATCAGAAAAAAAAAAAAAAATGCACAGAGGAAGGGTATAATGTTTTGGAATTCATCTTGGCAGTACCATCAAGGGCATCTCAACTGTAACAGAGGGGGATGATTTGATATTGTAGACAATGTGCAGTTTTTGATAGTATGCAGTAAATTGCTTCAAAATCATCTTGTTTAATTCTCTCTTTTACCCTTTGCTCATAACTAATTTGTGTATCTTTTCTTTTTTTCAAACCTGATCTTACTAAAATCAGATACTTCCTCGCAGAAGATTATGCAGTTATCTTTCTGCAGCGGAGTAAGTCAGCGAAGCCTTTTCTGAGGCACTTTCCAGATGAGTCCCTGTTTGACCTTTTCATGTTGACGACAGAGGATGACTCGGACACGGCCTCTGTTCAAGGTTTGTCACTGCATATTAACCAGCATATCTAAATCTAGGCACCTACCATGGTACCTGTTTCCTTCAAGTTGAGGTGTTTATGGTGTCTTGTAGTTGCATTCAGATGATGGACACATCTGTGTGGATAGTATGAGCTCAGTCTTATTTTGCTTCTAACTTGTCAGGGATTCAAATAGTGAATATTATATGTGATATGATATCTGCTTTGATCACTGTTGCCCTGATAATGATTTCTTTCAATAGCCCTTTGTGTGCTTTGATTGTGATAAGCACAGAAAACCCCATAGCATTTTACAAACTGTCCAAAGTCCCTGGCACAAAAAGGGTTAATGAATCAATGATTAAATAGAAGAGCAGCCTTGGCATCATCAATTTTATTTTGTGTAGCTACTTGTGTTATGTGTTATGGAACTTGCTTTTGAGGCAATGAGCACTCCAGTGGTAATTACTCAAAGAGAATGTGCTCTTTCCCCAATCTTTTCTGATGAGAACTTCTGTAACTAAACTTTGTTGAACACGACTAAATACCAACTGTAAAAGCAATTTTTTGTCAATTCCACTAAATACCACCTTCGGATGTCAGTACTGTTCACAAGTTGGTCCAACAGCTGAATTTGTTAGCTTTTTATTCACTGAACTGAAGTAAAATGAGTTTTTTTTTTGTTTTTTGTTTTTGTTCAGATATCTAAGGAGGCTTCCCCCCCCCCCCCCCCTCCGAAGCACTTCGATACTGTTCATGGAATTGCATGGCTCCCTAATACATGTAGTAACAAAACAAAGTTTGGAAAACCTTTTGCTGATTATGCCCTGCTAATATGCTGCTGTTACACATATTTTGATATTACTAATGAAGCTAGTCCCCCTTTCCCACATAGAAATTGACCTTGCAGCTGTGATGTTAAGTTTCTTTATCCTTATTCAGGCCCACAACTCTGTCTCTCATAGAGCTCATGTTGTACCTACAAGTACTTTGTTTTAGATTGTCAGATATTTCCCTAATGGGCATTGTGTGTAAGTCAACTGTAAACATGTAGAACACAGAACCATTTAAAAAAAAAGGAAATCTACCCTTTTGAAATGTAGTTGTACAGAAAAATAATCTTGCTTTGTGTCCAGGAGAAAGAGGTGAGCAAGCTGTTTCTAGGCATATCCAGTGCTAGGAGGACCGCCAGGTTATAAATACCTTGTATGCCATAATGCCATTGCCACTGACAATGTTGCTTTCAATGGAGAAAGGGACGGGAAGATGCTGAAAGAATGGAGTAAAGTCAGAAAGACCATGTATTGTCTGTTGATGATAAACTTGTCTATACTCAATTAAAGATGATGCAGAAATGAATGCCAAGCAATGTATTATGTAGTTCTGAGACATATCAGTTGAAACAATGTTGAATTATGTGAGTTATTTTTGTATGACTCTTGTTTCTCCTCCTCAATAGTGAACCCATCACACAGGGTGAAAGTCTACCAGCTGGTCAAGGCCAGACAGGAGGCCCTCAGCTCCAACAGTCTCCTTATCATTCCATTCTTCTCGCTCCAAGACTACCTCTACCTCCTGCGGGGGATCTCTGAGGCCCTCTCCCTGCTCCGCCACAGTGCCATGATCTTCCTCGCTGCTGCTGTGTCAGACTTCTACATTCCAAGAGATGAACTGGTTTGTATTAATGTTTTGAGGATAAACTCTGATTTATCTGCTAGCACGTGATTTACTTGAAGTGTACATGTCGTAATAGGGAGTATTGTGCCATCATAGCTCTTGCAGAATTCTGTCACTCGGTATCATGGATCAGGGGAGAAATCTCCACAGTTTCAGTGGTCGCGAGCTGTGCTTTGATTTTTTTTCCTTGGCCAGACGTTTCGATTTCAAATTATTATCACAATCTCTGATGATAGCCACTGTAAACTCTGTCATGATATATTTGTACATACCAGGTAAATCCAATTATAATTATAATTATAATTGGATTTAATTAAATGACAGCCATGCATCTGGTCAAGTTGCTCTGTGTAGGAAATTTGCAATGTTTCTTTAACCTGTTGAGGACGGACTGATATTGCTACAACACGTATTTCTCATAGGCACCTGCCCGAGTATACTCGGGACTTGTCCTCAATGGGTTAATTACTAGATGCATGGCTAGTCATACATTCAGTAAATTTGCCGTGTGTCAGTAATTATCAAATACATGATTGAAAAAAAAAAGTCCATCGTTCTGTAAGTATAAGATGCAGATTTTTTCTTCTTCTTCTTTAATAGGAATAGCATGTATGTGGTAACTATCATGGAAACTTGTTTAAACCACTTTGGCTGCACCTCATGTGTGAAACAAATTCATAGTTACCTTATGCATGCAATTCCTACCAACACATTCAGACGTCTGCATTATTTTTATACTGACCATTTAGTGCAGGGCTTCAGTTAAGACGACATCTTCACAAAACTGTAGCAGAAAAAAAAAGAAAAAAAAAATCTGCCCTTTAGAATTCACTTGGAGAGGAAAATAATCTTACTTTGTGTTGTTAAAGTTTAAAGCTTCAATTGTTGCCCCACCAGTTGACATGCATGAAGATGTAAGTGTGCAGTACAGTGACATTCAAGGTTGCCTCTTTTGGTGTAAGTTTTGTGTGAAAAGGACAATTAGGAGATCCTATAATGTAGACTGTTTGGGAGTTGTGGGCAAGCAGGCATGCAAAATCTCTAATCAAGCCTGTGGCTCATAACGATTAAGATATTCTTTCAATAGCCACCATACCTGCAAAAGAATCCTCTCTTTGATTGCAAAATTGATACTGTTATAAAACCATCCAATAATGTGAGAAACTTGGGGGTGTTTTCGATACCCATTTGAATATGGAATCTCAGGTTATTAGTGTATGTAAATCAGCATATTATATGATATATAATTTGAGACGCATCCGTAAATATTTTGATCAGGAAAGCATGAAGATTATTGTCCACGCATGTGTTATAAGCAAATTAGACTATTGTAACAGTCTGTTGTACGGATTACCAGATTCACAGATAGTTAAGTTGCAGCGGGTCCAAAACACATGTGCAGGATTGATTTGCAATCTCCCAAGATTTGCTCATGTTACACCACTTTTAAAGGAATTGCACTGGCTGCCCATTCGCCAAAGAATTGATTTCAAGATGTTGATGTTGGTTTATAAAGCTCTGAATGGTCAGGCCCCTAGTTATATCAGTGACTTTATATTGAACTTTAAATCTCAGACTCATAGCCATAATCTCCGCAGTACAAATGATAGATTGATATTGCAGATACCCCAAATCAAAACAAAAGTTACCTTAGGTGACCGATCATTTTCTTGTGCAGCCCCTAGGTTGTGGAATAGATTACCATTAGACATTCGGAAATGTCAGACTTTAGATAGTTTTAAATCAAAAGTGAAAACTTTTTTGTTTTAGCATGGGTCTATTTCTTCTTGTACTTCCCATGCAGCATTGTGCAACATAGGAATTTAAGAGCTCTTGAAGCGCAGTAGAATATATATACATAGTTTCTGCGCTTAATAAATGATTTATTATGCCTCCGCCACGAAGTGGTGCCGGAGGCATTATGTTTTCGGGTTGTCCGTCCGTCTGTACGTACGTCCGTCCGCTTTCGTTTACGCGATAACTTGAGTAATATTGACTGAAATTTTACCAAACTTGGTCCAAGTATGAAGTATGATGGGGCAATGATTTGATTAGATTTTGGGTGAAATCGGCTAAAGGTCAAAGGTCAAGGGTCAAGGTCAAATCATGAAATTGTATCCGTTTACGCGATTACTCAAGACTGGATGGAGCAAATTTCACCAAACTTTGTTGGAGGATGATGTATGATGGGACAATTACTTGATTAGTGTTTCAGTGAAATCGGACAGAGGTCAAAGGTCAAAGATCAAGGTCAAATCCTAAAATTTATCTGTTTACATGATAACTCAAAACTGGATGAAGCAGCTTTCCCTAATATTAGTTTTAAAGTGTAATATATATACATGTATTACTTAATGGAGATTCTCTTGGAAATTTCTAGCCAGAAGGTCAAAGGTCAAAGGTTAAGGGTCAAAGGTCAGTTTTAAATGAAAAAAATATATATTTTGTACTGTAATTACACTCTTTCTTCATACCTTGAAAATTATACTCAATGCATAAACTTATAATAAGGTCGGTCAGAAGTCAAGTGAAAATTTTCAATTCCTCAAATATGTGTACTCTTTAATAGACAATTATAGCAAACCCAGTTCATGGAAAGTGAACATTCAGGATATTTCTGACAAACCTGTTATTTCGATATTTTGCCAGTTATGCAGAGACTCCAACCCTAAGCACCTTCTGATCGGGAGATTCTCCCG
Source organism: Diadema antillarum (assembly GCF_040938485.1). Classification (NCBI taxonomy): domain Eukaryota; kingdom Metazoa; phylum Echinodermata; class Echinoidea; order Diadematoida; family Diadematidae; genus Diadema; species Diadema antillarum. The sequence continues at coordinate 288,770 of NW_027271519.1, forward strand.
CCTGAAACCCCTAGCAAACGGGAGACTCCAATTTGATATGTGCGAAGTTCCTTGCTCTAGGGTTCTAGATGCTCTCTCGTGCTATCTAAGGCTTATTTTTTCAACATACAATGATATTAAGTAAGAAATCATTTCAAGCGGGAGACACAGAGCCCTGGCGGGAGAAATTAACTCTCAAGCGGGAGAACGGGAGATTTTGCAAAAATGGGATTTCGGCGGGAGATCTCCCGTCGAAAACGGGAGAGTTGGAGTCTCTGGTTATGTGAAACTGTCATCACACATTGTGAAGACATTGTACTATACACCTATTGGGAGAATCATGCATTATGGCGGAGGCATCAGTCGCCATAGCGACATTTCTAGTTATTATTATTATTATTATTATTAAAATTGTCCTGAGCAATAAGTAGTAATTAGTCTGATACAGATAGCTAGTGTAAGTGATGGCTGCACACTTATCACCATAGTTGTATCAGTTATTTGGGTGTTAAGTATTCTATAAACATAGCTTTATCATAGAAAAAGATAAGTGATTACAGGCAAGTTGCCACCTAACGTACAGTCTGTCTCTCTGTTATAGAGGACTGCACACTGGCACTGGTCCGACGGTCCAGGACCAGTAAAAATCACTGTTGGACCAGTAACTTTTTTCAGGAATGGACCAGTAAAAAATGGAAAAACAGGGTCCCTACCGGTTCAACAGACAGGCAGGACCAGTAGAAAAAATGGGTTAGTGTGCAGCCCTGGTTATAGCATGATGCTAAGTGCTAGCACAGATTACAAGGTACCCAATGTCTACCATGGTTGTCTCATAAAATAGATTGTTGTAAAGGATGATTTATTGCTCCTTGATATTGAAAGATCGTTATTTTGGCTTTAGTTAAAAGTTTTTAGTCTATTAAACATTGTTTTGAAGTTGTAGTTCAAGCACTAATTGTTGTGGGGTTAGTGCAAATATTCTAATTAACAGAGCGTGCTAGTAAAGAACACAATTCCTTTGTATGTGCTGATTGATTTTTTCATACCGTGGTCTGCTGTTGGATGTGCTCGATCTTTATTTCAGGTCGTATTATCAAAGCTTTCTCAGTTTTAGCTGTCTAGAACTAGTTGAAGCATCCACCATGGACTTGAGATGGCGCTGTTTAAATCATTGATCTGCTGGAGTTGATATCTACAGCATGCAATTTCACAACTTACTTGTTCTGGGTTGAGCATGATATCAATGAGCTGCATATATAGTAAAAGCAATAGACAAATGTTTTAAAATGTGTGTAATAATTCAATATATGTCACATTCTGTGTAGAGATTGTTGAATAATGTGCTCAAATTATGTGAAAGGGTGAAACAAGTTAAATGATATGTACGGGAAGATTTTTAGTGGGAGCATAGTTGTATGACAGAGAAGACAATCAAAAGGTCCATGGCTCAAGACATCAAACATTGTGGCAGCTCATTATCAGAATTTGGTGAACTTTGCTGACTGATGTATATGACACTGAAATCATGAAGAAACACTCCAGCATACATGATTTTTAGGTTTTTGCGGTTACTACAAGAGATCTATGAAGACATGGATTATGCTAATGAACTACTTACTGAAGGGTTTATTCTAACACCACCAGCTATATGGGAGGTATTGAGTATGGCAAACATGGTCACTCAAAGCTTTTAACCAATTTTGAACCTTTTAGCATTTACTTTTTATTCTAGCTCTCCCATAGTTTCATATTTACACAATATCAGACACTTTGGTAGAAGGGAAACTGACCAGGAATATTATGATATTTTAAATGAAAATAAGCAAAGAAAATGGGATTCTACCAAAAATATACATGCTACTTGCCTGACAGTAAGTTTTAATTGATGTAGTCAAGTGTGCAAGTGGGATTGTAGCAACCTGCCTGACATAGCAATGTTATCTATATTTGGCATTTAAGCAGCACTCTAAAAATTTGTATTTTTGTCCACTTGATTTGCATGTGCAATATCAGAGTGTCGTCAATGTAAACTATAGGCTGAGGAAAGAGGCCGTGTAATTCAACACCTGATTTTGTTTCGTCTGTTGCATGAGCGGGTGAATGCGTGCTACATGCGTGAATTCTGGCTACAAGTGCACAAACTCGTGCTATAAGTGCACATAATACAGAGTCTACTTCAAATTGTGGGAACTGCTTTTCACAGCCGCTTATGCCTTTCTTTAGATAATGATTTGATATTGATAATAATATTAATATCAAGTGGCTTTATGTCATGAAATATCACGGAAAATTGCTGTCATTAAGACCAATATTCCCAGGTATTCCAGTCATTGCCATGGAACATAATATGTGACCCGCTACAACAAAAGGATCCTAAAGTCGCTGACGGCTGAGCCGAGAAAAGCGAGTTTGAAGTCACATCATCAAAATTGGTCAAAACAATCGGATTTCTATTTTTGGCACAAGTTTGTAGTCCAATGTCTTGTCTATCATTTCCCGAAATTTTGAAGCTAAATGATCAAAGGAAAGGCAAGAAATCAGCGTTTTTCTTGACCTTGATTTTCCGACTTTCAACGTAACAGAATCAAACGTGTCCGAAGATTTGGATTTAGCGCCGCAGCTAGACTCCGCCCCTAGCAACGAGGGACCGATCTTATTGGTCAGTGCGTGGCATTCTGATTACTGATTGGTCGTGCGTAGATAGCTGGCGCTAAGCTCGAATGAACATCGCGGAGGTCGCTAGGAGTTCCTTCTATTGTCAACTGTGTGAAAACTGTCTCGCCTCCCCTTGATCATGATAGCGTCGGAAGGAAAACTTTGAAAGGCATTTTTCTCGAAACTCTGATTTCCTCAACCACTTGACATGTGCTAATAAAATCATCGATATCTCCGCAACCGAGTACTCTTATGAGTTGTATTATATGTGAAATTAAAGTAGAAGAGTAAGGGAATGACATCATGCCTTTTTCAGAAAATTGTCCTCCCCGACTTTTGGATCCTTTTGTTGTAGCGGGTCACATAAAATTGATTAACATCTTGTGCAACATAATACGTGAGGTTGCTGGTTAGGTTACCCCTCTACAGATTCATTGTATGAAGTTGTCCAGGATTTATAATCTTTTTTTATCTATTTCATTTTGTTTTCTTTGGGTTTTTTATATTCTCCACAGCCTGAGCACAAACTGCAGTCTTCTCACGGCCCTCCTCAGATCAAGCTGTCAGCAGTGCCCAAGATGCTTGTATTCCTCATCCATCACTGGGCACCGGAGGCATTTGTCGTCTCGTTCAAACTCGAGACGGACCCTAAGCTCTTGATTGGAAAGGCAAAGAAAGCTCTAGAGACAAACAAACATCAGGTAACTATTATTTTTCTCTCTCTCATTGGGTGATTTCAAGTTCAGTTTTTGTCCTGGTGTTATCTCCAATACAACTTCATTAAACGGTTATGATTAGATTTTCATTAAGGAAAGCATTACTGATCATAATCATCGATCCCCAACACTAGCGTTATTTACGCACCACCACAAAGTCCATCGGATCATGCTGATGAAAAAATGACAACGCTTTGCTCAAGTCAAATATGACAAAAACTAGTGTTCTTAGATTTAAACCCATGATGGGGAGACATTAAAATGCCTCAAATGTCATCCCTTCTCCAAAGCATGATCTTTAATTTTGCTTCCATGCTCAGATTTATGTGGATATGTCTCAATTGTTTGTGTGTATTTCAATGGCAAACATTGCGAGAGCATAGACCCAAGCTTCTCAGTGGATGGGTTGCAAAGCTCTAGCGGGTTGGCGGTGATGTTGGCCAAAAATGAAATAAAAAAGAATCAGACTTTATCTAACTATCTAAAAATTTAGTGGGAGCCAAAGTGGGTCTCGGGTTGAAAAAGGTTGAGAAGCATGGGCGTCAACGATGCAAAAACTTGATGTGAATGGGTACTTTGTTCATCCAGACCTTAATGTGGGTCTGGCACAACTACTAGCAACGCCAGTTACCAACACCAAACTTGAAGTGACTAATTTGATAATCCCTATTGGCTTGGTGTCAGTCAGTAGGGAAAAAATGCATAAATCGCCAACAAGAATGGTGGAGCACAGTTCAGCAGATGACATTCAGCTCCAGGCCCGGCACTAGCTACCGGAATTGCATCATACTTTTGATGTCAACCCGCTAAGATTGACTGATTTCAAGTTCAGGATTATTGCCCATGCTCGTGTTGAGATGGCACTGGCACCAAACTTGATATTACCCACTGCGTGGTATATGCAAAATCATTCAGGGATGCCAGTTTTCCTGCAATAGCCGGAATTCCGGCTTTTTCATATTTTGGTGTCCAATTTCCGGCTTCGTGATATTATTTCCGTCTGTGTGGGAAAGCCGGAAAACACGAGAAAGAAACAAAGAAAGAAAGAAAGAAAAACGAAAAAATGTGATCATCTAAACTTACGGGACATTCACTTTCACGATTTCCGTAGTATGTTTCGCATATACTTGGGCATGAGAATATCACAAAACGACTGTCATGCAAAACTAGCGCGATGTTGCTGCTGCTAGCTGGGCCATGGGACATGCAACACGTGCGATGATAGCGATCGAACAGTGTGTGGTGTTTCTATGCGATGTACTATGTGCGGTCGCGGTGCCGGTGCATGAATCAGACTGCGCTCTCGCTATAGCTACAGCGCTGAGACGGTGTGGTGAGTCGATTGAGTCAGCTGAACGAAGCAAAACTACGGATTTTACGGCACTAGGACTTCTTTATTTTTGCTACAAATTCCTTTTTTTTTTCTAGAATACGACCACATTATTGTCTGGAAAGCGTTATACCAGCACGTGCGATCGCGATCGAACAACGTGTGGTGTTTCTAGGCGATGTACTATACTGCGGTGCATGGATCATGCTGCGCTCTCGCTGTAGCTACAGCGCTGAGAGAGTATGGTGAGTCGATCGAGTCAGCTGAAAGAAGCAAAACTACGGAGTTTACGGCACTAGGACTTCTATATTTTTGCTACAAATGCATTTCTCTGGATTAGATTTGAGGGAAGAAGAGCCCTCAGAAATGCTCAGATTGCACCAGAGAGCATCTAAGAACCCCGGAGCTTCCAGGGCCCTTTAGCGGGCCCTGGACCCTGGCCAAAGGGACTTCGCGCTTCGCGCTCGTGATGTGCGCTTCGCGCACATCAGTTTCGTTCACAAAAAAAAAAAAAATCCGGCCCAAGAGCAATTTGCCACTGGCATCCCTGATCATTTCACACTGAGAACCATTTACGACTGCTTCGTACAAATGATGGGCACACACAAAGATGCACAGACACACACATGCATATGTATACACACATTTATGTGTGTTTAAAGGGTGTGTACAGTTCTGGTCAAGGTGAGGATTTAGCTTTTAACGTTTTGTGGTATATTCAGAAACCACTCTATGAGATGTCAAAGAGCATGCAATTCTAATCGGTATGAAAAGTTTATTGATGAAAATTGGTTTTGAAATGGCCGAGATATCCAAAAACAAGGTGAAACAAAGAGATCCTAATAAAAGGCCTGTGGCCTTTTATTATTATCATTTTTTGGGATATCTCAGGCATTTGAAAACCAATTTTCATCAAATAAACGTTGAATCCTTCTTAAAACTACATGCTCTTTCATATTTCATAAGAGGTTTCTCCATTATCTCACTTAGGAATGTTCAAAACATGAATCCCCACTTCAACCAGTACTGTACAGTCCCTTTAATGTACACTTTTTTTTCTTTTAGAGATTGGCTCTTAGAAGTTTTCTGGAATTATAAATAACACTTTTTTCCCCGTTGTAGATGTAACATTAATATAAATAAAGCTTGATGTATATCATATCATAAAAACAGTCTTTGCTGTTAGAACTGTTTGGCAAAATCATGTCCTATTGAAGCATTTTGCTCACTGAAACAAATTATGAATGTCAACAGTTTCATATTAATCTTTACAGTCTGTTTATTACAGCAGCAAGAAAAAGTGATTAAAATGTTTCAGGATTAAGAACAAGTGAAAGTCAAGACATACAGCAGCAGGTAGCACAGAAGACAGTGTTTGTACAAGCATTTTATAACACCTGGTAACGTGGGGTTTTCGTGGGTGACCAGACACATTTCCTGCGCAATGGGTTACATGGTTCTGGTCAGGGAACTAAAAACTGTACGCAACTATAAATCTGCACACAACTCATTACAGGGATTCTCAAAACCCTAAGCCGGGCCACAGCCTCCCCCATTTCATGGTATCCCCACACTCCCAGGTCTTAAAGAAGGGATTTCACAAAATAACAACACAGACTACACACACAAAAAAACAAACATGTAGGGTATATAATCCCCAAGGGCCAAAGTAGCAAATCATGCAAAAAATGTTACTAAGTAAATTTTGTAGGAATTACTACCAGCATCTACAACTGCTACAACTGATGATTATCATCGCTATTGTATTTCTGAGTTGTAATGGTAGTGAAAATATTAGTTACAATGGTAGCAATCGTATTACAGCAAACGGTTTAAGTACTCATTGGTAGCAGTGGGATTGTGATGACAGTAATAAGTACAAGCTAACCATAAGCACTGATATGAAGCAGCATCATCAACCGCCATCACCACCATCACCACCATCACCACTACCAATGCCATCACCAAGAACTCAACTACAAGGGTGTAGTTGCACAGGTATTCATGTCTTTCCTATGCAGCAAAGAAATGAACAGCTTATAGTATCAATACCACCTTGATTGTTTGGAACTTCATTTACTTGGTACATTGATCTCAAGGTAGAAATACCATAGGTCTGGGTCATCAGAGGATTACCCCCACTTTAGTAGCCATTTGAAGGAAGGAGCTGAGAAAAGAGTGAGGATTTCTTTTTTTTTTTTTAAAGGGAAAAATGAGACATTGAATTTCACATAGTTAACATAGGTTTAGACAGATTTGTGATGTCTTTGTGGTGATTGAATTTGTAGAGAAGAGCAATGCGGGGTTGAATTGAACCAGGCAAAGTCACGCAGGCACACACAAATACATGCAAGGGTGATTTGTTTGTTTGTGTGTTGTTGTTTTTGTTGCAGCTGCTGACAGTTTATAATGATAATGAATAACATTTATATAGCGCTTAATACTGATGTTTCTAAGCGCATTGATCCGGAAAAAAGAAGTATGACATTGAAATAAGATACAGCATTACGTACATGTACATGTTATGATATAACAACAGCAACAACAACAGAATTAAAGTTGAGTAAACAGATAAGTTTTCAACAATCACTTGAACTTATCAACATTTTTGGCAGTACGAATAGAGGTTTAGAGGTCTAAAGGGTTAAAACATCAATTAGTAATAGATAAGGGAGATGAGTATTGGCTTGCCTCGTGATATTGGAAGTGATGCCTGTTGCTGCCCAATCAGCTATGAGCAACACCCATCCCTACTCGGGCAGCGTGCACTTTGTGGAAAATTTTGTCCTGCAGGATTGTGCCAAAGATTTTGGGTGTAGATACAGAGAATCAGAAGGTCAGATATTGCGTGAGACAATGTTTTGACTCCTAATCTTTCAGTTGTTGTGTGGTACCATGAAATCCATCTGAAAAGCAGGCCAGACTCAGCAAATTGGTTTTCAGTGTTCTATATCTCTACATCCTTTTACCAACGATAGCTCAAGTTTATTTCCTGCTGTACCCATTTGATGGGTGAATGTCCCCACTCAATCTAGCCATCTAAATTAGACCTCTACAAATCAAGAGGAAAAATACAAACTAAATTGTTTAGAATGATGATAGAAACCTTGTATGATGAAAAAGGGAAAAAAAGAGTCTACTATATAAAGGGCAATCAACTCAGCAATCATGTGCATGTATATACATGTGATTTGGAGATTATTGTTGCTTTTTTGTCTAATTATGTACCATAGTTAATGTATTGTCTTTGTGTGATTTTGTTGTTTGTTTATTTTTTGTTTGTTTAAGGGGAGAGGATTTTTTTTGAGCATACCGATCGATTGCCTAGTAATCTGAAAAAGTCAGAAAGTTATGTCAGACCAAATTGCAAGTGAGATGGTGGGCTGATGTTTGTGTTTGATATCTATGCTAACTAGAAATGTGAGGTCAGTGCATTAATATCTTTGGCTCTGCTCTTGCATCTTTCCCCATAGATGTAGACATGAAAAAGATCCATTTGAGCCAGGATTTACCACACCTATCTTTTCTGGTACCTTTTTGAAAGGTTGATTTCAAGTTCAGTTTTTGTGCTGGTGTTATCTCCAATACAACTTCATTAAGCGGTTATGATTACATTTTCATTAAGGAAGGCATTACTGATCATAATCATCGATCCCCAACACTAGCATTATCTACACACCACCACAAAGTCCATCGGATCATGCTGATGAAAAAGTGGCAATGCTTTGTTCAAGTCAAATATGAAAAAATATTATGTTCTTAGATTTAAACCCATGATGGGGAGACATTAAAATGCCGCAAATGTCATCCCTTCTCCAAAGCATGATCTTTAATTTTGCTTCCATGCTCGGATTTATTTGGATATGTCTCAATTGTCTGTGTGTATTCCAATGGCAAACATTGCGAGAGCATAGACCCAAGCTTCTCAGTGGATGGGTTGCAAAGCTCTAGCGGGTTGGCCGTGATGTTGGCCAAAAATGAAATGAAAAAGAATCAGACTTTATCTAACTATCTAAAAATTTTGTGGAAGCCAAAGTGGGTCTGGTTGAAAAAGGTTGAGAAGCATGGGCGTCAATGATGCAAAAACTTGATGTGAATGGGTACATTGTGCATCCAGACCTTGATTTGGGTCTGGCACAACTACTAATAATGCCAGTTACCAACACCAAACTTGAACTGACTAATTTGATAATCCCTATTGGCTGGTGTCAATCAGTGGGGAAAAAATGCATAAATCACCAACAAGAATGGTGGAGCACAGTTCAGCAGATGACATTCAACTCCAGGCCCAGCACTAGCTACCGGAATTACATCATACTTTTGATGTCAACCCGCTAAGACTGACTGATTTCAAGTTCAGGATTATTGCCCATGCTCGTGTTGAGATAGCGCTGGCACCAAACTTGATATTACCCACTGCATGGTATATGCAAAATCATTTCACACTGAGCCCCATTTTGATTTATGACTGCTTCGTAAAAAGGATGAGCACACACACAAAGATGCACAGACACCCACACAAGCATATGTATACACACATATATGTGTGTTTATGTGTGTTTAATGTACACTTCTTTTCTTTTAGAGATTGGCTCTTAGAAGATTTATGGAATTATGAATAACACTCTTTTGCCATTGTATATGTAACATTAATATAAATAAAACTCGATGTATTTCATCATAAAAACAGTCTTTGCTGTAAGAACTGTTTGGCAAAATCATGTCCTATTGAAGCATTTTGCTCACTGAAACAAATTATGAATGTCAACAGTTTCTTATTAATCTTTACAGTCAAGACATACAGCAGCAGGTAGCACAGAAGACAGTGTTTGTACAAGCATTTTATAACACCTGGTAGCGTGGGGATTTAGTGGGTGACCCCACACATTTGCTGCCCAATGGGGTAATACAAATGGTTCTGGCTAGGGAATTAAAAACCGTACACAACTATAAAACTGCACACAACTCATTACAGGGATTCTCAAAACCGTAAGCCGGGCCAGCCTCCCCCATTTCATGGTATCCCCACACTCCCAGGTCTTAAAGAAGGGATTTCACAAAATAACAACACAGACTACACACACAAAAAAAAACAAACATGTAGGGTATATAATCCCCAAGGGCCAAAGTAGCAAATCATGCAAAAAATGTTACTAAGTAAATTTTGTAGGAATTACTACCAGCATCTACAACTGCTACAACTGATGATTATCATCGCTATTGTATTTCTGAGTTGTAATGGTAGTGAAAATATTAGTTACAATGGTAGCAATCGTAACAGCAAACGGTTTAAGTACTCATTGGTAGCAGTGGGATTGTGATGACAGTAATAAGTACAAGCTAACCATAAGCAATGATATGAAGCAACATCATCAACCGCCATCACCACCATCACCACTACCAATGTCATCACCAAGAACTCAACTACATTTTTACAAGGATGTGGTTGCACAGGTATTCATGTCTTTCCTTTGCAGCAAAGAAATGGACTGCTGACAGTTTTAATACCACCTTGATTGTTTGGGACCTCATTTTACATGGTACATTGATCTCAAGGTGAGAATACTGTAAGCCCGAGTCAGAGGATTAGTACCTCACTGTAGTAGCCATTTGGAGGATGGAGCTGAGAATAGAGTGAGGATTTCTTTAAAAAAAAAAGAAACAATGAATTTCACATAGTTAATATAGGTTTAGACAGATTTGTGGTGCTTCTGTGGTAATTGAATTTGTAGAGAAGGGCAATGTGGGGGTGAATTGAACCAGGCAAAGTCTTGCAGGCACACACAAACACATGCAAGGGTGATTTGTTTGTTTGTGTGTCGTTGTTGTTGTTGTTGCAGCTGCTGACAGTTTAGAGGTCTAAAGGGTTAAAACACCAAGTAGCAATAGATAAGGGAGATGAGTATTGGCTTGCCTCATGATATTGGAAATGATGTCTGTCGCTGCCCAATCAGCCATGAGCAACACCCATCCCTACTCGGGCAACATGCACTTTGTGGAAAATTTTGTCCAGGATTGTGCCAAAGATTTTGGGTGTAGATACAGAGAATCAGAAGGTCAGGGGGGCATTTCATCAACCAGTTTGTCGGAGTTTTCACCGACAAATTTGCTATCAGCCAATCAGACGCAAGGATTTCATTAGCTTGTAACAGTTGTCAGTGTAAATCCTTGCGTCTGATTGGCTGATAGCAAATTTGTCGGTGAAAACCTCCGACGAACTCGTTGATGAAATGCCCCCCAGATATTGCGTGAGACATTGTTTTGACTCCTAATCTTTCAGTTGTTGTGTGGTGCCGTGAAGTCCATCAGAAAAGCGTGCCAGACCCTGCAAATTGGTTTTCAGTGTTCTATATTTCTACATCCTTTTACCAACGATAGCTCAAGTTTATTTCCTGCTGTACCCATTTGATGGGTAAATGTCCCCACTCAATCTAGCCATCTAAATTAGGCCTTTACAAATCAAGAGGAAAAATACAAACTAAATTGTTTAGAATGATGATAGAAACCTTGTATGATGAAAAAGGGAAAAAAAGAGTCTACTATATAAAGGGCAATCAACTCAGCAATCATGTGCATGTATATACATGTGATTTGGAGATTATTGTTGCTTTTTTGTCTAATTATGTACCATAGTTAATGTATTGTCTTTGTGTGATTTTGTTGTATGTTTATTTTTTGTTTGTTTAAGGGGAGAGGATTTTTTTTGAGCATACCGATCGATTGCCTAGTAATCTGAAAAAGTCAGAAAGTTATGTCAGACCAAATTGCAAGTGAGATGGTGGGCTGATGTTTGTGTTTGATATCTATGCTAACTAGAAATGTGAGGTCAGTGCATTAATATCTTTGGCTCTGCTCTTGCATCTTTCCCCATAGATGTAGACATGAAAAAGATCCATTTGAGCCAGGATTTACCACACCTATCTTTCCTGGTACCTGTTTGAAAGGTAGCACAGAGGATTAGTAAAAAGATAGTCATCACAATCAGCCTAACAACTTCACAGAGATGCCAACTTCTGATTTTTTTTTTTTCAGTAATTTCTACTGACAATGTTTGTTCCCACCCCCCCCCCAAAAAAAGAAAACACTGCCAATTTCATGCCAAATGCTATTTTTCTATGTACATGTTTACTGCAGGAGAGGGAAAAATACTGTTTTTCTACAAAACAAGCCTTTTCAACTCTCAGAATACTGTCAGTGGTGCTGTTTGCATGATTGGCATTCCTGACTACAGGAAAATTCTACTGAAACTGTTGGTTGTTGTTGTTGTTGTTGTTGTTGTTGTTGTTGTTGTTGTTGTTGTTGTTGTTGTTGTTGTTGTTGTTGTTGTTGTTGTTGTTGTCATCGTCGTTGTTGTCGTTAGCCGGGTTTACACGTACACCAAGTAGCGGGATACAAATCTCGAGATTTGCATCGCGATCGTCATCCCGAGTTTTTTGCACGTGTGGACAGAAAAAACCCAAAAATTAGCGGGATAAGCATCGCGATGCTAATCCCAAGAAATCTTGCGCTGGTTCATCAATTAGCGGGATAATTGGCCCCGCGCTGGTACGTGTGAACGGTCGGGATTAGAATCTCGAGTTTTTATATCCCATCATGCAATGCGCACATCACAACAGCGAAGCCTCTGCGAAGAGGTCCTTCACCTCTTTGGAGTACAACAACAACAGCGCGCGAACCACACCACATACGCGTAAAAGACAATGGACAAAGAGAAGTGCGCGCAGGCAGTGATAGAGAAGGGCGCTGTGTGACCCAGTTTGCAGGCTTTGCTGTTATCTCTATCGGCAATTAGCGGGATAATTCGGTACGTGTGGACGCTCGCCAAATTAGCGGGTTACCGATCGCGATCGCTATCCCGCTAATTTGGTACGTGTGGACGCTCGCAAAAAAACTCGGGATGTACATCGCGATCGTCATCCCGCTATTTTGTACGTGTGAACCCGGCTACTGTTGTCGTTGTTGTCGTTGTTGTCGTTGTTGTCATTGTTGTTGTTGTTGTTGTTGTTGTTGTTGTTGTCATTGTTGTTGTTGGGGGAGGGGGTTATTGATCTATTGACCACACATGGATAACAGTCAGATCTCGGTTATCTGGCAATCACTTTCATGAATCTCTCCACTGTCATGACACAGGCTCTAGAGCACATGACTGTCTTTATATCGTAATTTGTTTTCAATACAAAACCTTTCAAACACATTTCCCCCTTTGCGACCCAGGGACAGGGGGTGGGTAGGGGTCCTAATGAAACCTAAATTGTACATTTTCATTTTCTTCTGAGAACCCCATGACCAATTTTCACCAAACTTGGCAGGTAGCATCCCTAGGGGGATAGGATCTCAATTTGTTCAAATGGGCACCGTGTCCCACCTGGGGGGGGGGGGGGGGGGGGGGGGGGGCAAACCTCTCAAAATTAAGGAATCTTTAAACATCTTCTCTAGAATCAGAAGTGATGGAGCCAAGTTAGAACTATGAGTTAGTACATTAACAACTGTAGTTCCAAGTTTGTTTATGGCAGATCTAGGGGTGCCCCCCCCCCCTTTAGGGTGGGGGTGGAGGTCCAATTGGTTGCCTAAATTGTACATTTTCATCTTCTTCTTGAAAACCTCATGATGGATTTTCACAAAACTTGTAAGGTATCATCCCTAGGGGGTAGGATCTCAGTTTGTTAAAATGGGTACCGTGCCCCACCCAGGGAGCCCCCAGCCCCCCAAAATGAGGAATCTTTAAAAATCTTCTTCTCTAGAACCAGAAGTGATAGAGCTAAAACTGATACTATGAGTGGGGGGGGGGGGGGGGGGGGGGGGAGGGGTCGCAAATTTGGGCCCTGATTGCACATTTTCATCTTCTACTTGAGAATGCCTGATCAAATTTTAGTAGACCTGTGTGTAATTTAGATTAGTGACTGCGTGAAAGGTGAACTTGTGATACTCAGGTGAGCGTGAGACCCCCGGGTCTCTTGTTTTGCAAGTGTCCAGTTGGCCAGAAATAGCCAACTGATTACCAATCGATAAATCTATTGTTTGTGCACCTCACAGTGGTGTGGTGAGCACACTGGTGTAGTGTGCAGTTTGAATGATGTGATATTAAATCTTGAGATTTACGTGGTATTGATCCAGCGTTCACACTTTCTCCATGGGGCAAACTCAAACTAATTCAGAAATAAGCACAAGATTTCTTAGGATTAAGTCTTTTTTTTTTTTACCTTTGGCCGGCAGTGGTTTAATTTTACAGCGTGCAGACTCAAAATTTTACAGTAACTAGCCTACTTCGTGTGACAGGATCAAATCAGTCTGTCTATGTTCATTATACTTACTCCTCCCATTGAATGTTGCTAGAGCCTAGTGCTAAGTCTAAGCTATCTAGCACCCTATTCGTGATCATCAAGGGAAGGAAGGGGAAGAATTAAAGGACAAGTCCACCTTCATATACATAAGGATTGAGAAAATGCAGCAATATTAGTAAAACACATCAGTGAAAGTTTGAGGAAAATTGGACAATCCGTTCAAAAGTTACGAATATTTTAAGTACCTGCGCAGTCACTGCTGGAAGAGCAGACTACTACAGTGTATGATGTCACATGCGTACAACTATATAAGGAAAATAAAAAGGCAATTTCACAAAACTTTACTTTTTGAATAAAGTGAAAATTTTTTCGACTTGCTACAGACGTATGTTAAGGGTAATATTATTCCCCTTGCCTTCTGAAAGAGAGAAGTCGAGTGTTCTTTAGTTATGCGAGAAAAATGGAAATACGTTGAATTTTTTTTATTCTTTCTTTATATCATTGTACTCATGTGACATCACAAGCTATAGTAGTCTCTTCATCCAGCCGTGACTGAGCAGAAACTTCAAAAATTCATAACTCTTAACGGATTGTCCGATTTTGCTCAAACTCTCACTGATGTGTTCTACTAATATTGCTGCATTCACTCAACCCACATGTCTATGACGGTGAACTTGTCCTTCAATGAACAAATAAGGAAAGCATTGTATTTCAAGTTGGGTACATTACCATCTCAGGTGAGGTTAGGGAGTTGAATGAACACATGGCATCACTGATATGTGCAAGACTGGGTCATGCACTTTTGTTTGTTGATGTGCTGCTGTGCATGACCGATGGAGTTGGGGCTCTTTGTTGTTGTTTTCTGTGCTTTGTTTTTTCTCCCACACCTGCCAAACTAGCCATTCTTGCTGATTGTGCTGATCTGTTTCCTAAGTAAGAGATTGGCAGAGAAGTGCTGATCATGCACAATCAGATCGGAATTGGCTGCCATTACAATCACTGGCTGCACTAGTGTAGCATTAATTTTTCCACACATTTCATTATGTTTCCCCATCATTCGAATAATCAAACATAAAAATATCATGTCAATCCTCATAGTAATATTAGTGAGTCGTGATGCTGACCCTACAATGTAGCTATTAGGAAAAATATGTTGTTCTGCACATGCATGACATAGCTGTTCCCATCGACCAACCCATAGGAAGCACATCATGAACACTTAATAACATCGCAAATCTGAAGAGCTCGCTATTACATCAACAGTTCTTTGTGTGTATCCCTATCAAAACCTCGAGCAAGTGTTGCGCTTGATCAGATATTGTTTATCCAACAATGACTGGACATCATTGTTGGATTGCATTGTACAGGTATTTTTAATAATTGAAAATTAAATATGATTTCAGAATCATTTGATTTTTGTAAAACCTCTTTGATGATAGTGGTTGTATAGAAAACGTCCCATCCGACAGTATGCAAACGAACAATTTGCGTGACAAGGCGGTTAATTTTTTTATTTCATCTAGATGCTGTCACTAATGCTGATAAACATAATGCACAGTTTTCTGTGCTTTTTTCTTTTTGTCGTTTTAGTTAAGGGAAGTGTCAAAACTGTGTCAGGTAGTGTACCATGTGTCCATGGGATGCCTTTGTGTTTACCTGTTGTGAAGCAGAAAGATCAAGAGTGACCTGGGCCCCGTTTCATAAAACTTGTTATCAAGAACAAGTTAGGATATTTGTTACAAGCTACCGAGATCCTTGCAGCTGATTGGCTAAGAGCAAATTTGTCATAGAAATGTGGCAGTTGTTACTGATAGCAATTTTATGAAATGGGACCCAGGAGGACAATTTGCCGCTGGGATCATATCCTGATGCTTTTGTTTTGTTTTGGGTAGTGTGCTGTTCTGTTCTACAGTATTTTTCATGGGATATGGGATGGTATTTTTCACGCATTTCATGCATGATGTCAGACTTTTGGTGTGCTTTGTGTCACTTTTTTTTCAATTTCTTCCTGGAAGTGCCAGCCTTGCAGGAAATTGTTGGAAGCATGCTGAAATTCAATATTGTATGAAATAAAATCAGTCATAATAATAACACTACTACCATTACTACTATTAATACTACTACTGCTAGAAATAATAATAAGCATTTAAACATAGTGAATCACATCAAGATTTTGATAATAGTAAGCATATTAACATAATACAATGTAGTAAGCATTTAAAACATAAAGAATTGCATCAAGTTATTTTGTCGACAGGAAACATAGCTATGGAGCTTTGTTTCTTCTGTTTCAATCAGAAGAACTAGTGCACTATTACAGTTGTGTGAGCAAAGCGTCTGAGTGATGCAGTGCTTAGGTAACTGTTGTCCTCTCCTTTTTTTTTTCACCAATGCACGTGAGTGGGTAAAAAATGAAAAATATTATCATCCCTTTTGAACATAGACTACGTTTGACTGTATGTTGTACGTATGTAGATGTGTGGAGTTCAAAAGAGTTGCTGCCTCTCTTGACCTCTTCAAAGCATGTCACAGTCTATGGCAGTTTCTGGACAGCAAAATGTTTGAGCATATTTCATGAAAAAGTACGAGGACAATGGGATTGCCATATTCCATGCCGTGAATCCATCACAATAAATGCAATATGCCTTCGGGTCATGTACTTTCGGTCTCACTGACATTTTAAGCTGTTTCAGGCTTGTCACTCATACTTGGCCATATGTGGCACTATTTGTGCATGCACACACCATGTGATATGCTTTATGCAGTCATGAAGACTAGTCTTTGTTTTTGCAGCATTGACAGTATTAATCACGATGGGATGGGGGGGGGGGGAGGGAGGGAGGGAGGGGAAATGGCTAATGTGTGTTTGGCTGAGCTGCATGATATTATTTTTGTCAAAACTATGTCTTTATGAAAAATACAATTTTTATTGGGTCACTGAAGTGGCAATTCTGCAGGTGATAACTGTGGTAAAATGTTTGTCTCTACTCTAGAGTAGACTGATATTACCAAAAAGAATTATAATTTTTAACCTCTTTTTTTAAAGTGATGGCAGTTTCTTCCTCATTTCGAGAGTGTTCCTGATTTGTTTTGTTCAGTCGCAGCGGACGACTATAATTAACTCCACCGAAACCCTCGAAACGTTTTGAATTTTCAACCGTCACCGAGGCAGTGCGAATCGGGCGTTCTCATTTTCACCAAAATTTCACCTTCTCATATCTCCGCTATACATTGACCAAAATCGCTCAAACTTTCAGTATCAATGCAAAATCATGATTTCTATCTACATACGAAAAATCATGAGAAACGATTAAGGATCTTTTAAGTTATATTCAATATTTCATGTTTCTCTGTCTCGGAAAACTACCGTCCGATTATTTCCAGACACATCTGGACGCACCAGTTAATATTCATGAAACTTGACATACATATTCATAAGACATGTGCGGACGTAAATGTAGCCCTGTTCGCTTTGCCGAAGACCTATTTTTGAAGTTACAAGTGAAAATAAATGAGGTATCTTGTCAGAAATCTTGGAGCAGCAAACCAGAATAATGACGTCATATTCTAAGAAAAACTGATTTGCGCTTGCGCAATGAATGAACTTTCCCATGCTGCTTCGATCCAGCGAGCTGATTGGTCGATGCATTGCAGCGTACTGTTACTGTGCGATGCGAGATGGCTGCTGCGGATGCCTAGTAAACTGCACATGCATGCTATGATGAGAGTGGGACGCGGGGTGTCGATAAGTACAAAGTACAGCAGAGTGCTGGGGACCTTGCTATACCTCAAAGACAAGCACTTACGTTATCAGAACTGGCCTATTAAAAAGAATGTATCAAAAATTTGAATATATATTCGGCTATGATACCATTTATGCAGTTGCAAATTCTTGACATTGGATTATTCGGACTTAACGCAAATTTTACTGCACTATAGTAAGTAACATTACAACTGCGAATTCCCGGTATGAGTTACGATCAGAGTACAGCAGTGCCGTACGGCACTGAAGTACAGGTGACGTTAGAGCGACAAAGATGTGGGTACGTGGGACTGTACCCTGTCTTCCCGTATGCGAATGACTATGAAATTTCGTGCTCGGAACGAAGGTAGAAAGTGCACCACTTTCGATTATTTCCAGACATATCCGGACGCATGACTTCTCGAATGTGATATTTTAGAGTTCCGGAAAGAAATACATACTTAGTAACATACTTGAAAGTTTTTTGTTGTTCACGAAGTCAAAATGTGAAATTTTAGCAACGATTTCTGACAATTATTTTCTGTTTTGAGAGTGAAGTTATGCTCCATTTTGGAATATTTTCTCGTCATTATTTAAAAAAGTTAACATAATGGCAGGTTAAAATGAGGTTTGTACTTGTCATAACCGTTTGAATTATAAAAAAATTTGAATAAATAGTAAAGTTACGGCAGTTTTGCTGCGACACTTTTCGAGCGGTTTTCATGCGAAACGTGTTCATTCAAGAGGAAAGCGAGGTCAGGTCAAAATGAAAACAGTGAGTTAATTGCACCCGTCCGCTGTGACTGTGTTGTGCTATTTTTTTTTTCATTTTTTTTTTTTACATGATATGCTTCAATTGTTACACATGACATGGCACAGGAAATTATTGATACTCTGAAGTCGAGATACTGGTAGCTAATTCCGACTCTATGCTTTGACTAGATACTTAACCACCTTGTTCCCCCCCCCCCAAAAAAAAAAAAGGAATACCATGCCTTTCTACATGTGGTCACCTTGTGTGATGGCATGTGTCTCTGTCAGTGTGTGTGTGTGTGTTGTGTGTGTTGGGGGAGGGGGGGGGGGGTTAGGCTGTGACTGACTTTGGTGTTGTTTGTGTTTTGCTTTACTGTTTATTTATTTATTCATTTGTTTATTTATTCATTTATTTGTTTTATATATCTCATGCATCTATCTATCTATTGTTTTCTGACCTCTAGATTCCATTAGAGACTGACAAGACTACAATGTACCAGATGTTTTTGTTGTGTGTTGATATTCACTCAGTAACCCGTAATTTCATTCTTCTTCTTTTTATTTCTGTCACAACATTATTAAGAAGACTGCAGAAATGAAAAAGCCAAGGGCATCTAAGTGTACATGTGTAATTGCTTTGCTATAATGTTAATGTGTGTTTTATTGTGTGCAGATGTGGGAATGTATGTGTGGAAAAAAAAAAAACACTTTTTCTTGGTAAAATGTCGTTTGAAGGTAAAATTCAGCAGATTATCTCAAGATGATATTATTTCCACACCTGTAGTTTACAAAAGTGACTTTGTGCTGTGTCATGGTTAACTGTAACACAAATAAACAGAAATGGTGGGATGATAGGGAACCAGTTTCATCAGGGCATCTAACGGAAGTCCGGCATTTAGATTGTCAAATTTCACAGCAAACACATGCGTAACCTTCCTATTCCCCCCCCCCCCTTAGTTTCAAGGCATAACAACAACAGCTGATCCTAGTTTTTGATCATTGAAGTGGTCAGTCTGGATTTGACCTGACCTAAAAATATGGCAATCATCAAATGCTTCAGAATCTTATCGCCACTGCCCATAGCACTGTGGTGATCAAATTGTGCCAGTTGACATGTGGGACATATATTCTCCATGGTTAAGGTGAATGTCATTTCATCAGTCACAGTGCTATGATGTCCAGTAATCATCATCTTATGTAAACAATAGATGGAAAAAAATATTTATCATACATGCAAGATTTTTTTTTTTTTTTAATTTGGAGGGTTGTGATTAAATGTACACGTATATTTCTCAACCAAGAGTTACACTATCTCTGAATTGGACATTTCCTTCCAATATATCAGATAGCAATCAAAGGATGGATAGATACACTAGCTAGATGGCTGAAAAATGAGAAGGTGACCTTCAGGTTAAACAATAGGCCTATATGATATATAGGCCTATGTATAGGCCTAAGTAAGTAAAATCGTAAGGATAATTTGTATAGGCCTGTATTGTGAATACTTAAGTTAATAATCATCATGTCAGAATTTATGGTTATAAGCATAGAAACATGAAAGAAATAAACAGTAAATCTGTAATGTTGTTACAGCTTACCAAAATGAACTCTCATGATTTGTTTTTCTCTGAGTGTACTATTTTCAGTTAAAATGCTTTAGATGCCTTAGAACTGTAAATTTTCTGTGAACTCGTAGCTTGAATGTTAAGATGTGTGTAGGGCAAACTTTAAAGGAGAATTTCTCATTCTTTGTTTTGTTTTGTTTTTGTTTTTGTTTTGTTTTTGTTTGTTTGTTTGTTTGTTTTTTTGGGGGGATAAAAGGCATACAATACAGAATGCGGTGTTTTCATAGAGTGCTGATATTAGTTGCATACAGAATATGCAATTTGAATGAGGTCATGATGTCATCATACATTGTCCTATTGGTTTAGCACAAATGAAAACAATCATGTTTCACATGCACAAACTTTCCTACCTACAAATCATCAAAGCTGGGTTATTGACCTAGGTATGACACACGCAATAAAAGTGAAAATAGAAACAAGAAATAATAACAGATGTGCATACATGTTAGTAATGAACTTTTGAGACAATGACACATCACCTCCTTTACTTTGTAAATGCAGTTTTATTCAATATTACTGAGAACTTACAGGAAAATTTGCATTTATATAGCTTTGAAATTCTGTTGTGTCGTAGTTGTGAAAGTTTTTAATGATGTCCATTTTCAGATAAAGTCATTGCAAGTTTAGGCCTGTATGGCAGTTACTGGAGTGAAGGGAATTACGAGATACTTCTCTGTACTAAAGTTGTGGTATATATTATTATCTTTCGAGATACAGTTTGATGCTTATGAAGAGGATAAGACTGCAGAAAAATGTGCACTTCCCAATCATCTGAACCAATCACTGATGTCATAACTTCTTGACCAGTGTGCTGTGGTCAAAGCTGATGAAATACAGTACAGTAGCCCCCACTTAGATGGGAGGGATTGAGAGGTCTAAACATGCCAAGTGCAAGTGGAAATTCTTCCCATTCAAATGGGGACTGATATTGGCCCATGCAAATCATCCTACATGAAACTATAGGGATGTGAACATTTCATGTCAAGATGCTTATGACAGTGCCAATGTCCCCCCCCCCCCCCCCCCCCCACAAAAAAAAAAAAAAAAATACTTCCACTAACTTGTACATGTTCACTATTATGGCTTTCCAATTTACTTTTTACGATAATCTCACTTTCTCTCTCTCTCTCTCTCTGTCACACAATAAGGCATTTACACACACACACACTTTTTAAAATGATGTTTTATTGGAATTACATTTGATGTCGCCGTCATTTTCCCAATGAAATGAATACAAACATTTAACTAAATCAACGCAGTCAAACTGAAAAACTTTTGCTTGATCATACAAGTTTTCTAATAGGAAAGGACAGCATGACATGAAAGCCTACTGAATCGTACAAAATAGACCAATAAAAGGGTAGCATGACATGAGTGCCTGCAGTAAACTAAAATCTCATCGTGCAGCTGAGGGTTTATGACGTAACAAAGGCTTCTATATTGGGAAATCGGGCGACTTTCAGTACACAATGGTACAAGTATGTATGGGTGGAAATCACTGATATCTCTATGGAAGAAGAAGATCAGTGGTTGAAATGAGCTGCATGCTTGGCGGAGGTCTGCGCTCTCAGAGTGCTTTTCTAGTTTCTGATTGTTTATTGGTTAAAAACGTCAATGAGAGAGAGAAAAACATTTTTGTTACATTGAATTTTGTTGAACTTAAATGGTGTTCCCAGCTATTAGGTAGCCACTGTAAACACTGAAGGTTATGTTTATTCTGTAATCTTTTGAGATTTATCTTAGTGTGTGTGTGTGTGTGTGTGTGTGTGTGTGTGTGTGTAAAGAGGAATGACTGAATAGAAATCTGCATTTCCTTATCATCTGCATCATGTTGGTAGTACTGTAGAAACTTTGTTGCCCATCCCAGCTAGCAGCTGTCATTCAAATTGTAAAAAGAAAAAGATTTCATGGAAGCCTCTCAGAGATCTTAAGGAGAATCATTAATTTTGTCAGCTGCTCCTAGCGAGGACGCTTAAAGTTTTCTTCCACACTATCTCAAAGTTGAATTAGATCAATTAAAAGAAAAGTAGACTGAAATCAGATGAACAGAAAAGTAGATCCTTGTTAATTGAATACAAAGTAAGAAATTTGTGTTAGATATTTCTCTTCACTTTTGTATTTCTTTTCTGAATTATCACTCATTGCCCAATAAAAAGAAACAATGTCAAACTAAGAATTATTTTTTAATTATCTTATGACATAAAAAACAATTAGTAGGAATTAGGATATTTACTTTAAGTGAAAAAAGTTTTGCTTTCTGCTGTTTTTAACATTTTAGATAATTATGAGTATTGTCAGAACTTACAGTTTAGAAATTATTATTCACAAAAAAGTAATAACTATATTGCAAGGTCCCTCAAGCAAAAAATTGATATACTGTAAACGTCAATATTTTCGCGCGATTAATTTTTCGCGCTGAGCGGCTCGAAAACATATTCGCGGGTTCTTAAATTCGCGCTCCGCAGCGGGTTAATACACAGTCGCTGTTTTCATCCAGCGATGCCAGCGTATGAAAGCGACGTAGCGAGCGGCGCGAGTGTGTGCGAGTACAAGCACTCAACTACGTAGTACACTGTACACGTATTTTACTCAATACCGTAGTACTAGTACTGTAGTCGCGGAGATGTAGCACACCAATCGGCAATGGGCTCGGTGCGTGCGGTGCGTGCGATGATACTGCTATATGCGTAAACATGTCTGTACTACGTAGCAGTATCATCGACGAAGCGCACGCAATTCAGGCCGTTCAAAATGTGCATAGAAAATTGCGAAGATATATTCGCGCGTTTTTGAATTCACGCTAGCCGAACGTAGCGCAAAATCCGCGAAAATTAATGTACCGCGAAAATTTCCACGTTTACAGTAGTGGAATTCCCGTGATATTTTGTTAGGCAGACCCATACATATTCTCAACTCAAACACCCTCAATCAGCAGTAGCAATGTTTTCAAAATACTGTGGATTTAATTGACAATAGCTTCTATACCCTAAATGTAATAGTTGCAATATTTGAAACATATCACCTACAATCGTAGTCTTTGTCATAAAACTGTAAACTATCTATACACACTTCATCGTTCTTTGGTGTCATCTCTCATCTTTAACACCCCCTTTGCACAGCAGCATGATACACTAATAAATTGGTTCACAATCCAAGGCCATAGATCAAGGGTTTCATACCATGAACTGTATTTATTAATCATATGAAGTGTTTGGACATTTCAGATGTACATTTGCTGCAAAATTTTGTCAAACTTCTTAGGGCTTGATGCCGAGGGGAGGGGATGTTAAGAAAATACAGCATGTCCTTGAGTTATTTCTGTCCTCTGAATTCCAAATTTGTGATCCTGTAGATATTTATATCGGTAGTTGGATCAAATCTGAGCAATAACAGTCACCTCTGCAAATTAAGAACCCAGTTGTTAAAGAAAAAAGAAAAAATAGGTGTGCTAAGTTCTTTTTGCCTCGTTTTTATGGATGAACTGTTACATAGAGATTCTGATGAATTTAAGTCTTAAACTTTTGTAATATACTCTGATATATTATATTTAATATGGTCATTGGGATTCTGATAAAATGAAATAATGGTAATAAAGAACAACATATCTAAAATATGTCAAAGCACAGTGTAATTACAATATAATAAGTTGTAAAGCAGAGATGCTTGATATTTATGTAATGATGGTGAAAGTGGAAGGGAAGCTAAAAAGCAGGGCTTGTAAATCACATTCCCCTCAAAGCAATCATAAATATAGAACAGAATATTATGTAGTGTTGACTGTAGAGTTTATGATCTCCTTTGTTTGCTTGTTTATTAACACTGAAAGTTATTGATGCCAGCCACACAAGCTGCCTCAATGGAAGAATATTATCTGACAAAACCACATAACTTTACCCACATATTCCCCCCCCCCAAAAAAAAAATAAATAAATAAATAATGATAATTATAAATGAATAAATAAATATAAAGAATTAAAGATGCTAGTCATGTCCCAAACAATGTATCTCACGTATAGTTTTGCTCCCTAGGCAATGTCATTTTTACCTCTAAAAGGAAGAAATTTGTGAGATCTTTTGTTTCTTTTCAAGATAACCAAGAGTTCTTACAGTTACATGGTATTTTGACTCATCAAACATGATGTTTAGAAGAACACTGCTTGCCAAAAAAAAACAACAACAACAACCAACAAACAAAAGGTCAAAAAGTCAAGATATCTTCTTCTGCCAGGTCATGGTTGTGTGAATACAGTTAAAATTTTTCTCCCAAAGATGTTTCTCAAGTCTCAAGTTTCTCGTCATGCTCTGGGGATGTCTTCTGAATTGAGTTTTATTTGATACAAGCTTTGACAGGTAAGATTGAGGCTGTGTTGCTCATCTCAGCTTTGTGATTACTTTTGCTGCAATGTGTACTCATTCCAGAAAGTGTATTTATATAGACTAGTTTGATGGAAGGGAAGTGGAGTTTGTAATACAGCTCTAGTGAGAAAGCTAATTTGCAGTTAGCCATCAACCAGGAGACTTGATTTAGTAGGGGCATTTACACTGTCACTGAAAAGGCTCCAGTTTTTTGTCGGAAGTTGCTAGGCAACTACCAGTATGTGAGTGAAAAACTTGAATCGAAAAAAACCCTTCGTAAGTGAAGTTTTAAAAACTTAGTAGTTTATTCAGATTTTTGAGAATGTAAATGTCTATCTCGCCAGTTGTTCATTTTTCCCCAGTGTTTGGTCATGTGACTTCCATCACTGATGCAGTTGATCTCCTGCTGGTCTGCCTTCGTCGCTGATCTCGATATAAGAATTGCGCAGATCAGCGGCCTCCGCTCTGGCCTCAGCTCAAAGCAAGTTGCACATGTGATACTTTCTACTTTCCCAAAAACCTGAATATTGGTTTGGTTTTTTTTCTTCTGGTACATGCACATTTCCTCCCCAAAAGCATGGAAAGTTTTCTGTTTTCTGGTTTTCTGGTAGTGTATGTGGTACTATTAAAAAAAAAAAAAAACTCTTGAAACTGCCAGAAAAAGAAAAAAAAATCACAGTCATCACAGTGTCCATGGCCTTGGGCATGGTATGGGATGATGATGGTACTTGTTGGAGGAGAAGAGGAGGTGATTTGTAAATCTTATCTACATCCTTCCTCACTAAAGTGTCCTGGCAGTGGAATTATGCATCCCCTGTGTGCACACAAAGTTGAACCTTTGCATTTCCTGGCAGAGAAGAGGGGCTGGGTAGCGAATCAGGATTTTTTATTGGGAGTTTGTAGTTTTCCATTTACACCAGTTACAGAACTCAAATCTTTTGAATATTCACACTCAAAAAAAAAAGAACTAACACACTCAAGGGAAAAAAATCAGATCTTTTTTGTATTTAGTATTTATTGTCTTCATCAACTCCTGTGGCAAATGTTTGACCAATTCTCGCTAGCGCCAATGACATAAAAAGTACCCGGATGTGGCTTTTTCGTCAAGATTTAGTGCACTTGGTAGCAAGGGCACTTCCGGCGCGGGGCATAATTTGCACAACGCTAGCGTGCGCGTACGTGTACCTTACCTATAGCGCTGCGCTGACCACAGGTACTAGTACAGTAGGCCGCTGTACCGCCCGAGCCAGCGAGTGCATACTCGTACACTCGTCCCCGCCGGCGGCCGGCCTGGGCTTGCATTAGTAATAGCATGCACCACCACTGCACGCAGCGCATAAGCTAACACATAACGATACAGCGTACTTCGTGATCATGCGATCGATGTGCACATCACAGATCAGTCATCTCTGCATACGCTGAAAATATGCTGGAAAATATTCACCCACCTGGGTATCGTCATGGAATACCCATCTTTTTTTTATTTGTTCTCTGTCGAAATGTTGCGAACACAATCGGGAACGAACAGTGATCTCGAACTTATCCTGTCTCTGAAGCAACTTCTTCCAAGTAAGTACGTACAATGTACGTAGGCACTAGGCCTACTACCTAGTGCTACTACCACCACTACTAGTAAGTCGCGCGTGCACGTACTGCGCTGTGGAGTCACCCGCAAACTTCACCCATGCGGCCACGTCACGTCTCGCATGCCAGTAAGGGTCCTATTTCTGCAGATTTTTTTCATTTATTGTCGTGCGAACAACACATGGCAGCTTTGCAGCAACAACCAATAGTCGTATTAACAGCAATTTCTTAAGAATGGAGAAATTTCAAATCATATTAAAGCTGTAATTCAAGTCAAGAAAACCGGAAGTACACGTAGAATACAGTCGGTTGTGTGTGTAAATAGCATTAGTCACGTATCACGCGCGTACGAACGGAAGTGACTTTGCTACCGGACTATCCCATAATGCACCGTAAATGACGCTTAAATCAACATGCGGGTACTTTTTACGTCATTGGCGATAGCGAGAATTAACTGCTAATGCAGTACCGCTATCTGGTCTAGAAGTAGTACAATTGCATGCAGCTGTGATGTATGCAATTATCAAAAATGGAAACACATACAAAAAAACCCAAAACAATGGAGACAATAACCTCATTCACAAAATACAAGAAATACATGTATTCTGTGGTTTATTTACCAATTGGATTATATAATTCACAATCACCAATAGATAGATTGGCACATATTTGAATATGATGCACAGCTCAGAGTTTATACCTGTCTACTTTGATCAAAGGCAAGTTTTCAGTCAAGTTAGGATATGATATTTGTTTTTTTTTTTTGTAGCGATCTTGTAACAAGAATTATTTTTTACAAAATTCAGTGTATAATTTCATCAAATGAAACAAATTGACTGTCTCCAACTACAACCAAAAATCAAACTTCCTTGGCTGTATTACTCTAAAAGCTGACTGTAATGACATGTACTAAGAATCTTTGAGCCTGGCATGGATATCATGCAATTTTGTAACCTCTCTCATGATGCATCATTCTAGCATTACATCACCCTGCCATTCACGGGGTTGGACAGTGTTCCCTCTTAGTAATAAAATGCCCTAGACATGTGCTAGAAAGGATGTCCAGGGTGTCTTGGTACATCTTCACAGGCCTTTTTCTGGACGATGCTATTTTAGGACAAGCAGCTGTGTGTGTCTGTAAGTATGTGTGTAGGGTAGGTAGGTATGATGATCCAAAATACCTATCCTATCATGAGGCTCCCTGCAAGATTATTTGATTTCATAACTCCAACTGAGCAGACAGCATTGAGGTGTGAGGTGTGATTATTGAGAGTTGCTCAATCAGATTCAAACCCACGCTAACTTGAAACGGCATACTAGTAGATAGGCGAGACATAGATGTCACTTTTCCGTCATCACCAATAACTTTCAAAAACTTTCCTCAACTTTGAGCTATGACCACTTAACTCACACCAGAGGCACATCACATAGAGATGCTGGTCAAATGGGAAAATGCGGTGGGAAAAAGCCTGAAGCAGCCAAAGGTCAAAAGGTCAATAACTCTCCTGACAAGCACTGTACTTGCTATATTATGGGGTATACTCTTGGTAACTTTCCAGAGCTTTAAACTACGACCATGAAACTCATACCACAGTTTCATCACTTAAAAGATGACAGTGATATAAAGTTTGAATATTGGTAAAGTCAGACAAGGTCAAAGGGCAAAAGGCCACAGACCTTTTTTTATGCTCACAAATGTTACCATTACTGTGTCCTATTAAAGCACTCCCCATATCTCCCCATGGGGAAAACTGTTCAGATTATGTATGAAAATGTATTGTACAGGCAATTATTGATGAAAGAGAAAATATGGCCTGTTGCCTTGAAGTCAGACTACTAAATCCACATAGGAAAGGGGGTTTAGCGGAGAGATGCTAAAAAGCTCATCCATGAAGATTGAAGGTTGTTTAGGGATAAGAGGTGGGGCTTAATTGCACGACTGTCACAGATGAAAAGAGACAGTGGCAGTGGAAGGCCGCACAAAAACATTCAGGAAATGAGGGGAAATGAAAGGGAGAGAGGGAGACGGGAATGAGGGCAGGAGGAGGATGGAGAGAGATAGAGGTTTGAGGGGAAAACAAGGCAGGCTGGGGAACATAAGGAGCAAGATGCCTGCCACTTGTTCGTAGCCATCAGCCACCATCACATGCCGAGCATGTGATAGCCAAGTGGAATGCATAATCCGCTCCGAGTCTGGCAGAGGGTTTATATTAAGCGCAGAGAATGAATAATCCCACACTAGTCCCTGTGTTACTCATATTTTGAGCCGCTCAGGCTTGTGAAGTGCATTACCGCCACACTGGTAATTTTCCAGTCATTCTCTCTCCTCGCCGCTATTGTCAGTGTGCACATAATTTGCACTTTCACAAAGTCAAAATCTGTTGGGGCATTGTCATTGTTTAGTGATGATGTAAGCAGAGAGAGGGATTATTTAGCTATTTGAAGAAACAATATGATAATGATAGAAGATTATCTAAACAATTTCACATTCCATTATTTACTCGATAATGTATGAAGAAATATTATTAGAAGTTAGGTTTCTCTATATGCTGGAGACAAACTGATTAAAGTATCTGTTACTTATTTATATTCTTTCACAGTTTTTTAAACTATAGCTATAGTGATTGTGCACCACTATAACTCTTGATTTCTCTCACATTTCTCTCATCTTGTCACATATCCTATTGAGGTATTTAACACTTTAACACAATATTTAGACATAATGGGTGATATTCAAATATTCAAATAAGGAATTCACCCCTAATCAGAAACTTTTAAAAATCATTCAATCAAATGAAATACAAGTTGTACAGTGTGAGTTTGAAGTTCAAAAGATTAATGATTCTCAAATGAAATATCTTCAGAAGCAAAGGGTTTATTAAAAGTGCCCATTATACATCACGGTAAAGAGGATTATGCCTTAAGGCAAAATCTTTGTTCTCTGAATATGGAGGAACAAATGATACTGGAGATCAGTAAGCAAAATTGGGCATACATAATCTATGTAATGGGAGGTTTGAGTTATTTCATATATATCTTGCGATAGACACCTTTTAGGAGCTGTTTGCTACCAAAGCTCTCAAACTTTCCTCAGACTTTTACAAAGTTTGTCACTGGTCTATATTTGTCTTTATTTGCCTACCTCACATACTGGAGGCAATACCCCATATATATGCAATGGGTGAAGTGAAACAAGGTGTTCTGATATTCTAATATGCTTTCAGTATCCTTATTTAGCATGTGGTGTGAAAATGGCCAGGTCATGCACTATGGAAATAACATATGATTATTCTTTTAGTATACAGTAATTGCATCAGCATGTACAATTGTATCAGGAATCAGCAAAGGCGGGCCAGGCTAATGAACAGATCTGAACCCATTTTTTAATCTTTTTTTTTACTTTAATAAGGTGCCCACAAAATCCACACAAAATGAATATCAGCAACAACATGTCTTCGCAGAACAGCATAGGCTTATGTAAACTTTGTATTATCTTTCTTCTCCAAATTCATGTCACATTGGTTAATGATTTGTTTTGTTTAGTTTATAATCAATGTGTGTGTAAAAATATGCATACATCTTTCTATATTTCTGTGTAGGCCTATATTGTGCATAGATAGATAAATAGATAGATAGATAGATAGATAGATAGATAGATAGATAGATAGATAGATAGATAGATAGATAGATAGATGGATGGATGGATGGATGGATAGATAGATAGATAGATAGATAGGTAAGTAGGTAGATAGAGAGAGAGAGGAGGGGAGGGAGGGAGACTCTTTTTTAATTGAACATCGATGGCCATGTCCATGAATAATCAAGATTAGATCTGAATTAGCTCTCTTTGATAAAAAGAAAATATCAATATCTGTTTGAATTAATGAATGCAATTGATTTTATCATTCTGTTTCAAATTATCCTAGTCCCTCATATTGACAGAGCAGTGCATGTTATTTATAATATAAAAGCGTGTAGGCAGCACAAGTTCTGTCAGTCAAATATGGTGCCATGCAGAGCAGCCTGTGAAGCCAGTTTACACACAAGAA
Organism: Diadema antillarum; assembly: GCF_040938485.1. Taxonomy (NCBI): domain Eukaryota; kingdom Metazoa; phylum Echinodermata; class Echinoidea; order Diadematoida; family Diadematidae; genus Diadema; species Diadema antillarum. Next base: position 318,840 of record NW_027271519.1, read on the forward strand.
GCCCATCCCAAAGGGAGGCAGTACCAGCCTATGCCAACTGCGGTAAAACAGGTGTTTGCCTCATACACATGAAATGTTGTGGCGAAAACTTTCACCGACCCAATGAAATGGCGGTGCTGTGCATTTGTAAAGGAGATTGATATAAAATAAGGACAAGATAGTTAGCATTTCGGCCATATGTCATTTATACTCTGGAAATCTAGTTTTATAATTGATGTGTAACATTTATTACACTTATGCGAGAAATATTATGATATCTATTATTGTGGCACTTCTTTGCTATTGGGCCATTATATGCAGGTTGTAAAGGATTTCACATTTTATTGATTTTTGTTTTTCAACAAAGAATATCAGTGTGCAAAGCATATCATGAAAAATGCAGTGTACATATTCTACATACATCAAAATACAATATAAAATAAACATGGTATTTACTAAGTAATGTCAAGAATGTTGAAAATGAAGGGGAAACTTAAAGGCAGAACTTTTGATATGCAAAACCATTTTAGATAAGGTACCAGTACATATTGGGATTAGATGTAGAGATTACATGTAAGGCTAGAATAAAAATGGGATGGTTGATTGATATTCTTCTGAAAGGTGAATTAAAATTTCAAAGAGAAACTTCATTCATGAGGGAAAGAGGGACAGAAAGTGGTTGATGAATTTATTATCTTTCCACTTTGATTTGACATTGTATTACATCATTTTGATCTGAAGTGAAGGCCTTAGCTTGTAGTGCATAAACCTCTCCTAGTTTGGTCATGAAGTGTAAGATAAGTGATAGGCTCAATTCAACTACAAGAAAATAACACTGCAGAGGATTTTTTTCAGAATTTTTGATAAATTATGGTAACAACACTTGCAGTGATTTCAGCGGCTTTTCAGATTTATCGTTTACTATCAATCAGCAATGTAGCATGTGGGGAACTTCCCCCATATCAATCTGCACAACTTTATACAGGTCTGTCTTTGATATGACTTTAACAACTGATAGTCCTAGTTAACAGCACAGTTTAGATGAATTATACAAAACAGACTATCATGGAGTAGGCCTATACAAAGAAAATTTAAAGGACAAGTCCACCTTCATATACATAAGGATTGAGAGAATGCAGCAATATTAGTAGAACACATCAGTGAAAGTTTGAGGAAAATTGGACAATCCGTTCAAAAGTTACAAATATTTTAAGTATCTGCGCTGTACCTGCTGGAAGAGAAGACTACTACAGTATATGATGTCACATGCGTACAACTATATAATGAAAATAAAAAGAGAATTTCACAAAACTTTACTTTTTGAATAAAGTGCACAGTTCTTCGACTTGCTACTGACGTATGTTAAGAGTAATATTATTCCCCCTGCCTTCTTAAAGAGAGAAGTCGAGAGTTCTTTTGTTATGGGAGAAAAATGGAAATATGTTGAATTTTCTTTATTCTTTCTTTATATCGTTGTACTCATGTGACATCACAAGCTATAGTAGTCTTTTCATCCAGCCGTGACTGAGCAGAAACTTCAAAAATTCATAACTTTTTAACGGATTGTCCGATTTTGCTCAAACTCTCACTGTTGTGCTCTACTAATATTGCTGCATTCACTCAACCCACATGTCTATGAAGGTGAACTTGTCCTTTAATGATAATTCTTCATTCAGCATTGCATGTTCTGTGTTGCGTCATGATTTTTGTGACCATGAAACAAGAGACGTCCATATTTAGGATGATATAGTGGTTGTGTTGATGGTTGTAGGAAAGACAAATTAGGCTTATCAATCAAAGAGAACATGCTACATGGTATACGCTGGACTCTGTGTGGAAAACACTCATCAGGTCCTTTGTTCATTTGTGCTGAGAGTTCCTAGACTCCTTCCCAGTCAAAAGAAAGGATTTTTGTTCTGAGCTGTGCATGGCTGACTCGAGCACAGATAGACCTAGATACATTTACCCTCAAGCTTTCTTGCGAGGAAGACCATGGATTTTTGTCAAAAGTGTGGATGAATGAACTTAAGTTCACCTCTGTATGATGCCTTACTGTCTGGCCATTGGCAGTTGAGAAATGAAGTGTTCCTGCTTCTTTCTGTTAGACCTCATTATAAAATACAATCCTAAATGCAGGTGCAAACAGTTATTTTGGGTGCCCCTGTGTCATGGATGTCCAGCAGTTAGCCTGTAATTTCCTGGAGACACAGTGGAAAAGGATGCAGGAATTTGAAGCATATACTATTTATGCCATTCCTTTTCTTAGATTAAACATAATATAAACAATTAGATTTATATCAGATGCCCCTGTGTTATGGATGTCCAGCAGTTAGCCTGGAATTTTCTTGAGACACAGTGAAAAAGGATGCAGGAACATGAAGCTTATGCTATCTATGCCATTTTTAATGAAGCATAATATGAACTTTGAAAATTCATCGTGAGGTTTTGATTCAGCAGTTATTCAGTTGTCAATCAGACTATCATTGCAATTATCAATTTTGATAAGTAGCATGTGTTCAGTTGATATCTGTGGACTAGAAGGTATTCTATACCCCACATATTGTGCAAGGTTTTTATTTTTGCGTATTTCAGGAGTTGGGTACTATTTGCGAAATAAACAACACCTGAAATCATCATCTCTGATCTCGACATGAGTGTGATGTGCACATGCAATGATTCACAAAAAAATTAGACTCGCTAAATGTATGGCATATGCAGTATACTGTACATGCAATATATTTAGGGAGTCTAATTTTTTTAGTAGATTTGTTGCAATAAATTCAATTTGAGGTAATTGACTGTTACATCTCTCCCCTCAATATCCTGTCCACAGTAAGAAGTACAACAGACTTTAAGGAGATTACCTGTATCTGAATCCTTGAAGATTGACCATTCAGACTGTGATATATTTAACTTATGATTCACAAGCATTATTAGTGGGTAAGACAGTTTGACCTGCAATTAGCCTCTACTCCAAGATGTCTGTGGTTTACTTTAGTGTGGTGAGAAGATGATGCCAAATTAATGTGTTTAGTACTGATCAGTGAGGGTAAATAGAAATCTGTGTTTGCTGACAGTGGAGTTACACACTGGGGCAAATTGTGTGCTCAATTCACTGACCCTGTAGCTCTTGTGTGTTATATAAAAGGGGGATTTCACCCCAAATTCATGTGTGGATTGAAGGAATGCAGCAATAGTAATGGAACACAGTAAAATTTGAGGAAAATCATACAATTTGTCAAAAACATAAGAATTCTCAAATTTTCAGTCCCGCCAGGCTGCATAGGAAAATCACCAACAGTGTGTAATGTCACCAGAATGGTAAAAAGACAATTTCACAAAATGTAGTTGTTTTTTTTTACAAAGAGTATTACATTCCTCCAACTTTTTACTGACATATCTTAAGGGTAACATCATTTCCTCTGCTTTCTGCTCAGTCAGTTGCTCTTTCATTATTTTCATTATGCTAGAAAAATGAAAATTTTTGAATTCTTTATATTTTCTTTATGTTGTCCTACTATGACATCACAAATTGTTGCAGTCTTCTTAACTAGTAACAATAGCACATGGATTCAACCAAAACTTAAAACTTGGTAACTTGTGAACAGATCTTGCAATTTTCGTGAGACTTCACTGATGTGTACCACTCATGTCTGCATTCACTAAATCCATATATATTTGGGGTAACTGCCCTTTTAATCACTGATAGACAAAAACATTTACCATAACGGCATAAGGTATATATCGTTTGAGGATGATAATAGATCCCTTCACATTTTCTTAGTGAACCTGTAGTATTGTACATATCAATGCCAACAGTAATACCACACCAAAGAGTTGCTATGTTTTACATGAGTTAATGCTAATTTTGTCTTTGTTTGAGCAGGTATTTCAGGGAAGTAGATGAGACGAAAAGATCAGAGATGTACCATGAACCTGGGATATGTTCTTGTTGGGAGATTTTATGCATCTTGTGTGTGCTCTGTGATACCATGTGAAAATAAAAGAGTTATATACAAAATAAGTAATGTGTGTAGATTGCTTTACCTGCATGAATTTTTGCTATGACTGGTAAAGTTTGGGCAAAAAGCACAGTTCCGAAAAATGAAAAATTATTTTTGTCTCCTAGTCTGAACATGAAAACATTATTACAGCAAATGTAAACATGAACAGATGGTCCATTGGAAAATATTGCAGTATTTTGGCCACTGTCTAAATAATGCATGTCAAACAAATTGATAATATGTCCACAGGGTGTTTCTCAGCTGATATCTGACAATATATCCACATGAGTGAGGAATGGCAGTTGTCATTGTCAGTGTTAACCTTTATCAGACTGGAGAAAATGTGCCCCCCTCAAAAAAAAAAAAAAAAAAACAATGAAAAAAAAAACAAACAATGAAAAAACAATGAAAAAAATGGAAAAAATGAAAAAAAATGTGAGAAACGTTTGCTTAAATTCATGTAAATAAAATTCAATATCATATCAAACAGAGAGATATGAATGAAAAAATTGCAAAATCTTCTACATGTGAAGCATGCAAGGGTTGATAGAAACTAGGCCAGGCATTTTGAAACAAAATATGATGTTTATCATTAGCCTATGGTGGCACTTTGTGGTATAGGGGTATATCTTTTATGCATAAGTATTATATATATATAAATCATATTCATAGTTTAGCCACTGAGACCATCATGACTGTCAAATTTTGATATGATTAACCCAGGCTGAGTCACAAGGATGTCCTAGACTTTGGCATGACTGTGGACATGACTCAAGGAACTGGTTACCTGCAGCCTTGAAGTGGTTTATAGCAGATATGATTATGAACTTTTTTGTTTTCTTTTGTTAATGCATGAAGGATACACAAGATTCACCATGTGGTCAAATGTTATGAAAACAAAACTGCAATTTAAAAATTGTTATCATGGTCATCAATTCAACCTAAAAACCACACTGTTTATACAATTTGACACTAACCAACAGCTGTAGTTGCCAGTCTGGGGGGAGGAATCAATAATGTGCATGATATGAATCAATTGTTGGATTATTGTCAGATTTGTACCAAAGTGTTATTTTGAGTGCTTTTAATAATTTCCTTTTTTAGGGTTTGTCATTCTGTTGTTATTACTGTAAACGTGGAAATTTTCGCGGTACATTAATTTTCGCGGATTTCGCGCTACGTTCGGCTAGCGCGAATTCAAAAACGCGCGAATATATCTTCGCAATTTTCTATGCACATTTTTTCGTCGATGATACTGCTCCGTAGTACAGACATGTTTACGCATATAGCAGTATCATTGCACGCGCCGCACGCACCGAGCCCATGGCCGATTGGTGTGCTACATCTCCGCGACTACAGTACATGTATCGAGTAAAATACGTGTACAGTGTACTACGTACATAGTGTAGTTGAGCGCTTGTACACTCACACTCGCGCCGCTAGCACTCGCTACGTCGCTTTCATACGCTGGCATCGCTGGATGAAAACAGCGACTGTGTATTAACCCGCTGCGGAGCGCGAATTCAAGAACCCGCGAATATGTTTTCGAGCCGCTCAGCGCGAAAAATTAATCGCGCGAAAATATTGACGTTTACAGTAGTTGCTTTCCATCACCTTCATATGATATAACAAGAATTTGGAAATTATGGATTGCTGTATTCTACTCTTTATACCAAAGATTTCATCAGCTGGCCTGATATGGCATGTTTTATACTAAAATCTGCTTGATATTACCAGTGACTATTCACCAGGAGTACCAGTATTAGGGTAGAGTTGGACAAACCAGATACCTTGCTTATCTGCAAGCAGTGATGAGTCGCTAGTAGATTATGAAACTTCCATTTGACTTGCGTGAATATGCAGACATTACACTTTTTTTCCGTCTGAAAAATATAACAAGTTACTGGAGAAAAAAGAGGTAATTTCAAGAGTTCTGAGGGGATGGTATAATGTAGTGCATTATTCTGCATACCTTGTACAATTATAGTGCTTTTTGTGGTAGAATCAAATTCAATCAATAGCTCCTGGTTTAAAACTACGCATGCACTATGATGTGCCAAGCCTGTTGCTTCTTTTGCAAGCTTTCAAATGGCTTCCTTTTTTTTTCATATTGGTTATTTTTTATTTTTTATTTTTTAATTTCATTGCAATCTGTGCTTCATCCACATAGCTGTATTGGATCTCAAAGAAATATCATCTTTTAGGTCTGGTAATGGCCAATGCGGAATTAAGATATTCATACTTGACATATGTGACCCACTACAACAAAATGGTCCTAAAGTCGCGCACGGTCGAAGCCGTGAAAATCGAGTTTGAAGTCAGAGCATCAAAATTGGTCAAAACTTACGATTTTCTGAATGTGACATATTATTAGAGTATGGCATGTCTTCTATCATCTGTCGAAATTTTTAAGCAAAATAATGAAAGGAAAGACCAAAAAATAGCGTTTTTCTGGGCCATGTTTTTTGGCGTTTCAAGGAAGCAGAAACTGGTTCGAACATTTGGATTGAGCGCCACAGATAGGCTCCGCCCCTAACAACGACCAGAGTGATCTCATTGGTCAGTTTGCTGCTTGCCGCTAACCGAAGCGTGAAGCTCGCATACTGCCCAGTCGACTGGTGCGTGCTGGCAGGGTGCGCTATGCCCAGCCGCTTCTCCTCATCCTGGTCACTGATTGGTCGGTGAGGAGACCACCGACGCTGTGTTTGAATGAGCATTTCGGGGGTTGCTAGGGCTTACCTTCTATTGTCCGGAGGTGAATACTGACTTGCGTGTCCCTTGATCGTGATTGCGTCGCAAGGAAAACTTTTAGGGCGCTTTTCTCGAAACAGTGATTTCCCAGACGTCTCGACATGCTCTCTTTTAAACATTGATATCTCCGCAGCTGATTATTTTTACGTAAAGCAGAAAGATTAGGGAATTGTGTCATGCAATTTTCAATTAATCGACCTCGCCCGAGTTTAGGATCATTTTGTTGTAGCGGGTCACATATGTGGTACGCATGTGTATAACCAAGGAGGTACGACCTCCCTGGTAGAGGCTGGCAGAGGTGAAATCTTTGGCAAACCAATGAATGCCACTTGCCATTGACTATAGGACAATCTGTACTAAATCTATATTCTCCTTTTCCAGCCCTGAATTTTGGAATCCTCTTAATAACAGCATAATAACCTCTAATTTTTGATACCTTTACGTTTAATTGAAAGATTTTGTTGTTGTTATAATTCCTGCATAGCAGGGCCCCATTTTATAAAAAGGATATGATAGCAACTCTTGCTGGAATGGCAATTGTCATAGTAACAGCAAAAATCCAGCGTCCTGATTGGCTGTTGCGATTGGAAGTTGCCATTCCAGCAAGAGTTGCCACCCTAACATCTTTTATGAAATGGGGCCCAGAAGTTTTCTGTTCTGGAAAGCTATAATTTCAATATCCTTATTTTCTCCTTATTAAATTTTTTGTAATTATTGTAAAACATAATCTCCTTTTATACCACGATAAGCTCTATCATGCATCACATGCATCGCGTGCGTTGATATTGACCATTCAATTCCTCTTCCTTTGCCCATTTTCCCCTGTCCTCCTTAGTGTCTTCCTGTTATGCCTTCCATGCTTTGCCCTTCCTATAAGCATGGAAGGAATAGCAGGAAGACACTTATCCTTTCCTATAACTGCATATGTCCAGACTACACCAGATATTTTAGAGCAAGGATCGGACTGATTAGCCATCTTCGCACTTAGGGAATGTAGTGATACGAGAAGATGTGGTCGTCTTCGCCTGCGAAGGACGAACATCATCATCATCCTTTCCTATAAGAGAGCTGCCTTGTGTGTTTGGGTGTGTTTGTATCTGTGCATATGTGTTTTTTTTTCTTCGGGTCTTTCTCTTTCTTTTTGAAGCAATCTGCACTGGTTCCATTAATTCAGTAGTTAGTCATTGCTCATCAGGAGACTACAGACTACAAACCCTGCTTTTCGGCAGTCACCACCATTTCCAACAACTTTGTTGTGGTATACAGTACTTTATAAAAGTCGCAGTATATAATTGCATTTCCGTTCATAGTTTCCTTTGTTGTAATGTTGCACTGATTTTGTATGAGTATGTACAGTCAAACCTGTCTATAGTGGCCACCCAAGGGAGATGAAAAGAGTGACCATCACAGACAGGTGGCTGCTATAGACAGGTTATCCGACATTTGTATATTGCTTACATTTAGGCCTACATGTATTATCGTTGAATACATCTCTACGTATGAACATGTAGGTAAAAGCATATGCATGTGCAGATATGCGTATCATATGCACATGTTTCATATGTATTAAATGATTCTGGTCTTGATTGAGTTGTTGCACAGTAACATGCGTACAGCAAGCATGCTTTTCATGAGTGCATTACTCTGACTGGATGGCAGGTCAATGCAGCAATGCGATCACTGAACTGTTAGCCATGAATGACTGGCATATGGCTACAAAGCAGAAGAGCACGCTGAATTATTGGCTTGGGTGCGGCTCCCTATGGGTCTGTGGCCGCTATAGACAGGTTAAAATCTACCGCGGAAAACAAAATTGGTGCCCACTAGCTGCGTTAGACAGGTTGGGGCTATCCACAGGGTCTGTAACATGGCTTTTCTCTTGGGGTTTTTCCAGTGGCCGCATGTGGCAGGTTTGAATTAAAAAATGTTATACTGCAGTTCATGTTGTTGGAAATAAAATTAATTGAGCTCAATATTCAAGCACAAAGTCTTACTGTACCTCTCAAATGGTCAGTCAAGGTAGGGGACCTCGCTCTTTTCACCCCATTTCCTGGTAGCCGCTCAGACTTTGCAAGGTGAATGTTTTGTCCTAGAATGCCTGGATGCCTCCCCCTCCCCCATGTAGAAACCCCGATCAATAAGTTTAAGAGAGGACAAGAGGATTGTCTTTCGATTTCACGTGTGTCTGCGAGACATGTGTGCCCACTGATTAATAGGGACATAGTGGTGTGCCATTGATCTGTGTTTGCAGTTGAATGTATCTCAAGGTGACAGCATCAAGTCAAAAGCTGCTACAGTTATGATTTCATAGAGTAAGGTGACTACTGCTTGCAATGCAGGTTTCTTATGCCACTAGATACTGTAAAACATGATATTTTTGTGGCATGAAATGTTCGTGAATTACCGCTGGCATTCATTGCATATACAATGTAGTGTAGAAAACAATTTTCGCGTTCTTTTTATTTCCATGAATCTTGGCTCTTGCGAAATTCGCAAAATTAAAATGCATGCAAACATTCCTTGTTGTACAGTACCCAGATGTAGTTTTAAGACTGTTTCATTAATGTTGTTTATTTCTTATTCATATTTTTGTTTCTTTCCTTTTCTTAAAGGGTGTGTACAGTTCTGGTCGGGGTGAGGATTTAGCTTTTAACATTTTGCGAGATATTCAGAAACCACTCTATGAGATGTCAAAGAGCATGCAATTCTAAGGGGTATCAAAAGTTTATTTGATGAAAATCGGTTTTGAAATGGCTGAGATATCCAAAAACAAGGTGAAACAAAGAGATCCTAATAAAGGTGGGGCATGTCGCCTTTTATTATTATCACTTTTGGGGATATCTCAGCCATTTGAAAAGCAATTTTCATCAAATAAACGTTGAATCCTTCTTAAAATCACATGCTCTTTCATATTTCATAAGAGGTTTCTCATTATCTCACTTAGGAATGTTCAAAACATGAATCCCCACCTCAACCACTACTGTACAGTCCCTTTAAGGTATTTGACTTTGAGAGGGTTTGAATGATAATGCTGATCATCTAACCTTTCAAACCAATCTCAAGTATATATTTAGATCATGATAAAGACACGATGTTTGAGTATGTATGAAGATTCATGTGAAACAAACTCTGACAATCATTCAAATTCATGAAGTTTATCAATCAGTTGCAATGAAACCTCTGACAAATTTCTATTGTCATCCCCGAAGTTACTCTTTCAGCTTTGTGCAGAAGACAACTTTATTAGCAACGAGTAGCTTGTTTATAGGCTCTTCTTCATCGATGTAAGTGTGTGCATTTTACAATATTACAAATGTCCTCCTTATTTGTGCGTGAATGTAGGTGGTAGTGGCCAACATTCTTGAGCAGAGGAGAAAGATGGTCACCGTGGTGACGCCTGACTCAGAAACCAACATCGTCCTGTCAGATGAGCAGTTGCATGCTGGGAAGGAAGTGGAGGAACCCCTGGTCGCCAATCTCGTCTCTCGACACGCCACATTCATTCAGGACAGCGAGGGAAGGTGATGATGATTCCCTGATAAAAAGAGAATAGTTGTCCCTTCCACAAGTCAGCTGATGGTTTGGACACATTCTTTAGGTGCGCATGTCCATTGTGCTGCTTCATCCTTGAAAATGTGATATTTTTGGAAAATACCATGTTTTTTAGAGGGGATTACAAAAATATGTCTGAACTCTTAGCCGTGTACTTTTAAGCAATGTGTGATAACAGGTCAGTCAGAGCTGTAGGTACATATTATGAAAAGAGCCAGTTTGTATGTGATTCCAGTGTTTATCCCTTTCTGTGATCAAATGTGCGAGGTTTATCCCACTAACTGCCTTTTCATGCCTTTTCCATGAGGCTGTGTATGTTTAAGAAGCTTTCATCCGAAAAATTATATTATGTTGTGGACAGTAACAAAGTTGTCTTCTCTAGAAATCAATATCTCCTATACCCCTGCCAACAAATTTTGCTATTTGTGTTCAGTGTATGACATGATGTAACAACTGTGTGATGCTTTTTCTGATGTTGAAAAGCACTTTCAGATTTACCAAATATCAGTATATGTGGCCTATCTGTGACACAGAAGCATGTGTTGGACTGTCTCAGGACTGGAAAGATGACTTTAATATGTGGTTTATTTTGCAGTGTTTTTATATTTACTCATTTTACCAGTAGACCTTAACATATGAAATTAATATACACTGTATCACACAAGTACTGCCTCTTGTAAAGCAAATGTGTTACATACCATCTCCAATTGAGGAAATTTCTTACCGTTTCCTGGAAAAGGGGTACTACCTTTTCAATCTGGCAATTTAACTCACGATCTTTAATTCTACCAGTTACAAAATTTTCTTACAGGTCCCATGTGCAAACTATAGGCATACAAGCACTTTGTTTATATATTTTATCAGTACACAATGTACCATATAATATTGAGTCTCCTTGAAAAACAGTTCTGACATCGCTCTTAGAGAAACCAAAGAAAAATTATATATATTCAACTGTCAAAAGTGTATCATCTACTGTGTATTACAGCATATATAGGAATATGTAAACTATATTTAGTTACTATTTTTATGAACTCATATAGGCTGCATTATGTATATTTTAAGTGCTATTGGCAAGCTGTGATTTATTGAATGTGTTTGTAACCCATAAAGTGGTGGCCTTTCCTCAATAGTGCAATTACATTTTTATCTAAATCTGAATCAGTTATCTAAATATTAAAATGAAATAGAATCATTTACAGTAAGAAAATGTTATTTTTTTTCAGTAAACTTTGTACTTTGACAGCTCAAATTTACTAGTGCCATGGAGTTTCACACAAAGTTGGTAATTTTCTAACTCCATCCTTCATTTTGAGGAAGGGAAGACAACTGAGAAATGCTAGGTCAAAGGCTTAATACAACTTGAATATCATTTGTCTGTTTTTTGGAATATAAGGACAAGTGAAAAAAAGAGAAAGAAAGTAGTTTCTTGTCTTCTCATGCATCCAATTTTAGCACCGCATTGATTTTTTTTAATAAAAATACATGTGCATTTGTTGTTCAACATGGCAATGAAAGTTTGTGTTCATCAGTATTGATGTTGGTTTCATTCATGCTATCACACTGTTATGGAATAATGTAATGAACAGCATGAGAGAGCAAGCAATAAAGACACTTCCAAAAAGTAGAAGAATGTTGGCAACCGTTTACAGAGTCGCATATTAGGTGTCATTTATCCTGTGCATACACTGTATATATATATATGTCTGAAAGCCCTGCCAGATTTTGTTTGTGTGTTGCTTGTTTGCTTGTTTGCTATTTATTCCCAGTAAGGTGACTGACTGTGTGTTTTAGGATAAACAAGGAGAACTTTGCCCAACAAGGCTGATTGAACCAATCTTCATTGTAAAACACTATAATGGCACAAACAAACTCTACCTGTATTTTATTATACACTGTAATCCATCAAAATGTAGAACTCTGCCAACAAAACATATTTGTTTTCCCTTTGTATAAAAAATTGCACTTCTCTTATGTCAAAGTGGAGACCTGGGGCCTGGTGCATAAAAGTGACAATTATGGTAACTTTGCTATCCAATGGTAACTTCCATGGAATTTTTTATTTTGATGGGCTGTTGAGTACTGTTACCGTGATAGTTATCATTGGATGGTAAAGTTACCATAATTGTAACTTTTATGCGACGGGCCCCTGAAGTTGAGGATAAAACATTGAAACAATATTTCCCTGAACCAGAGAGAAAGGACATGCTGACATTTGTGAAAACCTTTAGCAAGAGAATAAAAGCAATACATGTAGTGTTTGCAAACAGACAGACAACCAAGTTGGAACACAAAATGTGAGCACTATAAGAAGGACATGCAATACAGGGGAATTTTATGACCAGCTGCATGCAACTTCTGAAATGTCCTCGTCTTTGGGTATCTAGATATGTATCACAGGTAAAACCTAAAGAATATAGCAGGAATGGGACTTATCAGATAACCCCATTGCCTCTACCAAGGCAGGAGGTTATGTTTTCATCAGTGTTGGTTTGTCTGTCTGTTTGCAAAATAACTTGAGAGGATGTGAATGTATCTGAATGAAACTTGCAGGAAAAGTTGATAATGACACAAGGAATAATGATTAACTTTAGGTAGTTATCCGGGAATATTTGCGGACCTTTGAAAGACTTTTCTTTTTCTTTTCTTTTTTCAGACAGAATCAATAAAGTTAGGAGTTCAAGCTATGCTCTAAGCACATGCTCTGCTCAGGGACAGGCCCCATGGCCACATACATGTAGTTGGAAGCTGATGATGTAAACAAAAAGGTTTTTATCGTATTGTGTTTGGAAATTTGGGATCTTCAGCACGCATGTATGGGTGGAAATGAGCTTCATGGTGGAGGTCTGAGCTCTCTGAGTGCTTTTCTGGGTATATATGTATCAGGTATCTTGCTATGTTTGACCTTGTGCTGTACTGTGATGTTGAAAGATCTGCAATACGGTGACAAGCAAATTCATTCTGTGAATGCAATGTTTTGTGAATTCTAGAATACTGTAGAGGTAGGTAATGAATACTAGAGTATGACATGCTGTGAGCTAATAGCCATGTGTTGGTCACAACACAGACTGTCTTTCCTATGTACATTCTTTGTGTCATACAAAACTTGGTGAAAATAACTGTATGTCTACACGTACATGTGTAAACATTTCATACTAGAATTTTGCGTGCTGTTGTAGCATGGACATCAATGAATTAAAGCCTTGTAAATCCAGCATTATGATTTCACCATGATACAGTACTACAACTGAGATTTTGTGATGGATCGTGTGCTTCGTAAAACCACACAGCAATAAACAACAGACATTGCAGTTTCTTGTACCGCAAGTCCATACATGCTGTACATACCATACATATACCCATACACCACTCATTCTAGCTTCCGGTACACAGAAAAAAAGGAAAAAAATCACACCAAAAAATATTTTCAGTTGTCCTTTTATACAAACTGTATGTCCGAATGAACCGCATAAACACAGTTTTTCTTGTCACGCGATTGCAACAGAAGCACCAAACACGTACTGGCTGATTAGATTAACAACCCCCCCCCCCCTCCTTTCACTCTCCCTGACCCCTTGATACCCCAGTCATTGACTCAATGATGTATTTGGTGCATCTTCCAACATGTAGAATATCATGTTTATTGTCCATTTTAGGCATATTCATGTTCACCGATCTTGTATTGTGTAACATAACTCACTTGATAGGTATAGTACAATGTACAGCTTTACATTGCTCATTGTCTTTATAAGTGTTTTTTTTTCTTTTTTTGTTGTTGAATGTTATGTATTATTTAGGATGGCAGTTTGTTGTAGGAAAGCAGAAATGAAAACAATGTTTATTGTTATACATTTGTGCATGTACAGTAGTCTCAGTCCTTCTCAACCTTCAAAATCCTGCGTTACTATAATTGGTGTATCGTGTATTGCTGTGCCACACAAATACATTTCTTTCCAGCTCGGACAATTCACCCATGTAGGGATAGTACAGTATTGGTGGAGATGAAAATTAGGCCTTAATTTTTTTGCGAGATACCAAGAAAACATTTATGAAATAGTACAGAGCATACCATTTTAGGAGGAATTCAAAGTGTGTTTGATAAAAATCAGGTTTGGAATAGCTGAAACATCCAAAAACAAAGTAAAACAAAATGATTGCAATAAAATGTGGGTCCCACACTTATTGTATCGCTCTGTTTTGGATATCTCAGCCATTTCAAAACCAATTTTCATCAAATAAAGATTGAATCGCTCTTTGAATTACACTGTACATGCTCTTTCATATTTCAGAAGAGGCTTCTCACTATATCACCACAAAATAAAAACCTGAAGTTAAGTCTCAACGAAAACTGTACTTGGCAATTCCACTTCATACAACAGTACATGTATCTGCACATAAACTATGCAATCACCTCACATTCTTCACAGCTGAAGATAAAAAGCTCGAGCTTTTCTGTTGTGTATACATCTGAAAGAGAAAATCACACACATGCATTTCACCCTGCCTTTATAATATGTTACACAAACAAATTGAAACAAAACCACAGTATGTAATTCACTTTGATAAATTTCTTTTATTAACTTGCGCATTATACAAAACAAAAATCTGCTATATTACAAGTTTCTTTACACAGCCAAACTCAACGTAGGCACATTGGTCAAATCACACATACACACCCTAAACATCTGCCGTGCTTCAATGCACGGCTTTAACTCGGTTACATCAACGCACACCATACCTCAGAAAGGGCCATTACATGAATTGCACACACTTGCAATTTTATTCTTGATCTTCCCTCAAGAAAACTAAAAATAGTATTACTGCAGAAGACCCTGATAAGTTTCACCTGCTTCAGTAGACTTTCATGAGTTGAGTTGATAAGCAAAACTGTTTTTTGTTGATGAATAGAACCATTCATAGCACATACCTAGTATTAATAATGCCTCCGGCACCCTTCCAGCGGAGGCATAAACAAGTCAGTAACATGGCAGACAAGATAGGTGTTCAGAAAGAAAACCACATCTGACAGTTCATTGGATATTATTGCATCATGATACAGAATTGCATGGTCCAATGATGAACACCAATACTATTTTGGTTGTTTGTTGGTAATGCCTATGCTCCAATGAGGTAATAAAATCAACCTTGTTTGACCAACGAAACATTTCAAACTTGTTCCATAAATATCGACCGAGGTTGATTATCAGATGTAAATGACAATGAAAACAAAGAAAATTTGTCCACAAGAAAATTGACTGGACAAATGAATCACCAAAAGTCACTGACAAAAGTGTCTATGAAAGTCTTGAAAAAAAAAATCTTCAACACAGCATTTGACACATTTCAGATTAAGTTATGTATGAATACCTTGAGAAATTGTAATGGTGTAGATTTCAGTGAACAAAATACTCAGCACAACACTTTGCAACTACATGTACATGTATGTACATTTGGGTTTTTGTAATGATGAATGTTGCAAAATACTGCTGAAAAGCCAAGAAAGAACAATTCTTTCCTGCTATTGCTTTACTTGTCTTGTTTTATCGCTGTATTCCCAGACTTTGGTTATTGCAAGTTGGAACATGGATTTTAATAGCGACACTTGTGCACTTGATAAATTATTCTAGAAAATAATGTACGAACAAACATGAATTCTCATGTAACATTTCAGTTCTCCTGTATGACTGACAAGAGTGCACGGCTGAGACGGTTTTAACCACTTGACATTTGCAAGCCCAGCAAACAAATTCCAGTTTGAAATAAAAATAAATAAAACTCCTACATATAGCATAAGTTAATATTTCAAAACTAGGAAGTTGCTTATCAAGACAAAGCTAACATCACAATACCACTGACCACGTAGATCTTGACCCGAGTATAACTCATATAAGTTAGTTTTTCCCATTTCATAACATGTGTGTACAAATGTCATGAAATCAGAATCGAAGAAGGTATTGGCTGTACATATACACGTGTACAAAAATAGATTCCAAGCCATGCATGTCTGAAGATGGAGTTTTGGACGGGGAAAACTAAATGACTTACTGGAAAACTGCGGCATACATCTATTTGCAACTGCCCATGGCATGCAATGGCATATCACACCGCATGCTGATTATCCAAGATGGTTACATGGTCATAGCGTGCTCAGTCGTTCAGCCCCATTGGCATTGCTCAAATCAGATGCCGGCAAGGTATCTGTCCGCTCATTTACTACATCATAGTGAACCTTCACTGGAGAGGCACCATTACTGTTTACAAGGGGCTGACCGCTCACATTGAGGGCTCCTTTTGAGTTCTTGTTGCATGGGCAGCAGTTCTTGATTGTTTGGAGCATCTTGGAGATGAGATGGTCCAGAGGGGCCAGGGAGTGCAAGCACAGGGGCAGGAAATCCCAGGTACGCAGCTTCTCTGGCAGGAAGTGGGGCTTCTTCGTCTGCAACACATTGACCACCACGATGAATATTGCGAGGAGAATGAGAGGGCTGCCGATGGCCACCAGACACCAGATGCTGATGAGGGAGAGGCCAAATACGGTCAGCGGGAGCACAAAGAACATCAAGATGAGGTACATAATGGCAAACCAGCGGTACTTTGCAGTCGTGTTGCCAAGCTTCTTGGCCAGGAGGATGGGCACCTTGCGCATCACTGGGATGGGGTACCAGATGAGGATGCCGGAAATGTTGAAAAAGAGATGGCAGAGGGCGATCTGGATGCTGTTTTCAAGCTTGTCCCCAGAGCTGGCCATGGCTGCCAGGAGACCCGTCGCGGTGGTGCCGATGTTCGAGCCCAGAGTGAGAGGGTACATCCTATCCAGGGTGATGACACCCACGCCGACCAGTGGCGTCATGGCGGACGTGAAGACCGAGCTGCTCTGGACGAGGAATGTCACCCCAGCACCCACCAGGATAGCAAAGTAGCCAGTGAGGAAGGAGAACGGTCCTGGGAAGTCGGCATTGATGGTGCGTCGGATGATGCCAGCCACGCGACCTTTTAGCAACGAATTGAGTGTCTTGACCATCATGATGAGACAGCCACACAGCATCACCAGTGCTATGACCAGGAGGATGCCACCAATGGCTCGGTCTGACAAACCAGTACCATTGAACAAGAAGTGACCTGAAAATTTAAAAACACAGAACATACAAGAGAGACTGTTAAAATCATGTTTGATGCAATTCTTATTTCATATACAATATGTATATTCTATGTTCTAATGAGACACAAAGAAACATTTTACTTCATTCTGTTTTATAAAAAATGCTTTCTATGTGCTGACACAAGCAAAATCGATCATTGGGATAAAGATAAGAAACAATTGTTCATCTTTGACTTACATTGTACATGTATTTGTAATATGCATGAGCTGAATGTATTTACAAAGATTACTTACATTTCTCTACTCCAATTTCCACCATCTCTGTAACTGGCTGAGCCACATCTGTTGTTGCTATGCTGGTAGTTGCAGCCACTGAAGTGGTATTGGTACTGGGCGGGGTGGAAGTGCTGGATGTAGCATCCCACCAGAGAGGGTATCCAGTGGTCGTGGCATTGAAACCGTCAGCAGTGGGGGCCACACCAGTAGAATTGGCGACAAGGGCACCAACAGTCTCGTTGACGATCCTCGGCACCTTCTCTTTCTCGCACCAGACTTTCAGAAGAGACTGTCCCTGGGATTTGATCTCTCCAGTGGCAATCTTGGCGATCTTTTTACTGTCAATCTGCAAAATTGGAAATAAAGAATAAATAGGTTGTCATTTTTTTTATAATTCTAATCAACAATGACAGGTGCAATATGCATACAAACATGTTTACTGTGCTGATTTCAAGGTACAAACTTTGTAAGTTCCATTCACAGCCGCAAATTTGCACAAATTCTTAACACTGTACAATATCTTTTCCTCTTTCCCAGAGTAATTTTGTAGTAAGAACTGAAAAAAAGGGGGGGGGGGAAAGCAACCAATGACTATAAATTGTTGAGTCATTACTTTCAAGCTAAATTATTTACCTGGATGATCTTCTTGGAGAAGGGCTTCGTCAGGACCTTCAGCAGTTCCACTTTGACATCCTCATTGGTTTCTATGTGAAAGGAGTCCACAATCTTGCTGGTCAGGAGGTAGAGGTAGCCAGTAGCAGCCTCCAAGGGCAGTAGGCAGATGACACACAGCCAGTTGAACATGTCGTGGACAGTGGCGCCACCGAAAGCGCGTCGGAACTCTGCCCGGTTGCCAGACTGAGCCATGGAGACGATGGTGTTTGTGACAGATGTTCCGATATTGGCACCCATGACAATGTAGATGGCAGGACGGACGGGCAGAACTGAAAGAACAAGACAAACGTTTGTTTTCTTTAATTAACATGCTAAATCAAAACATGCAGACATTGGTGAAATGAATGTAAGTACGATGGTAATCAGAATCACAAGTTTCAACATTTAGTGCATAGCATTGTGGCCATCTGGCAACTCGACACTCTGAAGGAAACACCTTACTATTTCTTGTTTGGAATGAATGAGTTTGCAGGACATCATTTAACAGATTTTTCTCACACATTTTGCAGATGATGACAGCCTATAAAAAGTTAAGTCTGATGAACTACTCACTTCCTGCAGCAACGATAGTCACAACGATGGAGGTTGACGTCGACGAGCTCTGAACGAGGACAGTGGCCAAGATTCCGATCATGAGCCCGCAGATTGGGTTGTTGAGCAGGTCGTTCTGGGCAAATACCTCACCGGCCTCCTTCCCACCAAGGAGGCGGAAAGCAGAGCTCATCAGATCCAGCGAGCAAATGAAGAAGTACAGCAGCGTGACAATGAAAATGGGCTTGAAGAACCAGTTGACAAATGCATACCTCAGCTTCATACAGCATGACAGTTCTGGAGGGGAAATACAACAGAATAGGAATATAAAGTTCGTGTTAGTGAGATCATTACAACATCAAAAAATAGTACCAAAATATATCTCAAACATTTCACTGTTCAGGAGGGAAAGGAAGCAAAATCTTAACACAAGAAGTCATGATAGCCGTTAAATCTCTATGGCAAATACAGCGACAGTCCCAAAGTTCTGAAATATTCTGTATAAATGAGACAGGAGCCCCCCCCCCCCCCCCCCAAAAAAAAAAAAAAAACATCTTCAAATACTAGTAGTGGAATTATCAAGGTGAAATATAATCACCACCAGGTCAAGTATTCTTAGGATTCCCTTTACTCTCACACACATCGTGCTCACAAACAAACAAACCAACACATAAAAATTGGCACTATTCAAACAAAAGAAAAACATACCGGTAATGTTTCAAAATCATTCACTGAATGCTCAAAGCTGCTCATTCTAGAGTACTGTACTGTAAAAGTGGATATTTTCGCGCGACTAATTTTTCGCGCTTGGCCACGCAGGAAGAGTTTCTCTTTTTTTTGAATTCCGCGGAATCAAGACATCACGCAGAGGAACATATGGCAAGCAACAATATTTGCATGTTTTTATTTTCGCGCTAGTTTCTGGTTGCGCCAAATGCGTGAAAATTTCAACACCACGAAAATGTCCACTTTTACAGTATCGCATATAATTTAAAGTCTTATCATCTCTTCCCACCTCCCTGGTCTTATCTTATGCATGTATGCCTAGAAAATTATAAGTGTGCAGTGTGCTGAACTGGCAGCAGGTCATTATTTACATTTGATTAGATAAGAACAAAGAACTGGACTCCAAAGTCGTGGATGTAGTATTAATGGGAGGCACAAAAACATCCTTTCTGTATTTTGGTGCAAACAATCAAAATTCAGAAAGAATGTAAATTATAGGCCTACTCTTTATTTAGTCAACATGGAACATGACTTAGTTCATTCTCAACTGAAAAATTATTGCAGTTCCTAGGCTGTAGTACATGACCAATTTTAAATACATAGTAAGGCTACACTAGTAGAAGTATTAACAAATTTTACCGACAAATTAGGTTTTTGTGCTTTTCATATACGCCCAGTGCTGTCAAAGCCAGCGCAACACACAAAGCACATTCCCTGCAGGATATTGGAGGCTGCCTCCAGCCCAGCCATGGAAAATCACAGAATCTTGGAATCCATGGCATGTACCGGTAAGCCTCCACCCTGACAGATCCCGGACGGTCTGATCGTACCATACGGAAGCGAAGCCAATCACATGTACATCACAGGCCTCACCTCTTACATGTCCGTGATTGTAATATGCATTCACCGGCCAAACCCTTTCACACACATGCCCTTACAATACACCCTTACACACACAATACACACACAGCACTGTGCATGGGTTTGCACGTCTAGCATATACACAAAGGATTTTCAGTCCTGTGTAGTGAGGTCATGGCTTCACTACACTGCATACCGGTTACCGGCGTTTTCTCATGCCACGTGGTTCTTATCTTATGTGTTTGCAGTGCATACTGAGTAAATGAATGAACATGTACTGCACGAAGTGTCTTGTACAAGTTGCAAAGTGTATCTTTTCTTAACGCTTTCTGACATGTACTAGTACAGTGCACCAATAGCTGACACTTTTGCATAGATGGTGATGATTCATCATCACTATGATGAATAAGTGTTTTAATTCTCACACATGTCAAGACCCTGAACACAAGTGTTGGGGTGTCTCAAGCAAATGCAATATACTGTAGTATTTGATCAGAGAACACATCAACTCAACTGCCCAGGAAAACCTCTACTATGCAAATGCCTGAAAATACATTGGGCACTCAGCATTCCTTTTGATGAATTTCATAACTGAATTTACACTCACTGAAAAAAAAAAAAAATCTCAAGGCTCAAGTCAGAGGCACTTTAATATTCATACATGGAAAGAAATACAAATTTTATGTGGTAACTTCACCAATTACACATGTTCTAATTATCTATGAGGGTTTAGCAAATGCAGAAATTTAATAGGATCACTGACAAGTGGGTCACAACCCTTAAATATGAAGATTTTTTTGAATACATTGTGTATCTGCTGTTAGGTATTAGAAGGATCCAACAGAATTAACCGGACACCAAACAACACTCGACTGACTTAAAGGACAAGTTCACCTTCATAAACATAAGGATTGAGAGAATGTAGCAAAATTAGTAGAACACATCATTGAAAGTTTGAGGAAAATTGGACAATCCGTTCAAAAGTTATGAATTTTTGAAGTTTTTGTGCAGTAACCGCTGGATGAGAAGACTACTGCAGTGTGTGAATAACTTAGATGTCACATGCGTACAACAATATAAAGAAAATATAAAGAGAATTTCACAAAATTTCATCTTTTGAAAAAAGTACACATTCCCCCTACTCGTTACCGACAAAAGTTATGGGTAATATTATTCCCCCTGCCTTTAGAAAGAGGCAAGTCAAGTGCTCTATTATTATAAATGCGAAAAAAGTGAAATTATGTTGAATTGTCTTTACATTTTCTTTATACTGTTGTACGCATATGACTCACAAGCTGTAGTAGTCTCCTCATCCAGTGGTTCCAACACAAAAATTTTAAAAATTCATAACTTTTGCATTGATTGTCCAATTTTACTCAAACTTTCACTGATGTGTTCTACCAATATTGTTGCATTCTCTCAATCCTTATGTTTATGAAGGTGAACTTGTCCTTTAAATCTCTTTCAGAAGGGAGGGAAATTCTCCAAACTTAGGTCAGTATTAAAACAAGACAAGGGAATTTTTAACTCGACAAAAACAAGGTGAACATTTTTCAAGTTTCTCTTTATATTGTCTGTAACTCCCACTCTGCCTAACATTAATTAATACATTGTTGTTGTTGTTGCTTTGCTTTGAGAGGAAAAACTAAATAATTTGCCCCATATTGTTGCCAGCTTCTTCTCACAGCACAATGACTTAAACAAAACTTTAATTTCATGATTATTAAATGGAATCAACTGATTTTTCTCAAGCTCTTGAGTCTACAGATGACTTCTGCAAATGGCGAGTTTCATTGCAAAATGGGCTATAAATACATAATGTGTCAATGTCATTTTTAAACATCTTTAAGTAATACAATTTGTAGAGTTCTAAGTCCATCATTAGATAGAGAGATGCATAAACCTTTCCAGTGCTATATCTCAACTCAACAAGAATGGAGTTTAAATAGTATACATGATCAGGTAGTTTGTTTTGCAATAAAACTCTTCAAATATTCTGGCATTCATTGAATCAATTTACCAATTTAGGTGTCTATGTGGTCAACACATATCAGTACAGAGAGATATGCTGTATTCTCCTGAAGCCATATTCTAGACCAAGTTCTAGATCAGGTTTTGATGAAACAGTTCAAACATTTTACGAATAGAAATAAGTCTATATTTTGCTACATCAATTCATCTAATCTCTGCCATGTAAACAAAGTTGCCTCAAAATGATAGCATGAATAATGCTATAGAGTTCTATATAACTCTGAATATTAAAAAGTGCACATTTCTTCAACTTGCCACTGATGTATGTCAAGGGTAATATCATTCCCCCTGCCTTCTGAAAGAGAGAAGTCAAGTGTTCTTTCGTTATGCGAGAAAAATGGAAATATAATTTTCTTTATTCTTTCTTTATATCGTTGTACTCATGTGACATCACAAGCTATATTAGTAGTCTTTTCATCCAGCCGTGACTGAGCAGAAACTTCAAAAATTCATAACTTTTGAACGGATTGTCCGATTTTGCTCAAACTCTCACTGATGTGTTCTTGCTGCATTCACTCAACCCACATGTCTATGAAGGTGATCTTGTCCTAATTTGTTTTGGATGAGATGGGGATTCAGGTTTAACAATAACTTTTTTTTTTCTCCAGATAGATCTAACGTTAGATCTCTTATTATTTATTGAATAAAGTAAAGAGCATGCAAATCCAAGACCCATGATGATCTTAGACCCTAACAGTAACAGTTTAACTGTCACTGTTACTAGTGTTAGAGTCTAGATATCGCGAAAAGTGCTGTACTGCTGGATTTGAAATGGCCGCGATGTCCAGAATTAAATAGACACATGTCATGTCATTAGTACAGATGTCAGAGTGGTCGCAAAAGACTAACGTTACAGCGTACATCAGGTTGTAGCATGAGTAGAGATTCTCATAAAAGTAAAACTCAAAAAAGTACTCTTCTCATCTCAGTCTTTTCTTACCTTTCCATGGAGTGCCAGTGTCTTTCAGTTCGGCCAAAGCCCATGGATCTTCTTCCTCTTCGGCTCCGGCCGGCGCTTCTTCGTCTCCAAGAAGAGTCCCTCCCACCGAGGCTTTGTTCTTGGTATCTTTCTCGGCAACATCACGTTCAAGATCGAGACAAATATCACCATTCGCAGCTTCGGCATCGGCCAAATCTACCTGTTAGTGTAAGTGTAATGAGCAATTAAAAAAAAAAGGTTAATTATACAGAAGCAACTGCGATATACATCTAATTAATACATGATATCATTCATTCACGAGCAGAGCCCACCAGTGCAGAAGGTCGCAAAGCAAGCAAAGGCAGAAACTCACCTTCCTATGCGATTCTTTATATTCGTACAGTTGTAGTGGTAAGCGCGCGCAATTCCAAGTGACTAGCAGTAGCTAGCCGGTCTAGCCGGGCATCACGGCGGCGGCGGCGGCGGCGGCGGCATGCAGCAGCAGCATGCGAGGGGACATACCTTTCGAATTTCGAAAATAATTTGTGATTCCATGTCCGGCATCAGTGAATATGGCGGTGGAGGTGTTCTTGCAGGACTTGATAGTCTTGCTGAAGAAGAAAGTAAAGGTTCTGCTGTCTGCAGATCCTCCATATCGCGCATATCGGCGTCAGGAGTACTACTCCGCGGAATTGATTCCGTATGTTCAGAGAGTACTAGTACCATCTTCATACGAGTGTCAGCCATAAACTGAGTCGAGAAAAGGTGGGCGCGAACCTAAAGATGTTCGAAACAGACGGGATCT
Organism: Diadema antillarum; assembly: GCF_040938485.1. Lineage (NCBI taxonomy): Eukaryota > Metazoa > Echinodermata > Echinoidea > Diadematoida > Diadematidae > Diadema > Diadema antillarum. Next base: position 343,049 of record NW_027271519.1, read on the forward strand.
GACCAATCAAAACGCATTTCTCTATGACGTAGCATTCATTCATAATGAAACCGCAAAAGACCGATGTGGGGCTCGTGGTGTTCACATGATCGGCCGTAGTAGACGAGTCTAATATCTTACAGGGGAAATATAATTTTATTATACGTTGAGTTTATAATCAAATACCTGAAAACCCCAAAGACTTAAGATAAACTAAATACAACAATATTTATTTACAAAAAAGAAATTCGAAACTGATCCAAAACATGTTTTATTTACTTTCACATTCTCTATAGAAAACAAAATCCCCTTATTTTGATAATGGATCAGACTTTTCAGCCAGGCATAAACACACAACTATGCAAGCACATGTCCCACCTCACAGGACCGTAGTAACTCCCTCATGCATGCATTGTAGGCCGACGAACGTTGAGAATTTCGCGGTACTACGACTACGTACATGTACGGGTACAGTGTACTCGGGATTGTACACAATCCGGTCAGTGTTTTTTAATACGAAGTCCGTCCCGTTTGCGTAGTAAACAGCCAACTCACGAATCCATCGAATCAGTTTTCCTAGAATGTAGGTCGCATCAACACAACACAGGCTACTCGATCCTGTGAGTCTGTGGGCAGAGCTTACACAATATGTATAATACATGTATCTACTATATGATCTGCTTCACCGATACTTTCCAATTTCAGAATGCTTTTAATTGCTTCCCGGTCGAATGTGGGTATTTTTTTTTTTTTTTTTTTAAGCGGAATAAAAGGCATACATGATTTGGACTGGTTTGCTTCTACCCCAATCGTGGCAAATGTGAAATAGATATAATAGGGTGTACGTAAACTAACAAACTACAAGAAAAGACTAAAAGCTCAGATAGCTCCAGCTGTTATTCGTTTTTATTATCTAACAATTTAACCTTGCATTTATAATTGATAGCGTTCTGTCATCAAAATGATGTCAGTTTCATTTGAAACATGCAGTAGGCCCTGTTTTATTTCCGTTCACGATATAAATGTTCATCAGAATATGATATAAAAATCCCTGTATAATTGTATGTCATTATATATGTATGTATATATATATATATACATATTCATTTATTTATGCCATCGATAAAATGCCATTATTATTTATATATGATGCCAAATGTCTTCAAAAATTCTAAAAGTAACTATAAGAACATACAAAAAAACACCAATCATGAGTTTTATAGGGGGTTTATTTACACATTTGGAAATAGAATTTACTTATACCCAATACAACACCCACCGCACGCGCGCACACACACACATACACACACACTTTTTTTCTTTCACACACACACACACACACACACACACACACACACCAGGGAGGTGGGTTTCCACCTCCCTGCACACACAGCAAGCAGATTGCACTATTTTTGCGAGCTAGAATCACTGTTTGGCCGGAAACAGTGTTTCAAAACACTGTTTCTGGCCAGAAGAAAAATCTTATAAACGCACCCATAGGCTCCTCCCATCATGAACAGTGGGCCCAGTTCGATGAGAGTGAGACCATGGAGCTACTAACAGAGATAGCTCCATGGTGAGACTTTGCTCGCTGTGTATCGCTCTAACATGCCGGTTACCGTCTGGGTCCACGTGGGTACGCCAGTGGAATCACGATTTCTACCATCTTTTGTGTAACCCGCACTACCCTTTTGTCCGTCCACCTGCCTTCAGTTCTACACACAAGCGCATTCCAGTGTCACCTAATCGATTTTGTATAGTATCTCCAGCTTAGACATGTAGCTGACTTTACTGGTATCTTTGATCGTGCAGAGGTATGGAGCCTGAGAGCACATCAGTCAGGGCCATTTCGATGATATAGGATTGGAAGAAGCCATGTGACCAACAAAAGCAGAAGACGGGATTTCACTGTCTCGTCACGCCTTTTATCTCAAGTGTACATCACGTACATACTCTAGGTGTACGTACCGGTACCTCTTTCTATGATCTCATCGAATTGATCAACAAGCTTTTTAATATACTTTGTCCCTCTTGTATAATTGTCAGAATGATGAAACTACCCTGCAATGAGCTAACATTTTGTAGAGCCACTGAAAGAATATATGTATATAATGTATATATATATATTATATATGTATATATATATATATATATATATATATATATATATATATATATATATATATATATATATAGTCATCAAAATATGTAAGTTCTGCGTCGGTATTTAATGAATAGATATCAAGAGTATAGAAACAGTCGTATAAACACCGCAGGAGCCAAAAAATTGGACTGACGTTTCGACATCTAGACTTTGATAAAGGTCTTTGACCGAAACGTCAGTCCAATTTTTTGGCTCCTGCGGTGTTTATACGACTGTTTCTACTCTTGATATAATGTATGTATGTATATATATATATATATATATATATATATATATATATATATATATTTGTTATATTCTCTGGAACCAAAGCAGGTATATGTCGGCCTTTATCCGAACAGACACTTTCTGAACCCTGAGAACAATGGATATTTTATCATCTGCCTCTGCACATGTTCTATGCATGGAACTTACCGGCAGAGGCAGCTAGTTGATGAAAAGGCCCCATCGCTAGATAATAATAATAATAATAAACTCCAAATTTTATTGTCCAAGAATGGAAATTCATTTTGCCCAATTGATCGTGGGCCCGGCAGCCACTGAGCAGCGCCAGATCGACGTTGCTCTAACCTTTTCAACTGTTATTGAACGGCAAACAAGGTAGCAGCAACTCCCATCTTTTAACGTCGTTTGGTATGACGCGGCCGGGGTTTGAACCCACGACCTCCCGATTGTGAGGGCAGCCGCTCTATGAGCCATGCAACACATCGGTATAGGATGTAATTGGCCCTTACATTACAATAGTCATATTTTTATATAAAATAGGGTAAATTACATGCATCGGTATTCTTTAGAGTCTAACTGTTCTTAAGACACCCATTTTCCCGAAGTCTAATCGAATGCAAAAAAAAGAGAAAATACTTGCAAATTGCTATATAATGGCCTATATAACTTTCTGTTACTATAGAAGCAATGTTTCTCATTTTATCATATCGAAATTATTATACTAGCAGCAAATTGTAGATAAAGAATAAAGAGTGTTTAAACTATTGATGCCATGGATTATTATAGATGCACTAACTCAGATTTGTGTTATCATTATACACTTTCATAATTAAGTTTAGAACAAAAATGCCAGGTTATATAATATCCCAGTATCGACAGGGGGTTGTGAAGACGGCTTGTATATTTCCACTTATAGTACTCTTCATATCTATGGGTTATGGAGAAACCCTCAACAAATTAAAGGGATGGTACAGTTTCGGTTGGGGTGGGGCTTCAGGTTTCCTTGGTGTTTTTTTTTCTTTTTTTAGATAATGAGAAACCTGTGAAATATGAAAGGGCAGATTATGATTATAAGAGAAACTCAAAGTTTATTGGATGAAAATCGGTTTTGTAATGGCTATAAAATATCCAAAACAAAGCGATATAATAAGATGTGGGACCCACCTCATATTTATGGGATCACTTTGATTTACTTTGTTTTGGGCTATCTCAGCCATTTCAAAACCGATTTCCATCAAATAAACTTTAAATTCCTCTTTTAGAATTGTATGCTCTTTAACATTCCATAAAGTGGTTTCTATAGCATATCAGAAAAAGTTATAATTAAGCCGAATCCTCAGCTCAACCAATATACTATCCCTTTAAACTAGCCTGTAGGTTGTGACTATAATAATTATGCTAAATGGCAACAAATTGTTTAAGTTTAATACCATGTGGTAATTGTTTCCCCGTAAAATTTTAGACGCTATTTAATGTGCATCGTCCTTTGGAATCAAGACAAAAAGTAATAATAATAATGTGGCTTTGCAGTATCGCCAATCAACATGCGCAGTTGAGCCCCCCCCCCCCCCCAAAAAAAAAAAAAAAATGCGTTACACAAGTTTATTTCCTGTTAATTGAAGCAAAACAAATCTTTCATCGGCATGCACCTTTACCAAGTCATTTTTACCCCCCCCCCCCCCCCGATTCATACTGTATAGGCCTAGTCTATTGTATGCTGTGGAAGCATCCAATCGCATGTGTGCATGTCCTGCTTGACAGTCAAAGGCTTGGTACCACGAGTTCAGGTAGATTCATAAATTAGCCCAGTTATCAAAGAAAAAAGATTCATGATATCATATAGGCCTATTGATTGAGCTGTATTATAGCTCTACAACAAATTCCCGCTCGATTTCGGCTCTCACCGTTAAGCATTGACCGCCGCTTGTCAATATATGGAGTGATGCACGTTTTTCCTCATTATTTCATACCACTTTTTCAGGGGATCTTTATTTATCCACCTGTGCTGTTGCTAATGATCGCTCCATCACCTGATTTTGGATTTATAATTCTAATTTTAAAAAAAAGAAATAACGAAAAAAAAATCGAAACAGATATACCTACTGTTATGTACAAGAATAGAGAAAGTCCATATGAAATGCAGTGTTCAGGCCTGTTCACAATTTAATCCATGACACATATTATGGACGAAGTGAGGCATTAAATGCGGAGTTACAGTACAATATATTGCATAGCAAACTTTCAAAAACGACCCCAAAATTATCCTGTCCGTATTATTAGGCCTATCAGGTTGACTCGAACCGCTATGACTTCATGGTACAGCGCGTGGGAGTACAATGGTAACTGTATGCCGGTCCAGTAATCCAAGTTTTATTTTGTTATGCAAATTAGCATTGTAGGACTCTACGGCTTCTTTCTTTGTACAAACCTCTCGCTTGTAGATCGGTTGACTGGGTTGGCAAACACTAAACTTGTCTTCATACACACTATCAGCGTTGCGTTGTATGCTTCATCAAGCTCCGTGGACAAAAGAGACAGCAAGAGCGGGAAATTTGAAACTGCTCAACCCGCGTAATGGAACTGCAGCAGGGCCACCATTGAAATTCGCACTGTGTATACGTACATGACAATGTATTACCAAAATAAAGGGCGGAGAGCGGACAAAATAATGCAACCAGGGAGGTGGGAAGACCTCCCTGATGCAACTCTCCAGATCCTGAGCCATAATCTTCTATAATGGAAAGTGTACATTACCTTGAGCACGTTAGTTACTCTCTAAGAAAAATCGAGTGAAAATTTTCACTCTAAAAAGAGTGAATACAAAAAAGAGTGAATTTCGAGTGAAATTGGAGTGAATTTTGAGTGAAAATGCTCATTTTCACTCATTTTGGAGTGACGTCAGGGATCACTCGAAGATTTTAGAGTGATCCCTGACGTCACTCCAAAATGAGTGAAAATGAGCATTTTCACTCAAAATTCACCCCAATTTCACTCGAAATTCACTCTTTTTTGTATTCACTCTTTTTAGAGTGAAAATTTTCACTCGATTTTTTTTAGAGAGTATGTGGAATTGGCGCATATAAGTATACCCTCTATTATTATTATATTATTATTATTACCTTCAACTTTATACCCCACTCCTTTGTGAAGGACCGTTAAGAGTTGCGTTCATTATGCTATAGAAAATTGTAAAATCTTGCGATAGAGTCCCTATCTTCTTGGTTTATAATATACCGACTATACGAATTGTAGCCTTCTTAGAGTATATGTAGTGATGTATATAGTGACATTAAAAAAAAAATGAATTTTGAAAGGATTGTCCGATTTTCCTTTTATGTATATTTTATGTGCTCTGCTATCATTGCTGCATTCAACAGGGGTTAACACTCCCCTTTACAATGTCAGAAATGACTGAAATATTGTTTTAACTCTGACAGTATTACCTCTTCCAAAGAAGTTGTTTTCAGGATGATTTTTCAGCTTTCAGATTCACCGTCACGCCTCCCCCAATATCCAGCCAGGATATAATTATAGTGGCATATCCTTATCCTCCCGACGAATTCGGCCTATAACATTGTACTATTTTGTGTATAAATTTCGCGATATGTGGCACAATGCGTATATTTAAAAATATCGTCAGAGAGTGGTGTCCACGCGACTCCCTGGTAATCATGAAACCACTGGTCATTATTACAACAAAAGGTTCGACACCAGACCGAATTAAAGCCAAATGTGTTATCCATTCTCAAAATGTGACAGAACATCCGACGCAAATATAATTCGACAGCAATTAACTGGTGTGATTTAATTTGTATTACTTGCTTGTCAGTACTTTATGCTTTTGTTGGTGCTATTATACCTCAAGACTGTTCAAGCGAATACCGGTTGCTCATGTTGCAATGGTCAGTACTTAGTAGTTGTAGCTCCGTGCTCAGACAAAAGCACAAGCTCCAGGAAAAAACAAAACAAAAACAGGTATCACAACAATGTGCCGCAAATATTATGACTGAGTTAAAAAAAGACAGGAAAAGCCTACGGTGACAACAAACACTGACTGAGTAGGCCCTTATAATCAGTGTTTTATTCGTGACAGGGTTGATTCCCATTATACCTTACAGGATGACGTGGGGCCTATTCAATCTGTCTATTTCAACGAGTGTCTCGGAACCAAACATGACTTCGCGTCGTCCTACATCGCGAGTCCCGTCAGATCAAACAGTGTCATTATACGGAAGCAAGTCGGCACAAGGAGCGCCATGTGCCCAGGCAAATTCTCCGAGCTAATAAACATGGGACGTGCATGTGCCCTATATCCCGTTCAAACCGTGTCAGAACAAAAGGATCGAGAGAAAATTACTGTGGCAGTTCCTCATCTTGGGTAATATCATGACAAGCTTTACTTCACACGAATAATGCAATCCGCTTTAAGAGAATAATACTATTGTGACACAGTCAAAAGAAATAAAAACGAATGACATCCTATAAAGCTTGACGACTATGTTTTTTTTAACGTTCAAACTCATCTTTGCGTGAACTTAGAGTCACCATGCATAGAAATGAATAATATTTCTGGTAAGCACACACAGACGTGTGATACACACACACACACACACACACACACACACACACACACACACACATATTATATATATATATATATATATATATATATATATATATATATATGAAGAGCTTGCTTCCAAAAGGCGCTAAATCCATTGAAAAATGGATTTAGCGCCTTTTGGAAGCGAGCTCTTAATCATGACACACATTTCCTGCCAGTGTCAGTTAGAGCTAATTGATAACTTCGAATGAATATTCCACTTTACATCACTTTGGCAACTTATCGAGTTGAAGGTATATAATGAGCAATTAAACAAAATGCGTAAAATATTTGGAAAATAAGGATTTGAATCATAGAGAGGGGGTTCAGTGGCTCATGCCAACCAGAATAACATGCTCTTAAAACATTCTATAACATTGTCGGCGCAGCTTGGAGTTTTATGTCTAGCTTGTTTGGCATGTCTCGCATCCCGAGCTTCTGCAGTTTTATTAGAAACCTCTCTACTTATCAACGCGAACTTCTCTCGTTTCGTTCGTTCTCGTTTTCTTTCTTTATTATTCGTTCTCCCTCTCCGCAACCCCCCCCCCCCCTCCTCTTTCTCTCTTTCTGTTTCCAATACTCAGTATCTTCAATCTACCTCTCTAATAGGGAGACCAGCTATAATGCATTTTATAACCAGCTTCTATCAATCATGAGTAGAAAAGATCACGAGGAGCTGGTAAACAAGACGTGCGTCAGCGCTGTTTGCGAGACACGTGTGTTATGAGCTAGCGAATCACAGCATATTATATCCTGTCCACGAAGTTGGCTTCTTCTGCGCAGCGTGGAGGATGCATGGCGGAGGGAACAAAATCACCAATATTCAAATAAATCTGCATCAGATTAGGCACCGTGTGCAAAAATGGTTCCGTGTGCCGATTTCGATGTCTTTAGAAAAAAAAAGTGAAACCAATCTGTCTCGTTCATAATTCTATTGTCCACATTCATTTTGAACATTGTTATGGAAATGCGCTAAATTTTATTAAAGATATTAATAATTACGATTGCAATACCCTCATTGTTATTATCTTTATTTATGTCATTACTATTAACTCCAAGCTCTTCACGTCGTAATAACAATAATCCATATTTTGCCATATTTCTAGAGATCATTTGACATTTCCCACCTTGTTTTCTTATTTACCAATATGCCTATTTTATTTTTTGTTACATAATACCAACTGCACTTCACTTGTTTTTCTTGCATGTACAGGGATTATAATCGATAGCAAATTATGATTATGATTAGTCAGTAATATTTATAAACACTCTTGTTGATATCAGATTGTCGAAAAAAAATTATCGTCTTCCAAAAAATAATGTTCAGACAATCAGCAACATGTACGTAACTCTTGCTACATAATGTGAGCCTTCGTGATAGCTATAAGACGGGAATGGGATTATAGAATAGGGTTGTGTAAGCATTGGTTTTACGCATTGATTTATTTTTGTTGGACGATATTTCATGTATATGCTGGTGCTGTATGGTTATGGTTTTAATGTTGTTCTTTTAATTGCATACTCTCATGTTGCAAATTGTCCTTACATTGATATCAATATTTCGTCTAACAAAAAGTTACATTATTACATTATACGATCATTCATCACTAAACAACGTATTTGTGTTACCACAACAATAGGCGAAATATAGGAATAGAAAGTGGATTTCAAGAGAATCGTATAGGCATTAACGATTTTCACACCTTGTATGAGAAATCGAACAAATCGAAGTTTTTCTTTCTTAATTATTGTATGCTTTCACGTTTGATTGAGGAAAAGATTTTTCAGTGATTGTGTATATTCGAAATTTGTGTGATTTGAAGTTCTTTATTCATAAGCGTTATGTACGTCCACTTGTACTATTTTATGGAAATAAAATTATTTAAATTGAATTGATTTGGTTTGAATTGAATTGAATTGAATTGAATTGAAAAAAGGAATCAAACATTTCGATGTGATGATGATGTGTGTTTCATGTATAGATTTATGTATAACAAGTACGACATTTTGTCACACCCCCCCCCCCAAATTGACACTAGCACGAAAAAAGCCAAACCACCCGAAAACTGATATAGCGTAATCATCTGATAATCCACTCGGTGCAACGGGAATACCGGTGATCCAAGTTAACACGTAAAAGGTGCGGTGGAGAGCCGCCACGGGCTACAATCATTGCAGTATTGGTTGTCAAGGTCATGGCGCCACTGCCGCCACACTCTGCTCAATCTGTGCACCGCGATCGACGTTGATGCACATCGAGTGTATATAAAGTGGGTGTGTGGGTGAGAGTGACTGTCCGATGTATCATCAGCCAACATGGTCCACCTTATAATAAGCAGTCTAGATCTAGACCAGTGTGCAACGGACACTGCCTTGCAATATCCACCCATGGGCCTAATGTTAATGAGAACAAAAATAGTCGCCGTTGTGAAGCATTATTATTCACCAACGCAAAGGCGTTGTTATTACACTGTCATGCATGGCATCAAAACGTCGCTGTCATTCTAAGGGTTATTATATAAGCCTCAGATTTGAACTCTGAGACGTGATGTTGACAGCCATGCGAAGGGCTGTCGCTATGACAACTGATGACGACTGTGACGGAGAGGAGGCTATACGCATTGATGTTTTACTGAACGACCAGAACCACCGAAATGATAAAAGGGGAAAAATAATTTCACCTGGTTTATTTTTCTTGTTGTGAGCATTGAATATGAATGCATGAGTGCCTCATTCTGTCAAAATAATATGCTAACTATTATCAATGAACTCAAAGGTCAATAACACTTTTATTTTCATTTGTACTGGGGAATACTATACAAGAGTAGATGCACACAACAAACATCACACATACATTAAATCCAAGGCGTGGGTAGCTCACGAGGAATATATTGTAAAGAATAATTACTCAATATCTATACCGCGTTTTATCGGCAAAGACTGTGTTAGCATACTCATGCAAACACCTCTCTGCTATAAACAGGTAATTCATGTTGAGACCAGCTAGGGAGGTGTAAGAGAAACACCTCCCTGTTGAGACGAAGACTGAAAATGGGAAATGCGTCATGAATAAGCGCTGCAGATCAAAGAGGGGGAAATGCGTCACTACAGGTGCATGCGGGTACAGGTTAAAAGGTATCCTGATCATCGACCATTGTTGTGCCCCCCTTCACTCCCTGAACTCCCATTATGGACTGTCTAAAAAAATAACTTCAATAATAATTCTGACTGGCTTTCAGGCCCCTGTTCGAAAGTTGAATTAGAAACCCCAAACAATGCACAATGTATACATCACAATCATGATTGTCATGAATGGCATGGCTATATTATTATTCCATTAAAATAAAGAATGGAAATATTTGAATTGTGATGTGTATATTTCGCAGAATTCCGTAACATACAACTCCAAAACAGAGCGGTAAGATTTTCTTTGCAGGCAGAGACCAAGACTAGTATGTCTTCAAGTTTCTGCATGGGATCGTGATGGTGCACAAGGCATTTTACGACGAATCCCGCTTGAATGCACATTATAACATGGACCTATACATAATGTCCATGATTATACCAAGCAAGTAAAAACATGCAGGAGCTTTAGGAGATGCTCCATCCCTTTACACTTGGCCACCACTCAAAGTCGCGTTGTCAATAGCTTCTCAGAACTAGGAGTAACACCGCACAATGTTAATGCTATATGACGGTCTAAAACAAGTATGTGCCTCCTTGATATTTTCAACAAGCCTTAGTAAATTCGCCTCTGCAGTTTAGTACTTTGCGCCAAATTTAACTTGAGGACACAGTGTCAATTAATTATCGGGGGGAAATCATCGTTTGAAGGGAACATACTGCCTGCAATATGGTGTTGGGTGTCATAATGAATAAATTTGACTTGATAATTTGCGAGAACCATACTGGAATGTTAATACAAAAAAAAGGGTAACAACAGGTAATAATCGTATCATAATTTCTACTCATGAAAATATCGTAAACAAACAGTGACAGCTATTGTTGTAATAACTCATAATGACAATGATAAAGGAGACACCCACATCATCAAATCAAGAAATCCATAAAAATAGATAGATAAATAAATGAATATTTGGTAAATATAAATATATGTGTGTGTGTGAGTGCGCGCGCGCGCGCGCGTGTGTGTGTGTCTGTGTCTGTGTCTGTGTGTCTGTGTCTGTGTCTGTGTTAAAAAGTTTGCTTCTGCCCTTGAACTAAGACTGTCAGGAATATGCATAACATCATGACAACAGAATAATATACTCTTGCAAATGGGATAATAAAAAAGGAAAAATAACCATAAACATTTTGATTTATACTAAATTCAGAAAATAATGTTCTATAATAGAGTAAAGCAATATAAATTCATGTTTTCATTGGATTTAACTTACCTTTCACAGAAATTTAGTTCGATGGAAGATCACTCCAGGTATTTATTGTAACCATTTTTAAGATGTTGACGTTTTGTTGCGTCCCCCAAATGCATGTGAACTCACCAAAAAGTACGTTATTATCTTCATCAGCAATCAATAAGATGTTATTCAATGTAAGTATTGAAATTGATGAGAAAATGTAATTCCATTGTTTTGATGTTGTACTCTCTAAAAAAATCGAGTGAAAATATTCACTCTTAAAAGAGTGAATACAAAAAAAGAGTGATTTTAGAGTGATATTGGAGTGAATTTTGAGTGAAAATGTTCGTTTTCACTCGTTTTGGAGTGACCTCAGGGATCACTCCAAAATCTTCGAGTGATCCTTGAGGTCACTCCAAAATGAGTGAAAATGAAAATTTTCACTCATAATTCACTCCAATTTCACTCTAAATTCACTCTTTTTTTTGTATTCACTCTATTAAGAGTGAATATTTTCACTCGATTTTTTTTTAGAGAGTAATTGAAGATTCTTCTCAAAGAGATCCTGATTTCCGCACAATTTACAATTAATTAGGGATAGCGTGCATAATTTATGCTTATCGTGCCACCTTATTCAAAACTATATTGTTTATTAACAGATTTCCGAAGAGATTTGATCATTGATTTAAATTTTTTGAGAAGGGAAACGAGAATGATAAGATACCTATAAAGAAGAATATGAAGAAATACAAAATGTTGTGAATAATATTTTGAAATTAACATTATTCATTACTGTGCAGCCATGCATGCATGCCATCATTGTGATTCCGGTATTTGATTTGTTTGAATGTTGAGTTGCCTTCGGGAATAAATACCTCAGTGAGGGGAAAAATGAAAATGAAACATATAAATCATGCAGGATGCATGATTTACAAGATTATACATGTAATATATTATGTACATGTATTTGTATTGATAATCAATTTAATACTGTTCTTGAATGCAGTGAAAACATCGCGTTTTGTGCTGAAACTGATACAGCAATAACTGTTATGAAACACATTTTTTTTTTTCATTTATAAAGATTTCCATTCACAGGGTGAACAGTCCTTTAATTCAGGTCATTCACATCTGAATTCTTAATTCATAAATTTGCAGACTTCTATATAATTTTTTTTTTTAAATCCTTAATGCATTGGAAAGATCATCGAAAGCATGGCAAGACAAGTAGACGATATTAATGTTTTAAAGCTTCTACTTGCGTTTAAGGTGAATATTGCGTCTATGATATGGGTACTCAGTATCGGATGGGTATCGGTACGACGGTCCTGCTTGATTCTATTGTTGAAAGTGAATATACGTGCACTGCGTGTTTGAAGTGTCCCACTCGCACTATCACTTGATATTAAGTACGTCACTCTGACAAGAGACTGAATGAAATTCTTCAATGGTCACTGGAGAGAGATGGGGGTGAGAGAAAGAGAATTGATGAACTATTGAGTGAATCCATGCTATAATGGTGTAAGGGTCAAAGCCGGATTGCATGAATGAACGTCAGGTGTTGTTATAATCATGATTGGTATATTACCGATTATATATACATTGTGATGAAACGAGACACCGCGGCTCCCTCGTAAGGGTGACTCAAGGAATACTAGACTTAAATCCAGCAATGGCAGATTAAAGTGTATAGCATGCAAAGGTATTTCCAGCAAACTGTGTCTGTTTCTTTTCTAATCGAAATAATGGGGGGGGGGGGGGGGCGAGAAGTTTAGACTAGGGAAGGGAAAAGGGAGAATCCCGTATATACCACGCACGGAAAAATGTCATTATTAACGAGAACAACCGAAAGAATGAAAACAGAAAGGTTTTCATGCGAGAGTGCATGAAATGAATGGCATGAAAGAAATAAAGATGACCGTATTAAAGACGAAAAAAGTAAGAAGAGGGAGCAAGTAATAAGGACTTAAAAGGAGGATTATGTGGTAACGGATCAATGATTGTACTCCACGATGAATGCTGCTCCTTATAATAATTCGTTCAAAAAAAAAAGCAAGCACTAAGCAATGTGAAGGTCCTCCGCATGCACTTGCAGCGAACACAATAACTTGTCATTGTCATCTCTCTGTACTATAGATTCAGTAATCGCTTTGTCAACGGCTTATCCAGTGGGACAAACACTAAATGTCGATCAATGCTTATTACAATGCATGCATGACGAAATTCGCCCATGCATGCTGTACATGTAGTTTAATCTTATGGCGCCAAATTCTTGGAAACACAATGCCATTACGCGGGAAAGCGTGCCATGGAGTTAGGAACACACTGCCTGCCTGCAACATGATGGGATTTCAAATGCGCAGCTTTCCCTGTATGGTGGTATGTTGAGCTCTTTGATACAGCCTGGCCTCTATGTCCAAAAGATGATGATGACTATCAATCACAATCATATCAAATTTCCACTCATAATATCATAAAACAAACAATGATGTGTCCCTATTCGCGAATGGTTAGACGTTATTACAATGACATACATGTTAATGGTATAAACATATCAAAATGCATACTAATACAAACAAACATAAACCATACATTGTGTGCGTGTATGTTGTATAAAAGGCGGGGTACGTGACTGTAAACTATATGTTCTGTCATTCGAAACAAACATATCGCGTTTAACGAAAGGAATATGTATTGTCATAATAATTTATGCAGTTGTTTTGTATACACGTTGACAACAGATACTAAATCAGTAATTCGTACTTCAGGTATATACCCTGGCTTCAGTCTTGTCTATATGAACATTACTCAGTGAAGGGCATTACTGGCAAGTTTAAAAATTGAAATAGCCTGATAAAAAATCCGGACGATTATTTCCAGGAATAATAATTTGTTGTTGTTGTTGTTGTTGTGAGCTCGAATGTTTCTGTACTCTCTACAGTCGCATGATGGGATGTTATCAGGGATGGGATGGAGCAATTATATTTATCTCTCTAGCGGATGTTCTGTGCCGCGCATTCTCTAAACACCAGCTGCTTGCATCGATCGCAATCATTAATTTTTGCAACACGTAACACATCAATACGATAGTCACGTGACATCTCAGCGCTTTCGGACAATTATTATGATAACAACAACAAGAAAAGCTATTATACCAAATACATGCTCAAAACTGGTAATATAACGTTGATACTTCCTCGCTGAATGTTTATTAGGCTAACTCTGCGTCGATAGTTTTGATTGCATGAGTAACGATGCAGCCCATTTCTGAAGGAATTTGGGACAATGGTTCGTTGGTGCAATGGAGATATTATGATAACATTATATAAGAATTCGACATAGATGTAGATAAGTGCAATATAAATTTCTTTTCGTCATGTAATAAAGTATCTTATAAAATGAAAAATGGTGCCAGGAGAATGAGTCTTTTGTGCTTTTTTTTTCCACTGGAACAAAGAAAAGACCGTTATCATTCTTAACGTATAGTACCCTTATGCTTAAACGTATAAGGTCTTTCATACCAACCAAACTGTTTTTAATGGAATTGATATAATGACTAGCGGCGTTGTTTCATACGATAATGTCTCTCGACAAAATAGCTTCCTGTCAAACGATGGCAGTGTGGGCGCTTAAGAATGCATTCCATAAAAATCACAGAGTCCAGGGGATTCTACACTATTCCCTTATTCCCCCTCGCCTTCTTACAGGTGAAAGATTGTATCCACCTTTTGTCAACAATCAATACATTAATGACAATCATGGATAGCATTTTGATGCCTACGAAATCAAATGATAATATCAAAATTCCTATATCACTGTTTTTCAAAGACATTGCATTTTTAGGATGTGTGTTCAGAATGTTCGCCATCCAGAGAGTTTCACTGGTCACTCACAACAGTATTCATTATTACTTGCAGATTAGAGTGTTTCGTTGCACACGACGTATATAAGGTGACCTATTCATTCGCTCTGTTCATCTTTGGGACTATAGATAGTTAAAAATGTGGCACATTTTAACATTTTAAAGCACAAAACAGGAATGTATCACCATTATTCTATCCAGTACAAAATATACCTGTACTGCTTTTGAGCAAAACCTTCTATAAGGCGCCGTTGCTTGCATGCAGACGTGCGAAGGAGCAGCTCGTGTTAATCATGGGTGACTGAGAGGTTATACTGGAAGGTAGACGTTAACGATCGCAATAATATACGGGCAATCACAGGTATTTAGAAAGCAATAAAACGAACACACACGAAAAATATGAGGATTTTCTTCATATTTGCTGGTCAGCTCTTTACATTCCTATATACTCAGGTTGACTTCATTTCTATTATCATTTGAATATCAGTTAAGAATTTAAGGCAAGCACTATATTTTTTCAGTCCTGCAGGAGAACGTATCTTATAGGTGAGCTTTACCGTTATGTTCAAAATGGCCAATGGCAAAGACGCCTAAGCATGATCTTTGTTGAGAGAAAAAAAAAATCATTAATGTATACCTTTCTGAACTGACCATTCCAAAACAGATGACGAAGATCATTGCAGAATGTAAATCAATAATGTTGGTGTGGTAAAGGCGCCGGGGGTATTTTATGTTAAAGGTGGCCAGATAATACAATGTATGATATAGCAGCATTTTAACTTGGCGTATAGATCAGGCGATCGATGCTGTCATGCCATGTGTAAAGGACAAAACAAAATTAGTAATCATGGCAGAGAATAATAGTTTTGCCAATTTCTTAAGTGGAATTGAATCTTTTTAATGAAGTCACACTAAACGTATATAGACATATAGCGTTCGATCGTGATTGAGTACGTTCAGTATTATAAAGAGTTCCAAGATGACCAGTGTATAAGGAGGCCTATTCCACAGAACTTGACAATTTCTATTTATCGTCTCAATATGAATGCTGTGAATTAAACGAGTAGCAAAACAATATCGTTTGAACGTCAATGCTCTGGAATTTACCTTAGCAAACACACGAGACTTTACAACGACGAATTTGAGAATATGGACATAAATTATAAAATTTGGTACTAAAAAATAAATGGCTTTTAGTTGATTTCTTTTAGGGCGCCGTTCTTTCCTTCCTTCATTTTTATTACAGCTCTGGGTATATAATGCATATATCATTAAATATATTGTCGTAGGTTTTATGGCACCTTGAAATAATAGTGAATAATGGCCGCTGCGCGATGTGAATAGTTCCGTCATCTCGCTCGACTATCCACATGGCTACCACATGCAACCGACTAAAATTGATACGAAAACTTATAATGCGATCATTATTATCAGCACGTGCTCCTCTCAGATCGACTGTCATTGATCACAGTCACAGCAGAACGAAAAGTCAAAAATGTATCATGCATTTTTTTTTCTGCCCGCATTGTTAATTGACTCCTTGATAGGGATCACTGATAGAAAGATTCTTGCTATAGGAAGAGAGCAAACCGAGCAAACACGTGACTTGCTCATGAGTATCTCAGTACTTAATTACGCACATACACATACATAAATGCATACATACACACAAACATACATACACATACACACATATAGGTCTACACAAAAACATTATATACATAAAATATATGCAACATTTAGACACAGAACTTAACTAGTATCTAAACTTCAAACATTATTATTTTCATATTAAAGCATATTATTATTAATGATAATAATAAAGTATGTTAGGCCTATATCAGTCATTCTATTCACCATTATTGCATTCATGAGCTTGATATACCCGGGTTGGGGGGGGGGGGGGGCGGCGGCTGGATGACTATCAGAGAATCAAGGAAAATCTTTGAACGGAGATATAGGAGGGGGATTCCATATAATATGCAAACTAAAATTATATTCAATCAGGCAATCTCATCAATCCTAGACGAACACTTTTGCTCATGTGGAAAATTTGACGATTTAAAAAAAGAAAAGTCAGCAAATAAAATCGAAATAACCTTCTGTCAGAAAGACGTGATGAACGCTCAGAAAAGACCGGGCTATGAATGGAGGAAAATGTTGGCGGGAAAGAAAGGATGATGGAGATGGAGACGATGAGAGGAAGGTGAGGGTGCAGCTCTGCACACAGCATCCTCCCTATCCACAAGGTACAATAAGCAATTGGAATTGTGCTCTCCGTATCACCTCATCACAGTGGCGAGATCTTTGCCAAGACGTATCCAAACGCTCAGATCTCTTTAAGCAACCCGTCTGTGTCTTTTGATTTAAACACAGAGAAATATATGAAGAGTTTGTTTGCAAAAACCGATAAGTCCATTTTTGAAGATTTTGAAGTACGGCCTCTGTAATAAAGTACAAAATAATACCTTTTAAATGATATATTGGTCACTACATATAGAGATACATTTTTGAAGTTTTGGTCAAAAGAAGCAATATTATTCTCTTTATTTTTCTTGACCTTTAATGGCAAATATCTCCATTTGACAAATATGGACTTATCCGTTTTTGCAAACAAACTCTTCATATTATATATAATACTTTATAATACTATGATATACACACATAAATAATTCATCAATGAATTCATGTCAGACAACAATATTTTCTGTAATTCTCTGGACATTTTGTATGAAACACTCGAAGAGGTAATTTAATTTTGTTTATACGGAATTGGCTGTTGTCTTGAACATGATTGTATACAGTTAGCCATCTAGCTGGAAATCTGGAAACATTATTGGCATCTCTAGATTATTAAGCAGTAAATTTGGTCAGATTGTTATGGACACTTTTCAACGATGACTATTAATAAGTTAATTTCTTGCTGGTTCAGTTGATATTAGAGTGTTAAAGTAAAGGCACTTAGTGTATACTTCCGCTCACAAAACACATAAGCTGGTTTTTATGACTGTGCATGTACAGTCAATGCTATAACATGGGATACTGATGTTAACCTGTCCGCGAACTCCCTAAGAATCCATTAGGATGATGGGACATACAGCTGCGGGACCTACCGAGGTGCGACGAATTTCTGTACCTCAAAAGCGCGGCATCGAATCGTCTGCCAACCTATATCGAGCCCGCCCCCAAGAGGGGGAATGGGAAGAGAAATGGAGAGAGAGAAAGGCAGGGACATTATTGCTCTCCTGCCAATAATGTTTCTATCCCGGAACGCGTCCACATGCATAGCACGTGGTTCATGTTAATATCACAATAGCTAATGATGATTGAAGTTTCGATGTAAAATGAACTCATCTAGCGTGGGTTACACATGTCAATATTAAAAACCACTGAAGAGTAATTCTAGATGAAGTATTTAGTGTAATAATATTGAGCAAAAAATCACGAATATGCCGAGCGATTTATGGTCTGAAAAGAAAGGAGGATTTCGTGTACTGCTTTCCGCAGCATTGAGATGTCTCGCCTTCTTGTTAGATTTATGATTAAAGGATTGAAAAGATCGTAAGTAGAATCCAGAATTAATATCTTGATTCCAAAGGGTATGTGCATCTAAAAAAATAATAATAGAATGAAAAAAAAAAAATACAGTGAATTCTACAATACATGTAATTGTCGGAGAAGGCCTTAAAATGTTGTCTATCGAGCAACCATAGAACGCCAGCGAGAAGGCTGATAATGAAATGAAGACATTGGTTGATGCCATCTCATTCTATACATCACATCTAAATATAATTCGGTATGTCAGGGAGAGGACGAAAATAATATAAGCCTGCTGCTCGCATTGACGTCACGCTGACGAAAAGTCCGCGGAGAGCAAAAGTCACCACAAGAGGGCGCTAATATCATCCTGCTCGGAACACTTCGCTTTGCTCCACTTCGCTTATGGCTATGTTATGAAAATCAAGGCGTCCAGAGCGAATCTCGTAACGGAGAACCGTATGATTATCACAATTACAAGGAGCTTCAGAGCGTTATTTGCCATCTTAAGATATAGAAGTAAGAAAATTGCATTCTGGTAACATTACTGATGCTCCCTATCCCAGGGACATAAACTTTAGTCAGACGGATATTAGCAACCAAAATACCCTCTGAATAATCGTAATACTGTACTCCTATTGCATAAGTCAATGTTTGAGGCCTACATGTTGAGTAACGTTATTGAGCAAAATGGTGTACATGGGGATTGTAATCATCATTCTGTGATGAAAGAAAAACATCGTCAAGTTGCCTTGCTATATTGGTGAGGGGAGTGATACCATTATTTTGCGAACACATGCAAATATTCTCTTTTGGAGCCCAACTTTTATTAAGATCACTTTGTTTTATAAAATATCTAAACCATTTCAAACGAATAAAATAAGAAATAAGAATATAACTTTGAATTCATCTCAGTGATTTCTCAAGTTAATTCAGCTCTAAAGTTCAATGCAGAACCTCATTGATGATCCGAGGATGGAACAAAATAAGGTTCGTTATTCCGAATCAGGTTTGTTAATCCAAAAAATAAGATATGGTACATTAATCCTCAAACGAAAAGAGGGTGCATTTAAACAAACCTAGTTCGAAATTACGAACCCATTTATTTCGTTTTCGGTTGAACGACAGGCATTGGCATAACGATCTTTCTTTCATTTTCGGATTAACGAACCCTCGGCATAATGAAATTAATTTTACTTTCGAATAAATGAACCTTCTGAACATCGAACCTTCGAATAACGAAGTGTACCTGTTTTGCTAAAATATATGATTCTTATAATAAATTGTATGTTTTAACAAAGAGAACTCTAACACGCCATTTCTCAGGACAACGACAGGCACCTGATATAGGCCCTTATGGTCTGAACCAAGAGTTAAACTTGTTATGACCAGAGCTTTGCATTACCCTGGTGTATCAAAGCATCAAACCGGATTTGTTTATTGGTTCGTCGCCATGATTAGTAGCAATTTCTTATAACAGAACTAGTCTGCATCGTTCAAATGCGGAAATAGCAGCCTTATCTGGCGGCCTGAAATAAGAACCGTGTTGATGCGTGATGCTCAGTGATACCTTGGCCAACGGGGAAATTGCCTCGTTCACAAACTAAACTACGCCAACCAACGGGATGCCGCTTTCGCATGCAGCACTCGTGGAGATCACATGGACAGCAGCATCTCCCAACACTTTCCCATACAAACATTCCCTCTCCACAGGATTATTGCTATACATTTAGCGCTAATGATATCCTGATTACTAGTACATGTACCTGACAACTCTCGATACCAGTTCTCACATGCATAGACCTCGACCGCTTGACTGCCTGAACCTGGGTATAGAGGTAGACTTACAGCATTCGTTTCCAGATTATGTTGATCTACAAATCCATTTTTTGAATTTCAAAGATGTGTACATTTATGTGTGTCTTTATTGTTTTTGTGATATCAAAGAAAAGGTAAAGCTAGTCTAATTAAGTTCAAACATAGGCAAATTCAAAGAAGTGTATTATAATCGAAATAATATACAATCCAAAAGTTGGTGACTTATAAGTACATGTATTATAATAACGATCTTGATTCAACCGCTTCTCCCGTTCTCATTCCTTTCCTTCTTGTTTGTTCCCTTAAAAAATCTTTCTCATGTATTAGATTATTAATCTGTTTGTCTGTTCATATTTCATTTTGCACCAAGATTATATGAGTGCCGGCCTAAAAACTTCAACAAATCACCATCATTTACATGTAATTACTGCAATGATAATAATACAGCTGTATATACTATCTTGTTACCACTTCATCTTCATAATCATGTTGATGAATGCTACATTGATTAGTAATTGATATTGATTTGATAAGAATGTTGATTGCTCAACTTCTTCATAGAGACTGAGAATGCAAGCACTTCGAAGCTTTGTGCAAACTCAATCTTATGAGCAGATAATTTACTCTGCAACCTTGACTAGATTTCCCAGAATGCTCTATATCAAACCCCCGTTATGACAGACACACGCTAACAAAAGTTGTTACCGTTTCAACTAGATACTTATACAGATTTGCATTTACAATATAAATTCAGTTTGTATTTATTGTTATCAAATCAGTTCATGATAAGTCTGTTGGGATTATTCAGTTACAAGATGGCCTTATCAAGTTCAAACACTGTTTTATAAACTGCTTTACAATTTGCGAACTCAGAAGTACAAATATAGCTGAACATGACACCACTATACTGACAGACAGGCCCTTCCGGGGCAATCCAGTCCTCCGCAAACCTCTTATACGACTGCGCTTAATAATTGTCAGGTGAATGTTTTCAGTTTGCCGTTGTGTTAACTGCGTAACGAAACTTCGGGATAAGAAAGTGTTTGTTATCCATTGTAACGATATTCTTTGACTGATTCTTTTGCAATGTGATCAAAATTTTGCAATATACACCTCTAGAATCTAAATAAAGTCTGCCAAAGTCCCCCAGCAGATATCATGAGAAACTTATAGTTCACTATAATCCTCGTATGCAGTTCTTGGGTTTATAGCACTCCTATATTGCATTCCCGACCTTTAAATTCCAAACAACAAAATGATGAGTGAGACATGAAGAACGCATATTTTCTATCCATCGCTGATACTTTTGTGCATTAATTTAAGCGCCCCAGAGTGATTATTCTTTCTTCTTCTTCTTTTTTCTTTTAAATCTTAGTCGTCCGGTCAGGTCACCACAAGTTTACTGTTTGGAAATTTGTTGGCCTGACGTCAATATTGCTAACTTTATGGCCCCGGGCCACCGGGCCACCGCTATCATGTCGAACCCCGATGATATCACGGTCCTCAAACACTTCACTTGGCCCATCTTTGAACTCTGCTTTATTTACTCTTGTAACAGCTGACATTATTGCTCTGCAATAATGTTTGATATTCACTTTGCTTCACCTTTAGTAACTTGCGACTTCAATAATCCGAAAATGAAATGAGGTTCGTTATTCCGATGGTTCGTAAATCCGAAAATGAAAATATAGGTTCGTTATTCCGAAGGTTTGCTAATCCGAAAAATGAAATGAGGTTCGTTATTCTGAAGATCCGTTATAGACCTGTAATACTATTATAACCACTTTTTTTCTGCTTTTTTTTTTTTTCATTTTCGGATAACGAACCTTCGGAATGACGAATCTTATTACATTTTCGGATAAACGAGCCTTTGGAATAATCAACCTTCGGGATAACGCCACAAAATGTTCGGATTAACGAACCCTATTTTTTTTTTTATCAGATTAACGAAAATCTACGTGGGGCCTATATATCAAGGGAATCTGCGTGTTTCAGAATAATGAACCTTATTTCATTTTCGGTTTAATGACCCTTCGGAATAGCGAACATCACCCGGAAAATCTAAACGTGCTAAAACCACACCTCTTCGCGGTTCTATCGGTGTTTTAATGACCAGGGTTTGCCACAATGTCATTTCAGTTGCACGTGACAAAAACGGCCTCAATCAAGAAAGACAAGCGGAAATCCGATTTGCAGAAACAGGCGGAAATTAATTGTTTAAACAGAGGGACGCATGTCAATTTCGTCCTCGGGGATTTTGACTTTCTGTCAGCAAGGTGGCCTGGTATCTACAATCTAAACAGGTCATCTAAAACATAGGGATAATGTTTATTATATATTATTCTACTTCATCGGAGCATATAGGCCTTGTGGTATATGGTCCATGATCAGAGTAGACCGGGAACGTGCAGCGAGCTAGAAAGTCCCCCTTTTGACTCCCCCACCTGAACAGGATTTAATGACGGGGATTAGCAAATCCACTTCTCATTTTAATTCTCGTACTGAGCAATGGGCAAGGGCGAGTTTTAATGGCTTGGTGCCACTTAACGGCTTTTAAGCATGTCACATTTTCTGCAATGTCTTCTCGACTGCTCTTCCTATATAATGAAGCTTCTTATATAGTCGAATTCACCTGGAGAGAAATACAGTGAACGGGTGTGGATTGCTAAAATCACCATTCAGTAGCCCTCTCACTCACTATACTGGAGGGCGTATTTATTGTGTGAACGTGTAGGCCCTACTGTTGGTTGTATATGAGCGCACGAATTTTCTCACTTTTCTTTGCTTTTATGGTTGTGTCGGTTTTCTGTAAAATAACAATATTTTTTTTGTTGTTTCTGTTCATTTTTTCATCGATGATGGAAGTCAGTAACTATCCCTTCAAAAAAAAAAAAAAAAAATCTCGTCAGACGATGTCCCACATGTAGCCTGGATATGGCTGCTGCCCCTGACCCCTGCCCCATTTTTTTTTTTTCTAATTGATTTGAAGTAAATACACACTATCCCATTTCAACAATGACAACCATCCACTCCTCCTGTGGTCGATAGTAGCTGGCCGATAGCTGGCGACATTCTGTTTGCATTAAGGAAATTACTTGATGGGGTTACTGCGCTAAACTTCGGAAATGAGTGCGCATGCTTGTCTTTTATTTAAACATCACCTTCGAGGAAATCTAATGAATGACCATCTGAGAGAATAAGACTTCACTTCTTAAAAGTGTACAAGCCGCTCAAAACAGCTGCAACAAGACCAACAAGAACAAAAGAGCATAAGAAAACCAACAAAGACCCAACCGTATAAGGTGCAAAACATGAAAAACACTACAGGCTGCCAGTTTTAGAAGCTAGAACACAATGACACTACGAACTGAAATGAAGAAAACTTATTTATACTACGATAAAGCAAAAGATTCAGGTATTACATGTTTATGAAGGGGGGGGGGGGTCCTTTGCAAGATTTCCATGCACCCACGCGATTTTCCTTATTACATGGAAAGTACTTAATACCAAATAATTGACAGTCTGTAGAATGTGGAAAGTGTTCTGAAAAGTCGAAGATTTCTAAAAATCAAAATTACATGACTCTAATGTAGATGCAGTACAGCTAATGATGCAGTATTGTTATACATTGTGTGCTTGTCTGCTTATTTTCGAAAATGGAACCAGCATAAGTTGCTAGCCTCGAGAAGGTTACTAGTATCTCGTCAACATTTTGATGTCATCCTATGCCTGAGGAGGAAATAAAAATGAGCACGAAATCTGACAGAAATATCGTGGTGTTAAATAATTCTTTTATGCTTTACGTAATAAAATACATGATTTGGCATGACGATCTACTAGTATTTGTGTCAATTTCGACAGTACGCCAATGAATATCGGACACTCAGATCAGCTCTCCCACAATATAGGGGGCGCTGTTATCTGTACACGAACTGCTTCGTTGAAGGAGACTGCGTGCGGTTGAGCGCCAGCGTTTGGCAGTAATCCTGACTCAAGGATTTCCACCTATAAAGGGATCAAAATATTTGCCAAAGCACTTCCCACGAAACTTTAAGGGATGGATCAAATACTGCCGTATTAAATTTCGATATCATTAGGATAATTTGCATAAACAGCTACAGGGGATGTAGTTGGAAAATTATAATTTCGAAATTGAATTAATCCGCTAAATATAATTTCATTATTTTAATTGAATCATTCACTGAAATATCAACTCAATTACAGTTTTTGGTGTTTAATTTGGCACACGCCTATAACAACTAGGGCCTACTTCATACCCTGTCCAACAATATTTCAGTTACAGTTTTTTTTTTTTTCAATTCAAACTTTATTTCATTTTTCGAAAAGAACATGAACATTTCACTTTCTTTGGTAACAGAGAATAAGGTTACTATATAACAAGTATATTGAGAAAACATAATTGTGGAACCTTGGGGTAACAAATATGTTGTACTGAAAATTGATTGACTGAAGTGATATAGGCGATATGACATAACACAAAATATCGAAAAATGGAGGGACCCACTAAAAAGGCAATGCTTGTAGAATGTGGGCCCTTCAGGTACAGAATGTCAATAGAAAATGAACTGATGCAAAAAGGGAAAAAAGGTTGGGAATAAAGTCAGGAATAAAGTCTGGAAGCCCACTAAGAAGACAGAGTAACAGACACATATACATACACAGGCGAATGAACATTAAACGAGACTGGGACGACAAGGGGGACTAAAATACAAGGCAGAGAGAGACAAGGCTGACATAATAGGAAGACAATACAACGGACAGAAAGGCAAAACAGATCCAGCGATCCTCGACAGAATTATATCGAAAAAATAATGGGATGAGTGAAAAGGGTACGGAAATATAGAAAAATAGAGAGGAATAGATGCGGAAGTAATACAAATAAAATCGAATCTACTCCATGTCTCAGGACTTTTACAGTTGCTGATCGTTTCTTGTAATGAGCGTGACATTTAATCATGAGCTATGAACAAGATACAAAATACTTTTGGTCACCATTGCATCGCACAATTATAATTTAATGATAATTATGATCAATTTTCCCTTCTTCTGCAAAACTGTTTAACTCAATAAAATATAATAGGGTATTACATTAGTCATAATTTGTATCATTCAATCTCTAAGTATAGATTTCATAGGAAAAGATAGAAAAATAGAAAGACAGAGATAGAAAGCTATTTATTTTAGGGAAAACTTCCAGCTTGTGGTAATTCCAAGAATTTAGGCGAATGTGCCAAAGCCAAGTAGGAAAGTTTTGTTTTTGTTAGTTTGGTTTTTTTTAAGCCCTGATTCTTTCCACAACCCATCTCTCTACACGGACGGCTGTTTCCGCCAAAACTGTTGTACTCGTATTTGGCGTCAGATACCGGTACACTGTACTATTTATACCTCTCCTGTATCATTGATTTGGTTTGTTTGTTTGTTTGTTTGTTTGTTTGTTTGTTCGCAAATCACTAATTTTCTGCCACGATTTACGGTCAGTAACTGTTGGCTGCATAGTTCACTTAACATGATGACAAAGTATAGGCCTATACCGTCATGAATATTATCTCGGCTACTTTCCAGAGGATATCTTTAGAAATATTCCGGCCAAGTGCTGCAGTAGCTGGCAAAACAGTCACGAAAGTAACGAATTTAGGTTATTGGCCGGCAGTTTTCGGTATAATTGGGTGGTGATGAATGCCACTGACAAATGGGGCCACAGTCAGAGTGTCTAGTCTATGAATAGAACCATCTGATCGCACAGGCAATAAAGAGGAAGTTTGAAAATATTGGAGCGCTCAACACACTCCATCGCCCCCCCCCCCCCACACACACACACCGCATCCTTTTTGTTAAAAGAATTAAGAGCGCTATTTGGCCATCACTTACTAATGTATACCATTTGAAGATAGCATACAAACATATCGAAGCGATTATTCATTTAAAAAGAAGGAAGAAAAGGAGGTTACAGCTCGTTATTCCGAAGGTTCGATATTCCGAAGGCTCTTTATTCCTAAGATTCGTTATTCCGAAGGTTCGTTGTTCCGAATTTCATTTTCGGATTGACCAATCTTCGGAATAACGAACCTTCGGAATAACGCCACAAATTTTCGGATTAACGAACCCTTTTTCATTTTCGGATTAACGAACCTGTAGGTATAGGGAATTTGCCGAAAAGGAAAATTATTTTAAGTTGTGAATAATAAAGTATTATTTGAAAAGAAATAAAATTCACTTTGCCTATTCAAAAAAAAAAAAAAAAACCCACCCAACTGTCTTTAGAAAGTGCGGCTTTACAGTAAACTATTCAAATCATGTAATAGTGAATACAATAATTTATGTGACATGAATAGAAAAAAAAAAGAATATTGCTGCTATCCAATCAATTCCACAATGTTTCTGTCAATGAGAAAGAGATTGTATTATGCAATATCACTCTAATGTCAAACAAGAGATCATCGTCTCCCGAAGGGTGTGATAATACAAACATTCTGTACATTGATTAACCTTGCCCTTGTTTCCAAAATCAGTAACTTTTCAAAGTGTTGGAATGGCTTCATTATCCACTATAGTTTTAATATCCTGCATGAATCTTTCATTATTGTCATGAATCTCATGTGTGTGTGTTTATGTGTATAGCATGATTATGGCTTGGCAATATTCAATTTCTGAACTCATTTAAATCTAAGTATAAGTTTCATCTTTTGTCCTTTTATGTTTAACGCAATCTCCTGTTAGACATCCTATATACACTCACATTCATACACACGCTCACACACAAACACACATTGAGTAATTTGATGCTGTAGTTATTTTTATGTCATACATAATGGGTGTATCTACCTGCCAAGCCTCATGGGCTTTTACTGATACATCCTAGTTCATTTTTTTTTATTATAATGCACTCTGTTTGTTCTATTGTATTTGTTCTCTGAAATACTTTTAAACATTTTTATACCTGTACATTGTGTATATATGAATGACTGTTATTTTCAAATTTTTATCTGAAGAATGAAATAAAACGAATGAATAAATGTGTTTTGAACATAGCAAATTAAATCATGCACCTGTATCGTTCAAGGAATTGCACTATTAATCCTCATTTCACCTCCATTTTTCACCAAATCGTCGTTCAATAAACTTGACCCCGATCACACGTGACTCATTCTTTGGCCTTGGGGCCAGCATTCTAGGTACCACATTCAGCATTCTTTCCTCTTCGTATGTGCACTCGACACTAAACAGAACATGACCATGATCACAACTTGTCATCTGAGCATCGTTACCCTGGGCATAATTGTTACTCATTTCTTATTAAGAGTATAATGTGCAACCTCACTATAATACTGTTCCGGCGGAAGTAACAGTTTTGCCCCACAGTACCAGAACCACTGGCCTTGATCGGGATGGTGGTTGCCATTTTTAGCAGAGAAGTTATGAAATCTTCGTCATCATCCAGACATGGTATCCGCGTGGTGATCACATGGACAAAGCGTTTTTGCCCTGAAGATGAACTATAAGATGGAGACATGGGTGATGATAATGATGGCGGCGTGCAGGTGACAAAGGTTCTGCGAAGTCTTTGGAGTATAGTCAGCCCAAGATTCTATTGCATTACAGCGCAGGCTGCAAACACTCCCCAAGGAGGTATCACCAAGTCCTTGCAGTGATACCTCCTCGCGCTCCCTAACGATGGTGTTACAGATTTGTGAAAACTGCATGATACTCTGATGATTGCCACACGATACCATTACTTACTCCCTTTAAAGGCATTACCTGCCATTTGCAGATGAAACAAAAACCCAGCTTTAGAGCTTGAACATAGTTCCAAAATAATGTGAGTTAGGGATAGAAATTCAATTTAATTCAGTTCAACAACCAAGATTTTAATCAATATAATCTATGTTAAGTATTATTAAATGTACAAAATTTGAACAATAGTTATGATAAAATTGTTTCTAGATTTAATCGTCTGCAATTGTGGTTTAGCAAAGAAAAATCGTGATATCTCCATATATTTTAGGCTTTTTGCGAATTTCTTTATGGTATGATGTTTTTTCTTTTTGTGAGACAAGTGACCTACACATATGCATCAAAATAATGTGATAACTTGATTTTTTTTTAAATCACTGCTCCCATCAGCGAACAATACCTTTTGATGTTGCATCATTCAATTCAATTTAATCGAACTGAATCATCATTCCAGTGAGGTATAACAAATTTGCTCTTAATCATCACTGCAGTAAATGTGAGCACAGACTGCTCCATGTCTTGACGGCGGCAACGATCCACAGCCAATTGGCAAGACTTTGAAGAAAAATAAGTACGACAGGTCCTGGAAAACAACACATTTTTATCATCACGCATCTTAAGGAACCTTTCCAGGGCCAGCAGTTGATATCACCTATTGTGTTGTGAACTGTTAGATCCTTGACTGTTAGTGTTGTCTTGTGTTGCAGCCTTCTGCAATGATTTAGTGAAGCTTTTCCTTGTATTTTCTAATGACCTATATAGAACCACATGCAAATCGCACCCAGTCATGAACAGATCTCTGTCAATATCTGTTTATCTGTATCGTTTATCCTTTGCAAAGTCGAATGTTTGTTTATGATATAATTCCTGATTTATTCTGTGTTATGTGGTGTTGGAAAGAGAAGAATGAAAATGAATGAATTGAATTGAATTGAATTGAATTGAATTGCATTGAATTGAATTGAATTGAATTGAATTGAATTGCATGCAAGGCCAATTGCCTAAAAACAAGATTCTTTTTTTTTCCTTGTTTACCAAACGATACATGCGTCTCCATGAACACGATCTTCTCGAGCCTAATATTTATATACGATGCACTGTATAATACCAAATGACCATAGGGGGCAGGGAAATTTGCATGAACATTAAAATTAGTCGCCTACTATAGTATTTGACAAGTATAATTCACACAATGCATAACTGCAAGCTGCCTTTCGCTACTTTTAGCTGTTGAAGGCCTAACAAGTTAATCCGACAAGGACTAGAGCAAATCGCTAATTGATTTTATAGAGAATGTTAGATGGCTGATTAAGCGATCTCTTGGCGGACGCTCAGAACAAACGAAGACTTCCTGGACAAATGTCAAACTAGGCTCTCCAACAGAGACACCAAAGCAACAGAGCGAAGAAGGAAGGTAAGATCAGCATGCTGAACGTGACGTACACACATCATTCGCGAAAACTTATTGATCTCTATAATTGCAATTCAGAAGACGGGTGTAACCGAATGCTTAAAGCGCTCTGGCCACGTCTCTCTGACGTCATTCTTGTTCCTCTCTCCTATCCATTCCTTCGTCTTCATCATTCTACTTCTGTTCCACATTTGTCTGTACCCTCCTCTCTCTCATTATTTAAAAGTGTATTGTTCGTAAATGATATACATCAAATCTGTTCGTTTCAATTCTCATTAAATACTTCACAGTAGAATAATATCGTGTTCACTGAGTATGAAATGTTGTTTAGTAGAAAAGGGAAATACCCAGCCTTTTTTTCATGTATTTATTCGTTCAATCGTCCGGAGGTTTCTTTTTTTTTTGGGGGGGGGGGGGGGAGAAGAAGGGAATACATGCATCACGACCCCGTAGAATTAACCCATCTTCTGCAGACACCTTATGTTTTTATTTTTGTTTCATATCTAATGTCATCATCATCATATACGTTGACGACGGATTATCAATATAGCCACTGACAGCCATCATCTTGAATCCCTGTCAGGGTCCTTCATTACTATCATCATAATCACTCCTGAGACTATGAAATTTACCATCATCTCAAATAATCTCTTCAGAACAAAGCGATTCTGGCAAATAACCCAGAAACCATTATAGTGAATTTTGTACATCCCTTTATCTGGAAGTATTTCTGCATACATTTCAACCTAGAAATGAAACGCTTATAGATGTTCTACATGATTATCATAAGTTCATTTTCTTTCAAATATGTTTCTCAGGGTTCAATACTCCATAGCAACTGGAACACACCAAACAAAATAAAAACAAAACCAATTGCAGAACGTAGACATCCTTGGGGCGATGCACGCACTTCTGCCAGCTTAAATTATGCTTTCCGCGATATATGTATATATATGTATATATATATATATATATATATATATATATATATATATATATAATCTACATGTATATATATATATACATGTATATATATATATATATATATATATATGAGATATGAGAAAGGAAGGAGAAATCGATGCGTAGCTTCGACATCATTATGCGTTCCATGCCAAAGACCTGGGTTCGATTCCCGGCAGAGACCAATTTTTCAACTCTCGCACTTTTCCGAAAAGGAGGAACAGTAATATAAGAGGAATACAGAAGTAATGGCCGTCTCCTTACAAATCATACAAGCTACCTAATATAGCATGAACAAATTCGGGAAGTCTTTGACCTCATCACTCCACAAAAACCCATTTTAGAAAGCACTGGCATTGCACGGAAGAGGCACGTACATCAGTCCGCGGAAATAACACATCTCTCTCGGAGAGAGTCTCGGTCACTCGCAACGCTCCGCATGATGCGATACGCCTTGAAGAAGCGTGTTGCCATGACGACAGATTAGAAGGGGGTTTCCCCCTCCCTGTGCCTATCACACCTAAAAGTCCTTCACACGCCGAGGGAAGATAATATTAGGCCCTATTTACCTGCTGACCGCGTGGAGGATGATAAGTGCAAGGGATGTTGTTTTCATCGTTTCGTTCATGGGTTGTACGTCATGCGGTGTAATTATATTGGATTTGCAGTGCCGGGGTCAAAGAATATGCCTTTTGGATCCGTGAAATTTGTTTGATTCAAATCTCTTTAATCAACGATTCATAGATTACAATTTTTGTCACTTTTTTTCTTTTACATATACTCTTTCTATCACACCATCTTTGTCTATCGAATTGAACGTTTTCTTCTCTCAATATTTTTATTGCTCTTCTGAAAGTCTGTGCCATAAAAAGTACAATAATCCCAAATTATATGTCATTAATTTTGCAAGCGTCATTCTTGTGTCACATGGAGAAAGAAATACACGTGTCAGGTCCATCTTCTCTACGCTACAGCTTTAATTTCTCCTTCAAGAGAGCTCTAAGCTGAAGTCGAGCCAAACCTACAGGTAGTTGATGAATTCCTTTAAATCAAAAGCGTGTGTATGAAATAATAACACGTCTTGTTTTAGTTTAGAAATCTGGTGGATACTTCTTAGCATGGACTGGCGTAATCTGACACTTTTTTCTACGCTATTTCGAAAAGTGTGTGTGTGTGTGTGTGTGGGGGGGGGTTCTCTTTCTTTTTCAAAAATGCTGTGTCGGAAGCCTCAATTTGAGAGGTGTGAGCTCTAGACATCGGACGTGCGTAGGATTCGAGGACGTGTGGAGAGAGAAGTTTGGCACAGTGCGCACTTGATTAAAATTTGTCCACAAAATTACAGGGTTTTTGGTCACGCGCATATCAATAATTGTTATCGGGTTAACAATGCGTGTAATACGTACGTAAAATCATATCCACAACAAACATGACTGAATTATACCTGAAACCTGAGTTCCATGTGACTGTTGACTAATTGATCAAGAAGGTCATTGAAAGAGTATGGCGTAAGCATGATTGTTTTCTCTTCACATGAAATTAACTAGATCAAGTGAATGAGTTGAACTGGTGCCAGCTCCAATGTTGATGTGTCATGATGATCATTCTTGACTGCATTGATCATCGTCAACGTTTACATCAGCATCGCCATACTATGGGATTGGTTTATCATGGAGACAAGGTTTTAACTCCCGATGAGCACGGCAATAGAGCTCATTCGTTGGGTCATCAAAATAGGGAGGTGTTTCTCAAAGAACATTCATCGTAACTTTATACCTGTATTACTCCTGGCAATTCTCGTCATAATCATACGTACCACAGCGTGCAGCTCTTCGAAGGAAGGTGCAATTAAATGAATGTTCTTTTAGTCTACATGTCAATACCAGCTTAGTCAAAGTTTGGACTTAGGCGGAGGTGATGAGAAACACAGATAGTTAAAACCAGTTAAAATGATGACAGTCCGCACCCGGGATGCAGTAACAGGTAAACACAACCAACGTAACAAACTCGTGACGTTTGTAGAAAGCTGAAAGGCGCGAAATAAAACAAATTAACAGAATTCTAAAAAGTTTAATTTCCTTCATCGGACTGCATAGTATCGGATGTAACAAATAGATCCCAAACCCATGTCGATTACTAGAATTCAAAGTGGATTAACCAGACTTGAGTACCAATTATGCTTGTCTTCATCAGCAATAATATTGATTCATTAACTTAATTCTTACTCAGTTCACTCATATCATGTCATAAAACGCTATTTTAAGGGTGTGTATTGTAAGAAAAATACGAGCTATCAATCAACGGACGTGTTAACTTACCAAATCGATCCTATCCTCTCTACGCGACATGCTGATCAATGAGTATAGTACAGACTCCAGCGGCTGGGCGCAAAACACCACGTCCTACTCGTTCGTCTGCCTGAGAGATATCCTTGGAAAGCTGAACGAAAAAGACCTCTGTAACCACGTTAGAGTCCCGTTTTATACTGCCCTCTGAATTTGTCACGGTTTTGGGACAGGGCAATTGGGAAGGGGGAGGGGAAGATTGTCGGGAGAGGGAGGGGGAAGGGGTAGGGAGAAGGGATGGGGAGGGGAATGAATCACAGACGCATAATATCCATACTCGTCGAATTGTGCAGTAGAGTCTCTCTGCAAATATCAAGCCGGAAGTGAAGTTCTGAGCCAGGGGGGAAAGAGCTCGATTAACGGGACATGCGTGACGCACGAAATATTAGCTCTTCCTCCCGCCATCCAAGTTTGAATGGCACGTGGCTTGAGCATTTCTGCCCAATTCCACCTGTCAGTGGCGAAGTTAGTCAGGGGACACGGAAGGTTTATGACCATTCATTAATGCACATTGACGCTCATATTGCAGATTAATGTTGCATCTGCATGTTTCACATGATCTTTCTTTTTAATATCTGCCGTAGTGACGTAACAGACGCACCTCTCTCTCTCTCCCTCCCCCTCTTTCTCGAAGGTGGCGCAGTGTACATAGCGCTCACCCTGCGTGGCATCGCTCTTCGCCGAACAATAACCCCATCTCACAACCGTACATCATCTATAAACAAAACAACTCAGTTGACTAGAGAGACTGATGGCATGATGGTTTACCATAATATGGAAGCCTTGGATCTTTGATTTTTAAAACGATCATTGCAGGAATGCTGGAAAAGTTTCAGTGGTAGTCCACCAATACAGAGGTACCCGATATATTCTGGAAGATCAACAGACAAGTCAATTTCAGCACCATACTGGTGCATGGAGCTAACAGTGTTTAGTATAGCTCCATAATAGGAGCGTATTCGACGGACAAACCTAGCTATATAGGCCTGAGTTATGCTAACTAAATCTACGAGAATGTGCATTTCTCGGTGTTGGGTCAGAGTGATAACATTGCCTTATAATAATGTTTGACCCCCTTATCTCTCTCCCATGTATTGTATCGTATATGATAGGAATGTATCTATCAGTTAATTTCATGTTCACGTTTGATTTGACACAATCATAATTATTAGCATGCATAATGTCTGTATGCAACTAACGTTTCAAGCTTTTTATTAAATTTGTTGTAATAGATGACTCTATGCTATCTTGATACATTATACTTTATATAGAGCCTTCATATTCTTTAGATATTACTCCTTTGAAACTGATATTCTCTTCGATTGTTTTTCTTCCTTTTGAACAGCGCATAAAAATATGACGAAGATTTTATAAGCTTATAATGACTTTTGTTTTCACTCGAATGCAATGATGCGTAGAATCCAAACGTCTTTAGCTGCCTGTGCATGCGCGAATAAGGCTTACTCATTCGCATTTCCTCAGAGAAGAAGCGTGTGTATATAGTCCTATCGTTCGACCGTTCAGCCGAGGATTCTCGGTATAAAGGTTATTGGCCTCCTATCAGCTCACTTGTTCAAGCATCAAGTTTAGAATATACAGACGTATTCATTGCTGCACAGAACTCCCACAACAATAACCGCCTTGCATATTTTGTCCATTATCACAATGCAATATTCAATTAACATCAGGTTCACTGAAAAGTTCAGGTGCTATTTCTTACAATGTGTGTGCAAGTTTGATGGTAAAAAAGTAAAGTCTAAAGGACACAATAAGCCTCACTTCAAATAATCTTTAACCAACAAAATTATTGAATTATTTAATAGCTTCATGATTTCAGCTGAAAGTGATATTAACTGTTCACAACTACATGCCTAAATTAGATGAAGCGACCCTGACGTCATTACTTTCAAACTTTTCCTTCAATTTGTACAAAAATACAATGAATAGTGTTTTGGTCCAAACTTCAGCATCTATAACCTTCTTTTTTTTTTAAGTCGTATTTTTTTTTACAAGGACTACAATTATATCAATGATGACAAAGATGATAATGATGATATTAAGACGTGTAACAATAACGATTGTGCTTATTGTTGTTACGATGGTGATGATTATCATTATTGATACTATCATTACCAAGTATAATCATCATTTCGTATCATTATCATTATAACAATGTGCATGTTATGTGACTCATTCATTGTTTGAACTTTGGCATTACTTTTCCATTTGTCTCGGGACATCCAATGGGACTCCTATACAATAGAACTGATTTGGGGAGGGGGAAAACGAAGAGATAAAGCTTTGTGCGTGTTTGTCTATTTGAGGGGAGGGGGGTTATGGGGACTGTTTGGCACATTCATACCTCGCGCGCTATTCTTGGACCAGGTTGGCTAACTTCCAGGATGCGCGAGTTTCCGACGTTTCCCCGGCAACAGCATCGGCTGTCTGCAGACTGCTGCTGTTCGACATCGGAGAACAGAAGATTAAAGGCATGAAGGAGACTTGACTCTCACAATAAGACAGCAAATCATCATGTTTGGCCACATATCGCTGAGATTACCAGGGCTCCATACGCGAAACTTGATAAAAACAGGCTTATACAACGATGACTTATCCCTTTCTACGATCTTAAGTGTGCAGGACAAAACGTAACCACTTGATTATCTGTTGATACGGCTTTTTCTTGTGTTTATAGACCACTTTATGTTGATGACGATGCGCATTTTTCGTTTCTCGCTTGATTCTATCTCGCTAAGTAGACAGGCGTGGCGATGACTTCATTCACTCATTTGTGGTTCGGCAGTGCAGATAGGTATTTACGTAAAGATGTTAATGTTCGGCAGGTGCTGAAGCTTAATTTGCTACTTAAGTGGTCACTAGATCTTCACCTATAATGACGTAGATTGGCACATCACCAGAGTATGAGTCTCTCGATGGCGATAACCTCGCTCTCTTATCGACATAAACCATTCGGATTAAAGTGGCTACTGACGTTTGCGGTAATCATTGTATCGGCGATTCATACTAATGTTCTCCACGTAAGTTTGCATCATGTTGACTGGGCATCCATCACGATCTGATTGTTATCCTCAGTTGAGAGAGCTATAGAAAAGAAAGAGAATTCAGCAAACAGAATTGCATATGTCTGACTATCATCACACACACACACACACACACACACACACACACACACACACACACACACACACACACATATATATATATATATATATATATATATATATATATATATATACACGAATCAAGTTGGTTCATCTGCGTCATGGCATGTAAGGTGTGCACAAAATTAACATGTGATTTGCTTCTTTGTTCTTATGAAGAAATCGACCTTAAAATTCATCCCTTTCGAACAGCGCCAGACAAGCAGCAAAAAGTAGATTATTTTGTTGTTGTACTTATAACTACCTCATCAAAGTTGCTATATAGTCTACTCCTCCTTGTGTATTGACTTACATTACCATAAATGATCAGTTTGATTATAAGTATAATAATTTTCCAGTTATATCATATTTTCAAGTTCCCAATAAGAATTTACCGTCTTTTATGATTTTAAGCACCCCGAGGTTATTATTATAGCAACACCATCGTAGTAAGAAATAGAACGGAAAGTATGTAGTGTGTGTGTGGGTGTGTGTGTGTGCGCGTGCGGGGGGTTGGCAGCGCTGGGGACGCTAAAACCTGAGATAACTATTAGTATATAGGTGTATACACGTGGGAGAAGACTTGTCTGTCACGTGTGACAGACAAAAATAGTCACATGACACTTGTTCCTGTATATACGACGTGAGCCAATTAGAGTCGGAAGATCAATACAGTATTTAGCGTTTACTGAGTATTTGCCCCCTCTTTCTTTTTCTGGCCGATTATTGAGTGACGCGTATCGCTATAGATAGAATTCGTGATGTTATGATTCTGCTCAATGAACTTATCATATGAACTCATGCCACATCGGCCACCTGATTTGTTTCTATTCCTTTCACACTGTTCACTAGTGCATGCATATTCGTAACCTGCTTGTAAATTGATCAGACTTATTTCAAATTATGGTGTTTACCTCATGTTACATAAAATAAATGTTTTCGATTAACGAACTGCTGTCAACACTCATTGAAGGTAGATTCTCAGTCCTAATTTGTAAGCGACTTTTCTAGGACACAAAAACAAGAAGAGGCTGGGCAACAGCTGACTGAACAGAAATGGCTGATCTTTAATACCCCCCCCCCTTATGCTACTTTCAGCAAATGAAAGATTCGTGCACACCGCCTAAGAAGATTCATTTTAGCAAAGCACATGAATTCTTACATTCAATATCAAACAATGCTTGCTTGAAAGAGGATCGTTTTGGTAGTTATGATAGATTATTCTTTGTTGAGATTTATCGCTTGATACTACCGTTTATACTTGTGATGCATCAGCGCCAAAACAAGCAAAAACACGTATTTGCGATGCTTTATCGGCGTTGAAGGGGTGGTATAGTATTGGTTGAGGTGAAGATTCTAGCTTCTAACTTTTGCGAGATATCAAGAAACCACTTTATGGTACAATTTGTAGAGGAATTTGAATTCTATTCGATGAAAATCGGTTTGAAATTGCTGAGATATCCAAAACAAAGTAAAAACAAAGTAAAAGATCCTAATAAAAGGTGGGTCCCACCTTTCAGAATTGCATTGTTTGGGATATCTCAGCCATTTAAAAGCCAATTTTCATCAAATAAACTTTGAATTCCTTTTAAAATCGTATACATGCTCTTTAATATTTCATAACAAGTTTCTCATTATCTTTAAAAAAATCATCATAAAGAATGTTGGAAACCTGAAGCTCCATCTCAACTGAAACTGTACCACCCCTTTAAAACTATCAAACTGGCTAATTTATGTAAGATAATAATCTATCAAAAATGTCTATAACCAATAATGAATTTTCACTCATGCGATGTGAGTGACAGCAAGAAGACGTGATGCCTTATTATTACAGTAACCATGCATGGGGAGACAGATAATATATTATCATACATCGTATTTAAGAATCGTAAGGGAAAAGAAGCAGTAGGCCTATATACAGATAGGGGTATACCTGTCACTTTCATGCATGTTCTTTTCTCTATGACATTGTGTGCAGTATTTTCATTCATGCGATCATCGGCTGATGTGCGTTATTTTCATCAGCATCGGCGACAGATCTCACCGCGCTTTGGCAAAACAACGTAAATGATAATTATGTCTGTTTGGGCACTTCCGAAATATCTGGTATTTTCATTTTGCATATCAAATGTTTTCACATGTATTCTCTCTCCAGTTGAATTATTTTCAAAGATTGTCCGCGCAAAATGATGGATAACACTCTTCAACTGATACTTAAGGTAAGATTTTGTGATAAAATTTCTTTTTTTTTTTAATTCGATTTTACATCAACTATTTTGTAGAGATACGTTGTTTTGCCAGAACACTGTATAACCCAGATTAAATTGGTATAGCAGACTAAAAATAATCATGAACAGCTGGTACAACGTTGAATGTGTGAAGCGCATTAAGGTCACATTATCGCGCAGAAAAGTCAGGTGGCCACTCATTAAGGACTGGTATAGATTCATCCACGCGAATCATCACGAAGGACAGTTTTGTGCCTGTAAAGTGACCCAAGGAAATTGAATTATACATTCAAAGCCGAATTCGCACACTTCGGCATAACTCTTTTGTTATTTGTTTAGTTGCTGTAAAATGCAACGTGTGCACAACATAATTACCGAAAATATCTTACCAAAGCTTATGAATGGAATGCATGAAAACTATCGAATAATTATATAATTGGAATTTAACAAAACAAGAAATGTTCAGTCCTAAAAATGCTAGCCGACGCTAGTGGCTAAAATATTGTGTATTCCACAAAATAGGGTACCGCTGTGGCTCAGTGGATAATTCACGGCCTCCTCAACCTAAAGGTCCCTGGTTCGATTCCCAGTGCATCAACAGTTATGTCCCAACGTAAAACTTCTGATCCCTGTTGTCGATTACATCGGAGGGGATTAACGCCCTCGGTCTCATGGTAGTTTACATCCGTGGCGGCTAGTAAACACACACACATTATCATAGACCTGTTAGTGCATTGTATTGTACAACCACGGACCCTGTAGGTTCCATGATAAGTATATGACCATTGCATGGTTCCTTGGTATAATGAGATTCCATAATGTTATTTGCCGTTGAATCCATTGCTGCATTTAAGGAAGTAGGCCTGCCAAAAGACTTCGTTTTAGTGTCGAAGACGATAGTATTACACAGAGACGTTCAGCCCAAAGGAAACCACCCGTCAAACATGTCAAATAGTACGTAATATAGCTTCTTCCGTATCAGTCAATAAACTTCATAAAAATTTTGGGCAAGATGAGTAGTACGTAACCCACCTTGTCGGTTTAACCCTGGAATACGTGCGAGCATAGGACGTACAGGTATTTCGACTCTGCACTTTGGAGGTTGCTTTGAATCTTAAACTTGCTCTAAATCCATGCTTACGGCCACAACACAGACCGTTCAAAACCTGATATCTCGATTGGGCATAATACACGATTTGAACACCCTTCTCCCATTCAAACCATGGTCTTTGATCTCATACATGCATGCCCAATGACACTGGTTTAGATTTAGCACCCTCATTTCAAGACCTTAAACCTTACACCTCCAAGCAAATCTTTGATCCTGTGGAAATAATCGCATTTCTCAGTCGGGCGAGGAACACAGATTCACCTCTTGAACTGCAGAAAGTTCAGCGTTTTCTCCGTATTTCTTAAAAAAAAAGAAGGCTGAGTTATAAGCTGATTTAATGCCGTCTAAACTGACTTTTAATAATTCTCTCATATAGTCTTAAGGAATGGCAAAGTGTATAAAATAACAGAATGGGTCAGTCAAGCTTACCATAGTGCTGTCATTGTCAATTTTGTATCGACTGATTAACTTTCTCTTGCATTGACTAGATGGAAGATTTCAACGCTTTTGTGAAACGGTGAGGATAGAAAATGTATCGTATTAAAATCAATATTGTCGAAAAATATGTCAAAGCAGGTGCAAATCGTGTTTAAACTTAAGATTATAGAGAATACAGAATTTCACAAGATAATGGTCACACTGTCGAGAGTTAACCTGCTGATAATGTCTAACAATCTCTCGGTCAATCTCTGAATGATAAATGGTAAATCAGATGCTCCAAGTACTTATTGGAGAGAATTTTTAGAGCTTTTATGTTTAAGTAGAGAAGGCTCTATAGGACTCGATATAAAGTGAGGTCCCTGGTTCCAACACGTGGGCAGCAACGGTGGTGCCCTTCAGGAAAATTATAGTACACTGTATACATGCAGTTAGCAGCACTGCTTTGTTACAAAGTTTTGTTACGAAACTCTGTCACACTCATCGTCATCCAGATTGAAATCGTCATCATAATCTCATGTGTAAATTATGAGCGCGCCATCAATGGCGGCCTGGGGCTGCCCGTTACAGTCAGCAATATTGTCATGATGACAAAAACGAGGGAAAGGCACTAAGAGGAAATTAAGAGTGTTTCAGAGTGTGTTTGGACGATTCTATGATAGAATTAT
This sequence comes from Diadema antillarum, assembly GCF_040938485.1. NCBI lineage: Eukaryota > Metazoa > Echinodermata > Echinoidea > Diadematoida > Diadematidae > Diadema > Diadema antillarum. The sequence goes on from NW_027271519.1 coordinate 383,669, forward strand.
CGTAAACGAATAGTATCATATTTTCAAGAAGCTCACAGTTAGTTTCTCAGTTTGTCTCTTGTGAAAGAAAAGTGATTACAAGTAGCACTTGTTGGCACGTTCTGATCACGAACGTTAAGGAAATTATGTGGTGGTTTGTTGTTGTTCAATAGGAAGCAACTACTGATTTGGCCAAGCATGATTGTATGAGGGTGAAAATTGATATGGGTGTTAATTCCTTTTTATATCACTTTTGGCCACAATCAATAAGACGCACCCTGCTAACCTTCTAAAATGCCCTGTACATAAACATCACGTAAATTTGAATTGGATTTAATTCTATCTGACCCTTCCCGCGTTATTTTTAGCTCTCGCCTAGTGCTTTAAATCCAGTCTGGAACGTGGTCACTCGAAGGCACTTGCCAGTAGCCTCACATTACCCGCGGAAATAGTGCGGTAACATTCCTCTAAACCCAGGCTCTTTCCATGCGGGAGGGGTAGAGTTACATTCGATGACGTGAGCCAAACGGCACTCAGAAAATTACCACATCCTTTTTCATACTCCAACCCAACTTCCTTGTATCTTTATGTACCCTCCTAAATCTTCTCGATCGGCGGTACTCTCCTGTACCTATAGGCTTCTTTTGTGGGAGGTCCATGTTATCTCTTTTCCAGCAACAACCACAGAGAAGTGTAAAAATAGAAAACGGGCGACCTCGACATAATGTTGCAAAATTAAGAACATGATCCCAAAATTAAAGCCCGGCAACTTTCATAATGATGCTGGTACTAAGGGAGGAACATTTTCTTTTCAACAACTTATAAATTATACGGACATTCATCTTAATTCGGTTTTCTCTGTCTTTCGCGGGGGAGGGGCGCTGAGTTGCTAAAATCCGAGGGCGAAGCAAAGTCAAGAAACCACAAATAGACAATTAATCAAATAAAACTGATACATTGTATAAAAGTTTAGGTTCCTCAAAAGTGTCGTAATAAAGGACGTGCTTTATTTAGAATAATCACACAATGTAGTCTGAATACATAATATTATGACAAATGGCGCACTCACATGAAATCACTCTATGAGTTATTAAATGATTACTTTATGCTACTCCTTCTAGTGCGTTGGTATGTACTATAAGTAGTTCTCCGAGAGTTCTTGTCTCTATGAGATGATTAATTAAAAAGGAATTCCTAACTAGCTTAAAGTTAGTAAATTTGTGGACAAAGAGTTACACTTAATAAGCACAACTGTGTAAATTTGATCAAAATCGGATAGAAATTAGGAAAGCTATTTGATGGTGAAGTTTCGCTGATTTTGAGGAAACATTTCTGAAGAAAAGACTTACATGAATACGCAAATGAGTGAGCAGATGATTATCATCACCTCAGCATTCTTCATTGATCATGTGAAAAGTGACGAAAATTCTATTTTTTTTTCTGCTGGTAAAATGTAAATCATAAAGATGAAATTAACTGATAAACCCTTCACGCTGCAGGCATTTAGCACCATGCTCTGAAATCATAATCTTATATTTCGTGGGAGAAGTTAATATCTGCCTCAAATGACATCAAAATCAATAATGAATTCTACGTAATTTAAGAATGAGTTTAGGATCGAAAGTTCATGCTTTTTTTATTCCATATTTCTCCACTGGCTCGCCACTATTGGATAAGCAGTTTTCAGCAATTGTTGTTGTTGTTTCTTTTTTTTTTTTTGGTAATTCAAGAAACACCAACTTACACAACATGACACCTGTTGGACAAAATAATTTAACGTATGATTATCTCGTATATAGGTCATACCTAAATTCGGATTCAAGATAATCTCGTTGGATCATTCCGATTTTGAAAAACATGGAGTTCCTTAACTTGCGAGTGTTCGCATGTGCTCTTGTACACAGTAGGAAACACGTACAATCAAAAATATCAACTGTCGCAACGTTGCAGACAATAACTGTCCAAGTAGAAATGGGCACACCTCGCTGGAAAAAACAAAAAAAAAAAAACAAAAAAAGCTACAAGATTGCTCAGTAATTCTGACCCAAATCTGTATTGGGCCACATAATTCCATCTTGACCCAGACAAACTGACCCACAACGACAGACAATTGAATTTGAATTGTACCTAAAACATGAAAAAAAAATGATGACTAAGCTATCATCTCGAGGGTGAAATTACAGAACGCCTTTGTGAAAAACGTTACTTAAGTCCTTTTGCTTTAGGGAACTGCTGTCTGTCTTCGTTTTAGAAAATTTGCGAGAACAATCGTCCACTTTACTGCTTTCACTGCTAAAAGGAATATTATTTTCCTCCAATAACCACACGTTGATTGGGTGATTGTAGAAATATCGGTGATACACATTAATGAAATTGAAGTAAAGCACACAGTCCGATCCAAAGCTAAAATTTGTTTTTTTTTTTTCACCGTCAGTGATTCATTGGAAGACTATAGCATTAGCAATGTCTAAAAAAATGCAAGAATATAAAGAAAAATAAATATATAGAGAAAGCAGCGTTATCATTTTTTTATTTTTGAAGCATAATAAAAGAGCGCTTGACATTCCTCCTCCGGAAAGGAAGGGGGAGGGGGGGGGGGGGGAATAATGCTCTCCTTGACACGCTTATGGGAGTATGTCAATAACAAATAATTTTGTCCTATAGACCTATTCAATATGTACTTGACATTACATGCCTTCACTGCATCCACATAACATGAGGAAAATCTCCATTCAACTCCAAAGTGTTTCAATCTTTAAGTATCAACAGTATCATTGTGAGAAGTTAGCACTAACCACCACCCAATATGTTAGAATAAATCCAGGGTATAAACGAGAAGGTACATCACGCGTTCAATTTAGACTGCAACTCTACAATGACACGAAATGGGAGGCTGGTTGTTAAACTGATCAAAGCATATCAATGGCGTGAAGTTATACAGTAGGCAATAGCGACTAGCTTATGAAATACATTCGGACACAAAAAAGACATTCAGAGACAAAGTTCATTGTAATGTCATTGTTCATTTTGATCGCAGATCGTTATATCTGTTACTTGATTATCAGGGAATTCTGTTCAAATGAAGAAGAAGAAAAAAAAAGGTAACATCTGGTGCAGTAAGTCAAGAGCAGTCAAGAGCACCCAACAATTTGGCTTTTGAAGAACGCGCCTCTTCACACGTAAGTATTAAATCGATAGTTGGCTGAAGGAACAGAAGCCTCAGAGAAATGTGAGCTGTTGGCTAGTGAACCAGACAAACTGGGTATAGATTGACTTGTCATGATAACTACAGGCTTCTCCATTCGCTTCTCATCTCTTGACTGACGAAAATCAGCCTCGACAGCATGTAGTTCAGAGGAGCGAGACGAGTACTCCGAGTCGGAGAACCCAAAACCCTCGGAGGACGCATGCGAGCCGAATACAAGCGATCGGAGCCTATATCGCAGGTTTCTGCAAGGGCCGCAATACCAGCAACACGAACAGGAACGCGCGAGGCGACTGTGCGCCTTGATGATAATCCTGTCCATAGGTTCCAGGGAGCGCAGAGCTAAGGGGAGAAAATCCCAACTCTGCAGACGGGACGGAAGCCAGTGAGGGCGCTTGTCTTGCAGCAAGTTTATAATGAGGACGGCAATGGCGAGAAGAATGGCAGGGATGAGGAAGAGGAGGAGCAGCCAGAGACCTCCTAGAGACAGCCCGAAGATTAGCAGCGGGAACACGACGAACATGAGGAGAAGATAGTAGATGGCAAACCATCGGTACTTGGCGGTGGTGTTACCCAAACGTTTTGCCATCTTGATTGGCACTTTCCGCATGAACGGAATCGGGTACCAGATGATGATACCGGTGATGTTGAAAAAGAGATGACACAATGCAATCTGTATGGCGTCTTTGAGTTTGTCAGACGACGATGCTAGGGCTGCTATGATACCAGTAGCAGTAGTTCCAATGTTGGCGCCGAGGGTCAGCGGGTACACCCGTTCCATGCTAATGACACCAATGCCGACGAGAGGCGTCAGTGCGGAGGTGAAGATAGAACTACTCTGCACGAGGAAGGTCAGAAGGGCCCCTACAATGATGTAGAAGTAGCCTGTCAGGAACTTGAGGTATCCTGGGAAGCTGGCACTGAGGATCTTCTTGATGATGATGGCGATCTTTCCCTTGAGGGTATTGTGCAGGAGCTTTACGATTAGGATAAGGCAGACGCAAAGGAGAAAGAGGGAGCCTACCAGGGTGATCCAACCGACCTCCGTGTCACTAAGTGAGGTGGAGCCGAACCAGTGGTCACCTGTCATTACAAAGATCAGACCGCTCATGATGGTTAATAACCAGATATCTGTTTGCGTATAGGTCTGTTAATCTGATGTCTTTATTATCAGTATTTAAGACTAAAACTGGACGCCTCTTTGCTTAATTACATAATTACCGAGGAACGCTAAGGAAAAAGGAACAATAAAAAATAACTGCGTTCATTTTCTATTTATTTCTCGTCATGAGGAGATGACTACAATACGAATCTAACTAAACTCCAACAATGATTTGCTTACCACGACAAAAAGAAAATAGTGCAATTGCTAAAAATCGCAGTCTCAAACAATACGTTGAGTAATGCAGTCAAAATGTTGTTGATTTGTAATTGAACATTCCATCTCTATTTTCTTTCTTGTTTCGAACTTTTCTAACTTTTGCGTCTCTCTTTCCACACAACGTCCTCTCTCAAAATTCTTTGTCGATAAACATTAATAATATGAATGCATGTCTGCATGGAATTAATCAGAGGAAGGCCTTATCTTACGATTGGCTTTCAACTGATACGACACACAATCATTAAAACTGTCATGACAACACGATGTAATGCATTACAATGATATTTTGACGGTTGTAAGTATAAGGTGACTTAAGTTTCTTTCATTTTATGGCGCGTATAATGGCTACACTATATCTTGTGCTCGTACAGCTTCTAGATTAGCCTACGTCGGTGTTGCCTCAGCTGTCTTCGTAAGACGTAGAAACAGTGACATAAACTAATGTCGCAAATTTATGAGTGCATTTGTCTCCGGGATAAACACCGATTAAGGAAGTAAAAAATGTTTTAACGGAAAAAAAAATCTTTTGGACACTACTTCAGCTCTTTTGGATACAATTCGTAGATAGTTGGATTGACCATCATTCCTGAAGACTGGAAACAAAAGTTTGAAGTCTTGAGTGTAGGGACGTTCGACAAACCTTTGAAGGCTAAAATGTGGTCAGTGACTTGTAGATGATATGCTACCTTCCTTTCAGTGAAGGTCAAATAAAGCAAAGGATGAAAGTTTTAGAAATCCTGCTTACAGCCACGATATATCTTGACTGTTTCGTTCTGCCAGACGCCAGAGCCATTCGCGTACTGTATCCATTGACTGGTCGACTCTTCGTCGTAGCAGTTTACCTTCAGCAGACGTGACGTTACATTTTCGTTGTTTGCGATTGCGTAGATAACCTTCTTGTCGACCTAAGAGAAGGCAAAATAGAACAGAAATAAAGGGTTAGATATACTTATAGTGATGATATACCCCCGGAAGTACGCATAGAATTACCACCTTTTCAATGACTTTTCAATAAACTGCTATGGCAACCATGTAATGATAGCCTTTACGAACAAAACGAGCCAAATTCGACCGATCAATGCCAGTTTAAATGAAACCGGACTCGACTGGAAAAGGTTCTGACCATTTTAATTTTGGCAAGACATTTCCTTTGGCGTCCGTGTCCTCTCACCGAACTCAGCCTTTCATTGAGAACAAAACATCTGTTTCTTCTACATTTGCTGGCATGAAACGATGCTTTCCTGATACACTTTCTGTGGATCTGGTACGTATCTTAGCACAGGAATCCTTCTTGTAATTTTCATGCCAAGCAGACACCATACACTTATCGTAGTGATAATTCGGTCATTATAGTACCTGTACGATGCCATTGACCACTGGCTTGGTAATCGAGTCCAACAAAGTGATTTCGATATCCTGGCTGGAGTCCAAGTTGAAGACATCGTTGACGATCCGCAGCGTCATGTAGTAGAGGTAGTGAGTGGTCGCCTCGATGGGCAGGAGCACGATGACGGACAGCCAGTTGAACATGTCGTGCACGGTGGCTCCGCCGAATGCCCGGCGGAAGCAGTCTCGGTCGTTGGACTGGCTGAGCGAGACGATAGTGTTGGTCACCGACGTTCCGATGTTGGCCCCCATGATCATGGGGATGCCCTGCATCACTCCGAGAGCTGAATAGAATGAAAAGACAGAAGAAGAAGTTAGAACAAGGTCATTATGATTATGAACGTGGAATTAAAGTATAGGTGCGGTGGCTGAGAGAGTTCTAGAGACTAGAAATTTTACAAGAAAGTGTCGTATTTCCCATACAGTTTAACATGGGATTTGGTTAAAAGTGTAATTAATCACGACCACCACGCTCCACCCGAAGGGATTTGCGAATAGATTACAGGATAGTTGCGACTAAAAAGGTGGGCTCTTTAATAACACTACCCTGCCTGATCATGCTATGTCATTCGTAGTGTAAATCAATATAGCTCTATATCTGATAGGTTCTCTTTAACTGTTTACGTATAGATAATATATGATGGTATGTTTGCGAATAGATGGAAAGGGAACAGCATCTAGTTGTCTTGGAAAGGATTTGGGAAGGGATATCAATTTTATCATGGAGATACCTCTATGATTTTATCAATCTACACATGGAATGACATATATGACTATATCTAATGCTCTATTTGAAATTCATTTTTAAATCTGTTGAACAATGTTGTGTAAGTTTTTGCGAACAGCATGCTCATTAAAAAAATCTATAACCTGTTCTGCCTATATTATGTTGTATTTAATTTGTTTAGTTTGAGGTCTTTGATGGCACAATCTCATTGAAAAGTTGATTCATCCCCCCCCCCCCAAAAAAAAAAAATGCAATAAAAATATTCTTGTGTACCAAAACACATATATACATTTGATTTGAAATAACGTGATTGATACAATGTCACAAAAAGACTAAGTATGATGTAAATTTCTGTTTTCATATTTCTGAATCTCAATGTTGAAAGTGCTTAGATATTTACAGTCAGCGGCAACCATGGCCACGATGATTGACGTCGAGGTCGACGAGCTCTGAACAAGTACCGTAACGATCACGCCGATCATGAGGCCGCACACGGGGTTGTTGAGAAGGCTGGTGTTGGAGACGGCTTGGCCGGCTGCTCGACCGCCGAGCAGTCGGAAGGCGAGACTGAGTAGCTTCAGCGAACACACGAAAACGAAGAGGAGGAAGAGTAGGAGGGCGATTCGGATGGTATAGTTGAGTAGCCATGAGACCAAAACTCTGTAGACCTTGCCTTCCGTGGTAAGCTCTGCAAAATCATAATGAACACCATCTGGATTAGCAACATCGTGGCCTTGATATCTTTCATTCCATGATTTGTTTGTACATAAAAGTTTTCTTACACGTGTAATTCCCAATTTCATCGAAACTTCTTGTGGAATTGGTTTCAAATTTTCTGAATTTTTTTCCCCTACGGTAACTATAAGTAACATCTACTATACGTGAAATTTATTCATGTTCAGTCTTGGTGTGAGATATTTCGGTTTCTGGACGTCTTAACGGATATGAAAAGGATGATTTTATATGCTGTAGGCCTATATCCTGAAAGTAACTTCAAACCAATCTTGCTTTTTATACGAAGACATCTTCTATCAGTTCAACTGCGAATTACTTTCACTTCCATCAGCGATGTAGAGAGGTGGGATGTTCTTTCTTCCATCTCCCTGATCAAAACATGCTATGTAGAAAAGCAGGCTACATAAATTGGATGAGTCATAACCACGTGATTAGAGGACAAACAAGGGAAAGAAGACAGCCACTACATTTAAAACTCCCTACATGCGGTCACCTACAGGATAGACTATGAAAAGATTTATTTAAGGGATAAAAGAACTCGTATACACAACAATCACCTACCTGACCACGGCTCTCCTTCTGTCTTAATCTCAGGTATTGCAGCTTCCCATGGATCATCATCTTTCTTTTCTTTACTACCTTTCTCGTTTTTACTCCTCTTCTCATCATGGGAACTTTCACGCCTTAGTTTGTCCGAGGGAAATCTGTTCTCTCTTTTGCCACCATCCTCAAGAGTTGAAGTAGCCTTGCTCTTCTCAGAACGCCAGCTAGCGGCAGAGGTCGCCTCGGTGACCGATGGTTCATCGTCAACGCGGTAGGCAGGATTCGTTTTAGCCTGAGGATGTGAATAAAATCCAGGCAAATTTATACACGTGAGGAGAAATACAATTCTACAGAAGACACTCTACATGTTGGTTGCTGAGACTTATATAAGTTACGTTCAAAAGATGATCCTTAACCTCGAGGATAAGTTGTATGGACGTCAAGTGTGACTAAATCGATTTGGTTACGAAAATCAGTCATTTCGTAATGAAATCGACCGTGCGACACTTGGCGCCCCATCGAACTTATGCTCGGGGTTAAATGAAACCAAAACCCAAAAAGAAATGTAGATTGAGTGAAAGCAGCAACATTAGTTGAACACATCAGTGAAAGTTTGAGGAAAATTGGACAATCGATTCAAAAGTTATGAATTTTTAAAGTTTTGATGTTGGAACCGCTGATGAGGAGACTACTAGAGGTTATGGCGTCATTGTGTGGACAACAATATAAAGAAAATATTTAGGGAATTCCACACACAAAAAAAAATCACTTTTCATGAAAATTACATATTCCATCAACTGGGTCCCACCTTTTGTTAGTTTTCCTCTGTTTTGGGTATGTCAGTCATTTATAATTAACTAATAACGTTTATTTTTTCTTTATGTACATAAGTTATACACAAACATGCGCGAATATCCAATGCTTAGGTAAATGCAAACTTATATGGCATCACACACAGATATGATCACTGATGCAAAGGTATAGAAAAAAAATAATGCCTCGATATAATTATCTTTTTAAATAACTAAACGGTATCTCATGTAACAATTCTAATGCCTCCCTTTTCCCTCTCTGACGCAAAATGCGTTCAAGAGTTTGTGAAAGAGTATACTCTGACCAATCCTTTCTCAGTGCAATACCTGCTCCTTACGTAAAAAGACTTACTACGTTTGGATTTTCTTACACAAACCCTACATAAAAACAGAAACCCTATAATATACAAAGAACTGTGCTTTAGACCGTGGGTCTGTTGTAGCTCCATGGTTAGACAATGGTGGAGCTCCATATTGTTAGACACATGGCGAACGTGCGTGCCCAAAAAGCGAACAGGAGTAATTATTATTTCTATGTAAGGATCATGTTGCACTGGCGCAACCAATATCGAGATGATAAAACGCACGAATTTGACCAGCGGACGCATCAAGTATCACCAACATCACTTGAAAAGATGTATATAGCACGTTTTCCAGTGTATCTTTACATCAATACGAGAACGATATCATTTACTTTACTCTAAACATGGCGTATAGATTAGTAACTCAGCTGAAAAAAGGAGTTCTATTTCTAATCTTTGCTTAATGTTGTTTATATTGTATTCAGTCCTTGAAATGGGAGGTCGGTGGGTTTGAAAATATTTTCCTACTTTTATATATATCCCAAGAGGACCCAGATAAAAAAACAAAAAACAACAACAACCCATCAACCATTTCCAGAACAGTGTTAGCTTAACCCTACAAAGCCCAATGGGAGGGGGGCATATTATTAAGCCCCATATACACGTATATCAAATTGTTTGCGATATTTTTTGTTTTTGGGAAAAGTCAGCAACTTTGCTTGAAACTGGTTTAAGGACGTAAGAGTGGCAAATGAAAATATGGGGGGGGGGGGGGGAGGGCACAATGTGCCCCCTCTCGTCCTTTGGCTTTATGGAGTACAATGGCAATTTTATCACATGGAGTGCACATGCCCGCCAAGAAACAGGTGAATCTATTATACGCTCCTCCATCTCCGCAAAGACATAATACACATCGTCGTCTTTGCGTTCATTGTGTCGTGATAAACATGGCCTTCTTTTATCATTCATACATTGGAGACCAAATCCCTGCGGAGCTATACAAATTCAAGATGCTTCATTATCCACGTCTGTGATGCAGCGAGAATCTCTTCACGTGGAGTGTTTTGACGACCATGGGGATTATTTTGGAGATCACTTTTTGCCAACACAATCCCTTGTTTGAAGACTGTGATAGTTGAAAAAAATTCCAAAAGATGAATACAACCAAGGAGCTTCATTGAAGCTCCTTGGTACAACAAAGGCGTCATGTACATCATCAAAATCATGTCAGCCCTGAAATGAATTACCTGACGACTTTTTTTTTAAATGCTTCATAATTATGTTTACCGTGTGCACCACAACACGTGAACTCTTCTTGCGACAAACAACCTCTCAACACGAATTTAGACTTGTTTCCAACCTTTTAGAAAACTTGACTTCCAGAGGACATTTTTGGAGTTCACTGTATCTTAGTCTAACCACTGAAATAACTTCAAAACAAGGTGATTTTTTCTTGTTTTTTTTTAAAGGTTGTTACATGGACTGCATGACGGAATGTCAAATAAACTTTACTTGAAAGAGATCCAAGGAGCTTCAAGAGATTCTAAATAGTATCTTCCTGGAAAGCCGATTTTATCAGGTTTCAAATTATTTTCAAAAAATGAAACTGATATCGTATTATCTTCAAGGAAAGTTTTATATGAACTTTCAGCAATATTTGCGTATTTCCTTGTCTTTACAATTGTCTACCACTCATCCTCATGTAAAAATGGAGAGAGAAGTTATCATTATAAATTAATTTATTCATTCATTATTCTTTACCAAGGGTAGCCCCATCATTAATTTGTTTATACACTGTTATATATTCATAGGTATTTCCTTTAAAGGGTGGTTGTTCATCATGCAATAAGATGAGAATCCACTGTCTTTCTGTCTCTAGGGCAAATCCAGTTTTGCACGTACTGCAAATATATATGGTGGCATCGAAAATGAGATCACTAAGGGAATTAGACTGTTCTATTCTGTTCATTAACAATATATGATTCTATATCAAGTGAAGACATTTCTTTTGTGTTTGTATTACCTGCTATTGTTGGATGGAAACAAAGCACAACTAAACAGAATTGAAATGAAATGAATTGTTTCACTTCATCTCTTGAACCTCCTTGGTAGAACATTATAGTCAAAGAAAAGTAACCTTAAAAACGTCCGTATGTTACTGTGAACGCATCAGCGGCACATACCATTTATTTTGTCTTCCAGTAAACTCATAAATCATATATACATTATGTATATATATATATATATATATATATATATATATGCAATGTTATATAAATAACATAGGTATATCAGGACATTGTAATCTCTTTTTAGCTGCACTCCCCCGGATAACTCACATACTGCCATTTCTAAGTGCGTATTGTTTTCAAACAACTTTCTTTTTTTTTTTTTTGCTTTGATTCTTGAACATTGTACACTGTAGTTTAATGAAATTACGACTGTATGTTCTTGCTTTTTTTTTTAAATTGGATTAAATGCGACATGCTACTGTATCTCAAATATTAGCCTCTTTGCTTTGAATATGGCCAATGTATCGATACTTTGAACTGGTAATTATTTTGACCGATATCATTAAGAAAAAAACAACAGTCGACTGTGTCATTACATTCTCTAACTAGGCAATCTTGTGTGGTGCTGTGTGCCCTATTCAGTGCACTTAACATGTTGGAGCAACCAAACGTCACATTGAATTATTGTATACTTTACAATAAGGTCTGACGAATATTGCTGATAGCCTCTTCAGCTAAAAGTCATAAAGGCTAAGGAAGGTGTAAAATTTATTCCATCAGCTTCTCCAATTTCTCCCCGTTATTGAACTTTAACGTCTGGACAAAACAATAATCATAGCGCATTTGCAATCGCCTAGAATTTGATTGAATAATTAAGTAAAATAAAAGCGTTGAATTTTAAAGGGAGAAGCACATTTTTTGCATGCAATATGTGTCAAGCAAAGCATTGCTTCAGTAATACTAATATATTACTTTTACATTACCACATCCACCCCCACACACACATACATAATAATTAGGCCTAATATATTTACATATACACTTTTTTAGTACAAAATGATAATTATATGCATACATTCATGGGCAAGCAACCTTACAATTTCGAATTGTAATATTTCATGAATGTGGCAGCTATGACACCACTGTTTATATTTACCATCATACAACGTCCTTTCCACAAGCCGCTATTGGTCTGTCTGTCTGCATTCCTCGAGAAATAAACGACGTGTAATTTCTTTTTTATTCACTTATTCCAGATAGGAGCAGGATACGGCATCTCTCGGATAACTGTCTACCCACTGCTGCGCTTTCACTCTCTTGAGGATGATAGAACCGATCCCCTCGGCTGCAAGAGGCAGCGACGTGCGGTGTCACACTATCTACTTGAGATCAGAGTGTGGCGTGCAGCTTGTAGTTCCATCTCACAAGTAGCATTGCTTATCTTTACGCCTACGCCCATAGAATTCAGAGGGCGTCACGGTGACTGTGGACTTGGATCAAGAGAAGGGCCTCTAGAAGTTCTAGTGTGCGTCGTAAAATCTTTACAATAGGGGAAAAAATGAAGACCCTGTCACCTAAAATAGGTAGGTTTCATTCAAAACAACTGGGCCTTTCTTCTCTGGGATCGCTTTGAAACTAGCACTCTCAACACCGGTGCAATGTTCGACCAAGCGTGAAGGGGACAATGGGGTGAGACGAACATGTGCCTCCCTCATGAGTATCGCATGGGCTTGCAATGCCGAAGCCCTAGCTATTAACAAGCATGACTTCAGAAGTTTTTCTTTTCTTTTCTTTTCTTTCCTTTACGGGAATGAGGTATTTATAAGGGGAAGATGTGTTTATTGTTCTTGTTTAGGACTTCAGCTTTAGCTGGAAAGAGAGTGCATTTCCTCCTTACTAGCTTTGAGGCCAGCTGTTTCATTGGTCTCCAAAATTCCACACCTCATTGTATCGAACTTAACTTCTTAAAGTCTATTCATTACTTCAATTTATGCAACATCAAAGTTAATCCGGACGGCGACAGCCAGGCCATGACCACCCCCCCTTTTTTTCTTTATGAGAGTCAAGAGGTCATGGAAAGTTAAGGGAAAACATCCCATTGTCAACAGTGAACTGGCGTTTTTGACTAATGAGATAGAATTGAAAAAAAAGTGAACACATACAAAAAACACATACATACACGCACACACATACAACAAACAATTAAAAATTCTAAACTTCTTTTGTGTTTTCTTGATGGTTTGTACGTACTTTCATAGGCCATTTCAAAAGTGGCACTAAAGCTATGACCTCGCTATCACTATTTAAAACTCTCTCTTCTTTCTACTCAACACTTTACCTTTAAAAAAGTATAATACAGACAATGCATCGGATCAGCACACACTCTTTTTGCTGTCCTTCCTTTGACCATTCCAAATCACCAAACTATCAGATTTGTCAGATTATGTGCACATAAATATATAATATATATATAATATATGTATATATATATATATATATATATATATATATATACACACACAAACAGACACACGCAAACATACACAAGGATATCACTATAAAGTTCTGGCTGTGCTGCTGAGTGATTTACCAACAGCTAAAACTTTGTTCTCCTTGCCCTTTCCTTATTGTGACGTCCTAGAATCTTTGTATGACCGGAGTATGTGTCTCTAAGAAGCACATTTTTTCTCGGCTTTAAATAAGATTGAGCGTGCACTTGAGTGTTTTCTATTTGCATATCACTTCAATATATTTAAATGACAATGAATACAAATTGAAGAAACAAACTCTTTCCACGCCACTTTCATTATGCATTGTATGCATACTTTGTCATTTACTGTACTTCAAGAAAAAATGCAGACATCCATTCAAATCAAATGAAAAAAAAAAAGAGTTGTACATGTAGTCCTGTCCCGTGTATAGGAGATGAACTATCTAGACTTGTACTCTTGTACAACCTGCAGCACAAATCCACTGTCAGTTCAGTGGACACAGTTATGTGAATTTATGTCTCTCTGAAGGCAGTACCTTCTCCATGGATCATCTTCATGGATCATACTCAGAAGACCTCTATGCTATAACCAATGGTACCATGTGCCCGAACTGGGAATCACATCTGATAAACATTGATGTGGTCATTACTCATTATACAAATTGGCATATGCATAACCATCGAAATGTTATAAACGCAATCTGTTTCCTACAGATAGTCACATCTCTTCAAAAAGCAAAGAGTTTATCTGTAAGATATCTTGTTAAGAGACTCTTGTTACTGGCAGCATGCACTTATCTGTTGTTGGTACATATTTGCATACATATGCAAGAACGCATGAATCCAAATCATGTCTGTGCTGATACATGTAGCTAAAGTTGGAACATATCTGCCAGAATTCACGAGACATTATAAGAGCGTGAAATTGATCCAAAGATATATTTGTATTAAATTCAAGTTTTCTTTTAGCTTTCCATAGAGTTTATTCTCCATACATGCCCCTTATCATTTCCCCACACTTAGCCTCCCATACACCCCAATTCCTTTCCCCTCCCATGCACCCCAAGTCCTTTCCCCTCCCTTGTACCTATAATACACTTTCCAGTGCCTTCTTTATTCTCATCCACCTCCACACTTCATGACCCATCCCACCCTCACTCGTGCGCACATTCGTGTGCTTAGATGCTGAGTCATGAAAATCTCACTCATAGAAATTTGTTGAACTTGGCATCCCTGTTAACTAATTTTCAACCACTTAGACGTAGTTGTAGAACATTGTAGTACTTCTACTACGCACAAGTGATGCTTGTTCCAGAGTAATCATGGTGATACTTAGTGATTATTTTCATTTCGAGGTCTATGAATGCCTTGATCATCACTGAATTTCGAATTTTAAGTAAAAAATTAGGGCATTTTTTTTTTGGTTGTCTATTAAAAAACCACACCTTTTTATTTCAAGCCTAATTGATATCATGGAAAATACATTGGGCAATAGGCCTATCACAGAACATTATTTTCTAACATGTAATTATTTTTGGTCATACAGGATGCATCCTGATGCTGACGTTCTTGTCAAATGGTCGAAGACGGGAGAGGACAATATTGTGCGAGTGGGAGACCTGCGGGATGTTTCATAAACATTTGTCAGTGCTGACAATCACCATAGGAACAGTCAGTGACCAGAGCATCTTAGCCAATCAAAACCAAGGATTTTGCTGAAATTGTCAGCGCTGACAAACGTTGATGAAACACCCCCCTGATCTGTCCAAAGGGGACAATCCGCATAAATCAGTGTGTTATGATGCTGGATGAGAAAGGGGAAGAATGGGAAGGAAGAGTCATTGCCGTTGAAGAGGATACCACATCAGAGGAGTCAAGCGATAGTGAGAGTGATGATATCCCGTTGGCTCAATTACAAGTTCTGAAGAGCAAGAAGGACCTGTCATTGCCAATCACGAAAGATGATAATTATATGCTTTGCAGGTTTACCCACAGCCACAAGGTCAGGGAGAAGGCAAACAGCAAAACTCAGGCAAAATCTATGAACTAAAAATTAAACATGTATCCACGGTGAATTATTTTCATCCTAACATTTAAGTACCAATTTCAGCCAAAGGACAAAATATTTCAAATGAAATTCTGAACGTTCCATTGAACTGTGTAACAAATGATAAAATTTTGTGTATAGCAGTCATGCAAAAATGCATACCAACTTATGATGCGGTACTAGGAAAATCATTGCCTGATCCAGAGATACCCTTCCCCCAACAAAAAAATAATAGCAATGATGTAAAGTTCGGTAAAGCTATATCCATCATTATTTATGTGGAGTCTCCACAGTGTTAGTTTGTTATACGAAGTATATATGTATAACAGCTAATACAGAGAATGTTAATAATCATACAAAAGCAAAATGCACTTCATCACTGTGACAATGTCAATGAAGTGAAAATTCCCAATATGTACATGTGTTATGCAATAGGATGGTAGGCGCAACATTTTCAACCAATTCTATTCAGCATTTTAATGAAATTAGATTATTTTGTGACTACAGAAAAAATCTAGGCCAAACAAATCAAATTATAATTTTTTACATTTCATTTGAAGATTTAACTTGTAGTTGGTGGAAAAGACTTATACTTGACCCCCTTTTTTCATTTTCTTACTGTAATATTGATGCCAGGCAATATGACATCTTTTCATATCAGTATTACATGTAGCAGAAATAGAGCACTTTGACATTTATGTAACTTGTCATTTATGTGACTGAAACTAGTTTGTGTATGGTCCAATGTTTGTCATGTATACTTAATGCAGGAAACATTGTTATAAATCAGTGTTGTAAGTTGTGCTGCACTTTTGATTCCTTTCCCTCTCATACCAAGGAGGTTTGAGAAATGGAGTAACAACAGTCTCATTCCCTTTGATCCCATGTTTCATGCCGCCACTCAGAAATATTTGAAGTATGTGCTAAACTGGAGGTGCCTCACAGATAGGAAGACAACTGATTCATGTGGCATTGCATCATGACTCGTCACTCTCAAAGGAAAATGTCTTTATGATGGTAATTGCTTTTCGCCGTCCCTTCTTGGAAAACAAGCGGCACATTAATAGTACAGGCACGGGGATGTGCGAATAAAAAGTGTACAAAAATTGATGAAAGGAAAATCAAAATAACTCGTTTTTACATGACTTTACCCCAATCTAACATATGAATAAATTAGGAAATATACTATAAAATTATACCATATCAGTTTCATTTGTCGCAAGCGATCGGAAAGATGATAAAATCGGCTTTGTAGTGAGAGTACAGTTTCAAACATTTTCACGACATACAGCTCAGGTTTACTTTTTTGCACATAATCTAGGACGAGATTTACTTTTGTTTCATGTGCTTTATCATTAAGAGAACATTCATTCTATTTGACAAATAAACAAGCAGAATATAGACGATATAATGTTAGAGTCTAAAATGAATCTTCAGATTGCTCAAAAAGACGGCGGCATGGAACCCTGATCATCAAAGGCACAAATGCACCTGTGGAATTCTTTTGTGCATCAATAGGAAAAATGACAGCTGTTTGAATAATTACAGCCAGTTGGAACTCCATCTCTTAAACCTCCTTGCTCATACTATGTGCAAGCAACAACAGATGTTGGCCATATTCGTGATACAAAGAAGGCACTGAAACAGTCTCTACTATGCCATAAAAGTTTATGCCACCACTATGTCTGCGTTGAAAAAATATTTGCAGCTTGCCCATAAAAAGACTGCATGGCTCTCCTGTGCTTCAACAATTTCATGTCAGATTATTGCTGCAACCACAATGAAATGATTGATGTAAGAAAGTAATATTTTATGTGAAGTTTAAATGCAATAATGATACACATCCATTATAATGACTTTACATTGTGATAAACCCTCTCAGTACCAAGCCATGAAAAGCCCCATTGAGTTAACACACACTCATGTTCCCATGGTACTGAGATGGTTAAAGGTGCTGAACCAAAGGAAAATTATGAGAACGAATGTGATTAGTATTTTCCTAACTTTTTTGGTAACAAGTGCATTTTAGTTAATAGGTTTCATGTTTTCTCCTTTTAATGAGAGACTTTAAATACACTGTACTTAGTGTTTAAACACTTACAAATGTATTCTTAAATGAAAGAAAGATATTATTCAGAGGGGTGAAGGCTCAGGTTCCTTTTTTCCGACATGTTTGTTAATTTACAGATCAGCAGTTGCGATCTTAACAAATTTTCATTTGTAGAGGGAGACAAACTGAAGAAACTCAAACCTGAATGTATTCTTATGGACACATTTTTTTGTTTTTGTTTTTGTTCAAACTCTTTTATATTCAAAGGGATCAAGCACCCAAAGAAAAACATTTGCTAAAATCTGTAGGTACTGTCAGATAACTCCAAATCTACTGTTACGACCAATGAGATGGTTCAGTAATTTGAAAACAAAGGGCCTCTTTCTTGGGTGCCTGCCCATTCATTGCACATGAATGATGTGCTTACTGTCTGGCATAATTAGTTCCGTAAGCACTGGTAATTAGTACCCTTTTTTCCAGTTACGGAATGCTTTCATGGGTGGTAAAGTAATTTTTGGATTGTGTAATGGTGGTGAAACATTTGAGCATATGTATTTCAGGATGTTGGATCCCTTTAAGCTCTCTTTGTGAAATTAAAATTACTGAGTACATGTGAGATGCGATTGAGATGCATAACAAGAGCCTAATTTGAGAATCAAATGATGAATAATGGGATTTATTCATTTTGGCATACACAGTCACAATGCTCTTGACAATTACTATACTACAATATTATCTTTCAAATACACAAATGTAATTTGTATAGTGTTGACTTAAAAAGGACAAACCACATATGATCACGTAGTATTGTTCATCTTTAGGAAAACTTTACTGGAGATGGTTCCAACCTGATGAACCACATCATGGTGCAAGGTGGAGATGGAGAAGAGATAGCAGTTCATCATGTACCTATCGGTGATGAGGGTGGAGTGATGCTGGATCTAGGTGTGCCTTGTGGTGACAAGGGCAGAGAGATGTCGGATCAAAGTGTGCCTGGTGGTGACAAGGGCGGAGAAAAGTGGGATCTACATGTAGGTCTGCCTGGTGGCGACGAGGGTGGAGAGATGCAGGATTTTACTGTGCCTGGTGGTGTCAAGGGCAGAGAGATGCCAGATCAAGGTGTGCCTGGTGGTGACAAGGGTGGAGAGAGGTGGGATTTTGCTGTGCCTGGTGGTGTCAAGGGCAGAGAGATGCCGGATCAAGGTGTGCCTGGTGGTGACAAGGGTGGAGAGATGCGGGATTTTGCTGTGCCAGGTGGTGACAATGGCAGAGATATGCTGGATCAAGGTGTGCGTGGTGGTGACAAGGGCGGAGAGATGCAGGATCTTACTGTGTCTGGTGGTGGCAAGGGTGGAGAGCTTCTGGATTTCACTGTGCCTGGTGGTGACAAGGGCAGAGAGATACTGAATCAAGATGGGCCTGGTAGTGACAAAAGGGGAGAGATGCGGGATTTTGCTGTGCCAGGTGGTGACAAGGCGGAGAGATGCCAGATCAAGATGTGCCTGATGGTGACAAGGGCGGAGAGAATCGAGAGATGCCAGAGCTAGATGTGCCTGATGGTGACAAGGGCGGAGAGATGCATGATCTTGCTGTGCCTGGTGGTGACAAAGGCAGAGAGATACTGAATCAAGATGTGCCTGGTAGTGACAAAAGTGGAGAGATGCGGGGTTTTGCTGTGCCAGGTGGTGACAACGCCGAGAGATGCCAGATCAAGTTGTGCCTGGTGGTGACAAGGGCGGAGAGATGCCAGATCAAGGTGTGCCTGGTCTTGACAAGGGTGGAGAGATGGCAGATCAAGATGCACGCTCTCTTCTTTCCTCTAAGGGCCAAATGGAAGTCGACTCTGACTCTGACTCTACAAATATGGCATTCCCTAGATTTACATAGATTTTATTACTTTTTTTCAGGTACATGTAAAACATGATGATTTACCATTTCAATTATCTTTATTTAATGTTGCTAGAGCTGATTAAAGCAAAATTTATGTGAAGTTCATTAATATGATCACATAAAAAAATAAACCCACAAGGTAGTGTTGGTGAATTCAACATGTTCTTGTTTTGATCTTTAGAAAGTCATTTGATCTTTCGCAGAACTTCGCAGAAGTAAATTTCATCTGGAGAAGTAAAGTTTTTGTGAACACTTTGTTTCTGGTTGTTCCTCTGTGGAATCTAATTTCATTTCGTCTTTCTTTTATATTTCATTTTAGCGACATCCTGTGAGAGAGCGTCAAGCCAACCAAGAGAAGTGGAAAAGAAATGTCAGAAAAAGGCGAAGAAATGAAGGAAAAGAGTATGAGAGTGTTTCGGGAAAGAAAGTAAAGAAAAGAGCTATTCAACAACCTTGTTCAGACTCTTGCTGGCTTCACTGCTCCACTGTTTTCATCAGAGAGTCGAGGGAAGAGATTTTTCTTGAATATTGGAGCTCTGGAGATCCTGTTCGCCAGCGAGACTTCATCAGAAGAAATGCTACCATCAAGCCTACAAATTCAGCAAAGGCACAGAAATGTCGACAGAGGATCAGGAAAGCATACTATCTTCCTCTCGCAAAAGGCCAGAAACGAGTCTGCAAGAAATTCTTTCAGAACACTCTAGGTGTGAGTGAGAAGCTGATTTGTTACACATGTGAGCAAGCAGAGGGGGAATTTAGTTCCCCTGACTGTAGAGGAAAGCATGCTCCATATAAAAAAACCCAACTGATGAGATGGAGTTCATCAAGAAACACACTGAACGTTTCCCAACAGTGGAATCTCACTACTGTCGGAAAGAGAGTAGCCGAAGGTATCTCCCAGCAGAGCTCAACATTTCAACTATGTACTGTGGGAATAATAATGAGAATTTTTATACAAGTTGTTAAAGAATGCTGTTGGTATATTTAAGGACACCATAGCAGGAAAAACAGCTGAGAATAGAGAACACAAATCACAGCACTGGGGAACCGAATCACTATGGTTTAGCTGTGTGTTTGATAACCCTACACCACCATAAAGTAGTCCCACACCATTTTGTTTGTTTGTTTAGATTAAGGGATTAGCACCCTATAACTTTTGTTTAAAGGTTGACCATTGAATATTACTTGTATATGTGTAAGTACAGTGTACGTTGTGATAATGATACATACAGGCGAATGGATATGTAAAGTTTGTTCAGTGGTCAGTCCCCAACTTTCCTTGGGAAAGTGCTGACCATGTGAAAAGACATGACCATGCGGAAGGATGACAGCACAGGATGGGTCATCAAGGGTGCTCATTCAAGAGCAGAATTTCGTGCGTTTAGATACAACATTGAGCTCGTTATATCTGAGGGAGCCCATGTTACACAACAACAAGGAGGAAATCAGCATTATTACATTTTGAGTGATTGGAGGTTTTCTCTTTTGTCCTTTCCTCTTTCTTCCTCCTCTCCCATTTTCTTCCTTACATCTGTCTTCTACTACCTGGACGTTGAGTTTGTATGCAGCGAATCACAGCCAGAATAAATTCCTATTCAACCGTACAACCTGAGTCTTCGTATTTCGTCTGGTAGTACCTGTCCTGACAACAACCCCCTTACCAGACTACGACAAATGGTGTCAGGAGTGGGATGCTGTTGTGACTTCGTAGCAGGGACATGCATCTGAGGGATCGACGACGACAGAGTCTAGCTGCCTGAGGGATCTACCTTGCAGAGATCAACGACGTGAGGAGGCCAGCTGCGACATCATCGAGCCTTGCATTACGGGATCGCAAAGAAAACCTTCAACCAAGAGCAATTAACAGCCCAGCGACAACGTGCTAGGTTGTGTAGGTTACTGTATGAGTAGACTTTATTGTAAGTCATTATTTGCTGTACATTGTTGCATTGTTGTGTCATTTCCTTCCAATTGTCAGCCAGCAGGATGTCTGGAAGTGATGATGAAATGGGAGGGGGTGGAGGGGCTACTGCTGGAGGAGCTACTCCAGGGATAGCAGACATGGTAGCAGCTCTCACCGGAGCATTCCACAGTTTGTCAGCATCGGGAGCGATGCTACCAATGAAGCTAAGCAAATTTTGTGGGCTGGCATCAAAGCCAGGAGATCCAATAGTTCTGGAATGGTTGAACGAATTTGATGAATATTGTAGATATTACAAGCTACACGGTCAAGAAAAGGATCAAGCCTTACTTTCACACCTTTCTGGCTCTGCAAAGGATGAAGTGATGTGCCAAGAAGCAAGTGTGAGAGAGAAATATGAGTCCCTTGAAAAGGCACTGAAAGATAGATTTGCACACCAGGAGACAGTACAGTCGCTCAGCAGCAAGCTCCACACTCGAAAACAACTGGATGGAGAATCGCTGGCCGACTACAGCAGCTCTCTTCTTCGTCTGTATGACCGTATGGAATCTGCAGCATCCAGTGAATAGAAGAGTGCACTCGTCAAGTTACGAGACCAAACCTTTGAGGAGAGATTTGTCCGTGGAGTTTGTGACAAACAAGTTCAGCGTGAGCTTTGCAGAATAACAGTGTCTGACCCACGTTCTACCTTCATTACAATGAGGAAAACAGTCCTTGAGCTATTTCAAGATGATGACTCAACGATTCCCAGATCCAAAGTTCGTGAAGTTAAAGTGGATACAGCTCGAGTTGGAGCTTTTACCGAGGATTCGTCTTCAGTTAAGAAGATACAAGAAGAGCTCACTGAACTGAGGGAGACACTGAAAGCGGTGGTAACAACTATGCAGGCTATGCAACACGGGCCAACATCTCCATCATCTCGTCCGAAGAAGGAGACTATCTGTTCCAACTGCGGGAAAAAAGGACATCTTAAGAAGGAATGTCATTCCCCTACAGTATGCTATGGATGTCGCAAGCCAGGACATCGGCGTCAAGACTACCCAGAAGCTGCACCGCAAAGCCAGCAAGCTGCATTGCAAAACCAGCAGACAGCACCACCAAACCAGCAAGCTGCACCTCTGAACCAGCAGCCTGAACCATCCACAGGAGCTAGTGCCCAGGCAGGTGTTCGCACACTGCAACAGACAAACACAGATAGCAACATTTCATCCCTGCTAGTTGCTCAGAGTCCTACTGCTGATGTCGATATAGCAGGAGTCATGACAGGATGTATTCTGGACACTGGGGCTGAAGCCAGCCTCATCCCAGTCACATACTACGAGGAGAAGCTGAAGGAGAATATAGGGCTGCTGGACGGTAATGGCAATGGAATTAAAGTTGTCGGTGTTACAGGAAATGTTGTACCAATCCTTGGGTACATATGCGCTCCAATTAATGTAGCTGGGAAAGCAGCTGAAGTGGGATTCCTCATCGTGGAAGACGGAGCATGTACGAATCGCAGAGATGAGTATCCAGTGATATTAGGGTGCAATGCTCTCCATGTGATCCTTCAAGAGGGAGACATCCCCACCAAAGATGGATGGAGTCTTATACAAGAAACTCTCCAGATGCCTAGAAAGAAAGTGACGCAAACTGCCACTTCCATGCTCATCACAAAGGGGGACGAGGTGATGCCACCACTGACGGTTCGACGGCCGCAGTGTAACATTGAACAAGAGACCCGCGGGTCTAGCGCTCACCTGAGTATCGCAAGTTCACCTTTCACGCAGTCACTAACCTAAATTATTCACAGCTCTACTAAAATTTGACCAGGCATTCTCAAGTAGAAGATGAAAATGTACAATAAAGGCCCAATTTTTTTTAAGATTCCTTAATTTGGGGGGATTGGGGCCCCCTGGGGCCCTCTGGGTGGGGCATGGTGCCCATTTTGATAAATTGAGATCCTGACCCCCTAGGGATGCTACCTGCCAAGTTTGACAAAAATCCATCATGAGGTTTTCAGGAAGAAGATGAAAATGTACAATTCAGGCCCCCATTTGGACCCTTCCAACCACCCCCCCCCCCCTACCCAAGAGGGGCATCCCTGGATCTCCTATGAACAAACTTGAAACTACAGTCATTAATGTACTCACTCATAGTATTATCTCAGCTCTATAACTTCTGATTCTAGAGAAGATTTATAAAGATTCCTTCATTTGGGGGGTTTGGGACCCCTGGGGGCCCCCTGGGTGGGGCATGGTGCCCATTTTAACAAATTGAGATCCTAACCTTCTAGGGATGCTACCTGCCAAGTTTGGTGAAAATGGGTCATGGGGTTCTCAAGAAGACGATAAAAATGTACAATTTAGGCCCCATTAGGACCCCTCCTCACCCCCTCCCCTGGGTCCCAAGGGGGGCACCCCTGATTCTGCCATGAACAAACTTGAAACTACAGTCATCAATGTACTAACTCATAGTATTAACTAAGCACTATCACTTCTGGTTCTAGAGAAGAAGATTTTTGCAGAATCCTTAATTTTGGGGGGCTTGGGCCCCCTGAGGGCCCCCTGGGTGGGGCATGGTGCCCATTTTAACAAATTGAGTTCCTAACCCCCTAGGGATGCTACCTGCCAAGTTTGGTGAAAATGGGTCATGGGGTTCTCAAGAAGAAGATGAAAATGTACAATTTAGGCCCTATTAGAACCCTTCCCCACCCCCCTCCCCTGGGTCCCAAGGGGGGCACCCCTGATTCTGCCATGAACAAACTTGAAACTACAGTCATCAATGTACTAACTCATAGTATTAACTTAGCTCTATCACTTCTGGTTCTAGAGAAGAAGATTTTTACAGATTCCTTAATTTTGGGGGATTTGGGCCCCCCTGGGGGCCCCCTGGGGGCCCCCTGGGTGGGGCATGGTGCCCATTTTAACAAATTGAGTTCCTAACCCCCTAGGGATGCTACCTGCCAAGTTTGATGAAAATCGGTCTTGGGGTTTTCAAGAAGAAGATGAAAATGTAAAAAGTTTACGCACGACGCACGACGGACGACGCACGACGGACGACGGACGACGGACGACGGACGACGCACGACGCACGACGCACGACGGACGCCGGACGAAGGGCGATCGCAATAGCTCACTTGAGCCTTTGGCTCAGGTGAGCTAAAAAGTTACAATACTGGAAGGGACTGATGTGATTGTGGACACATCATGGAAAGTACAACCTAATGGTACTGGTAGTGATGGTCTGGATGTGTTTGACAGCTGTATGCGAGTCATAGGACAAGAGCTACAGGTGACCGTGGCCAATCGCTCAATAGAGGAGATGCACATCGCTCAAGGCACTGTCATTGCAGAAGCAAGTGCAATCAGCAACGAAGAGGAAGTCATCATGAAAGAGCAAGATGGCATCATTCAGGTGATGGTGACAGATGTTGAAATTGAAGCTGGCGCAAAAAGAGAAGCAACCTCCGATCAATTGCTCCAGAATACCCCATCAGAGGCGGATACCATCCACACTTGCGCTGATGGCCAAACATTGAAACTCCCGCCTGGAGTTGTGCTTAGTCACACTGTAGATGGCATGGATAACATTGCCACCCTTCTGCATGAATATCAAGGAGTGTTTGCCTCATCTGAAATGGACTTGGGACTTTGCAGCATTATCCCACGCGAGATCAGAGGAACAGACCCATCCCTCATCAGACTCCCTTACTGCAGAGTGCCACCCAATCATGTGCCTGAAATGAAGATGCTACTACAGGAGATGCTTGACAAAGGCATTATCCAGCGTTCAAGCAGCCCCTTCGCTAGCCCTGTAGTGCCAGTACGGAAAAAAGACGGTTCCCTCAGGATTTGTATTGATTTAAAGACAACGTAACGCACGGACGATTCGTGACTCATTCCCCCTACCTCGGATCGAAGAAACACTGGAGGCATTAGGAGAGGCCAAATATTTCAGCTCACTTGACTTGGCGAACGGCTATTTTCAGATAGCGATGGAGGAGTCGTCAGTCGAAAAAACAGCGTTTCGAGTCCCATGGGGACTATTCAAGTTCCTCAGGATGCCACAAGCCCTCATGAACAGTCCAAGTACCTTTCAGAGGGTTATGGAGCTCGTGCTTGGGGAATTGAGTATGTCTGAAGTGATATTCTACTTAGATGATATCCTCGTCTTTTCATCGACACTTGATGAACACGTAGCAAGGCTGAGGAAGGTATTCGACCGGCTCATGGCTCATGGCCTAAAGCTGAAAGGGAAGAAGTGTCAGTTTCTAAAGAGAGAAGTGCAAGTCCTTGGCCATGTGGTGAGTGCAGAAGGCATATCAGCCGACCCAGCAAAGGTTGATAAAATCAAGAACTGGCCCACCCCCACATCCCCTAATGAGCTGCAGTCATTCCTGGGATTGGCGTCATACTACCACCAATTTGTCCAAGGGTTTGCAAGCATTGCAGCCCCCCTTCACTCGATGATTGGAAACCGTCAACCCCCTTCTAAGAAATCGAAGAGGTATCGAACGGCAAGCAAAATGGGAACAATGGATTTCAAGTGGCAAGATGAGCAAGAAAAAGCCTTTTCTGAGCTTAGACCGAAGTTAGCATCTGCTCCAGTACTTGGGTATCCCAGATGTGGTGAGAAGTTTGTGGTGGAGATCGATACATCATTGAAGGGGCTTGGTGCTGGTCTCTCACAGTATGGAGCAGATGGGAAACTACACCCTCTTGTATTTGCTAGCAGGAGCCTCCGACCTGCCGAGCGAATTACCCAGATTACTCCAGTTTTAAATTCGAATTGTTAGGTGTTGTGTATACATCACAATTACATGTAACACAATGGTGTATATTCATGTCATGTCAAAACGACTGGTTACAAGACTAGTGTGCAAATAAACCAGGGACACACATGTGAACTGCAGACAACTTGTGTCATGTCTTCTTTAATGTCTACCCTAAAGACATTACAAATTGGCGACGAGGATGTTGAGAAAAGTGCCAGAACTTCAGGGGACTTTAGAAGTTCCAGATAAGCTGAAAACTGGAAACAATGGAACAAAATTGCCTGCAGAAGGGGATCCTTTAGAACTGGTGGCATACAGCTTTGCAGTGCGAAAGTACACTAGCGCCCAAAATGGAGACTCCCATTATCGGCAGACTAGGCCAGTTTGACAGGACGAGAGAGCCGTTCACATCCTACATTGAGCGGATGGACATGTTCTTCATAGCCAACAACATAATAGAAACTGGTAGTCCTGCTACAGATCCGGCAGTTTCAAACAGGAAAAAGGCGATCCTGCTAACAGAGATTGGACCGGAGCATCATGGTATCCTCACCAATCTTTTGGCGCCAGTTAAGCCAAAAGATGCGCCATTTGAGACGATCATCTCCAGACTCCAAGAACATTTTAACCCCAAGCCACTGGAAATCGCAGAAAGTTTCAAGTTTGGCACCTGCAAACAAAAACAAGGTGAGACTGTGTCAGATTTCATCGTTGCATTGAAGAATTTGTCACTGCACTGTAACTTCGGAGAGTTTCTCGAGCGAGCGCTTCGGGATCGTTTTGTTTGTGGACTCTTGGATGAACGTATTCAGTCAAGGCTTCTCAGCACGCCTAAGCTATCGTTTGGGGAGGCGTGTAAGGTAGCTTTATCGATGGAGATGGCATCCATCCAGACAAAGGAGCTGCATCCAGTTGCAGCTGTACATCATGCTCAGTCTTCACGTTCCAGTTTCAAACTGAAGAAAGCTAGCAACAAGGCAAGCAACAAGACTGAACAGAGTTGTTACAGGTGTAAGGGAAATCATCCAGCGAGTATGTGTTCTTTTAAGAATGCTAAGTGTTACAACTGCCAGAAAGTTGGACACATTGCATCAGCGTGTCAACAGCCGAAACAGCAAAAGCCTGGTGAGCAACAGCGTAAAGGTGCCGTGCATGGTCTTGAAGCCAGCAATGCCAGCCTAAGTGCCGAGTCGGGTATCTACTGTGTTTATGCTGCGACTGAAACACCTCGATTTCATACTACTGTGTCGTTGAATAGTAAACCGATTGAGATGCAGATCGACACTGCCGCTGACCGGTCCATTATGAGTGTAGAACTGTACCAAGCGCAGTTCAGTCATGTTCCTCTCACAACGTGTGTAACTGAGTTACGGACATACTCTGGTGAACTCCTCGAGATTTGTGCCAAATGAGATGTCATGTTCAGTACAAGGGGTCATCCATCAATCTGCCAATTATCGTTGCGAACTACACAAACAAGCCGACACTGATGGGTCGTGATTGGCTTGCTGAGCTACAGCTGGATTGGAACAGCGTGTTTCACACCACATCTCCATCAAACGATGTGCTGCAGCGATTCAGTGCTTTATTCGAGGACAGCTATGAGGGCATCGTCGGTGAGGAGGCACATATTCGTGTCCGCCAAGATGCGCAACCTGTGTACTGCAAGGCCAGACCAGTACCATATGCATTTGGAAGCAAGGTTGAAGCAGAAATCAAGAAACTGGAGGAAAACGGGTGTTCTTGACGGAATTGAATACTCGTGGCATGAATTGTTGGCTCAAGTGTGAAAGTGAATGATCGCATAACTTCTTTCGTGGAGATGTATTTTTGCCCAAATGTGAGTGGCTCCATTTTCACTTTGCTGGGCAAACATTAGAGAGTAACCGCGTAAGCCTTCATTATGGTGAAAAATATTCAATATCAATATTTTCAGTTTAATTGGAAATATTAGCATTGAAGTTTTCATAATAAGAATAATGTACCATTTGTGCATTTGATCGCATTTCATATAATACAGATACATCAAGGAGAATGTGAGCACAATGGGATGCCTGGAAAGAAGTTACAGTGAGGCAATACCAGAGTACCTGAAGGACAGACCAGCTGGCTTCATAAAGCACTGCATGAAGAAAGTGGAGATGGCAAACACCCTTGACAAAGATGATGTTCTAAAGATATCAGACAATCATTATCAGGCATGTTTATCATGATTTGGGTGTATGTCTATGCATTGTTCTTTGTGTGCGTGAACATTCATTTCTTCTTTCATTCTGCAATACCTTTAAATCGAAAATGAGTCAATTGCATAACTGTAGACCTGCTTATAGATACCTACAGAGACATCCTCCCTATCATTTCTTTGCAGTTAGTTTATAATTATCTATATCGTGCACAACACATTGGAGTCCTATTTCTTCTATTTCATTGTCTTTCATCTATACCGATTAGCACGCTCCATTGTCTTGTCCCAGGTGACATGGTGTAGCTGGTCCCAGTTCATTTTCATACTATATCATGTGAGAAATGTAGTCTGTTCCACAGGAAGTAGCAGATGGCATGTTCAAATCGTACCTCTTTCAAACATTTCTCTTAATCTCGAACAGTGCACACATACCACTGAATGTATAGTTTACAGAGACTAATACCAAGAAACAATGTTCAAACATAATCTATATTTGCAATGTACGCATGAACAATGACGAATCTGGAAAAAAAACAAACATGAAGACTGATGTGTCTTTTGTGTGTGCAGTGACTCTCATGATATTGCAGGTGAAGAGTGAGGTCTTCTCCAAAAAGAAGATGTATGATGTCTACCTGAAGATCGAGAGTGGGCTCCTGAGCTGTGCTTGCATGGATTGGTCGTGGTCACACCTTCCCTGCAAGCATATGTTTGCAGTTCTCCTACATGGGCAAGGAGCAAATTGGTTGCAATTGCCTGAGATGTTCAGAGAGTCACCATTTTTCACCCTCGACAAGGAAGTAACATCTTACATTGGGATGACTCTTGAACCTGACGAGCATCATGAGGTGCCTCCAGTCGATTCGCAGTGCTCACTAGAGCCGTTGGAAGGAAGGGTGGGCCGAAAATCAGCCACGAAGCGGATTGCTCTCAGATGCAGAGAGAAACTGGACCTTATCAAGGACATGTCGTACATGTGCGACAATGTAGCAATCCTGCAGTATGCAGATGATCATCTGACAGCATTCGTAATGACACTACAGGACATGATGAACACAGATGAAGGCTTAGTCCCTGTCCCTGTTGTGCACAGTGTCAGATTCAGAAGAAAGATCACCCAAAGCCAGAGTAAAAGGGTAAAGGCTGCACGAGATCTACCTTTGCGCAAGAAGAAATCACAAAGATGAGTTGGAATGGCAGCAGACAGGGCAAAAGTAAACAGAAAGATCGCTACTATCATTGTTTTCGTGGAGGAAGAGAAATAAATGCTATGTTTTCTTTGCAGTTGTACCAACAGATGAAGGACAACATTTGAGTAGGCATACATATTATATATTCATCCGATCTGGTAGCAGGTCCTTCAAAAGAATGAAATGGTGTTAGACACAGTTCAATGAAAATAAAACAGACATAACCAATGAGTTGTTCACAACCATTACCGAGACAATTTGTTTTTGGATACTAAGTAGTATTGGACATGTATTACAAATTCTTCATGTTTTCACATGTATGCCACAGAGATATAACATGTTGATAACCGTGCGGGTTGAATCAGAGATCCATTTCCAAAATGATGTTGTCGAACAGCTGATTTGTTTCTCTTTCATGCCTTTGCAAGTTTCAAGTATGAGAGTGTGGTACTATCATAATTTCAAGTGATATACCCGATATATTGTGCTAAACAACAAATGCATTCAAAGCGCAAAGATCAATTTTTGAACGTGAATGTACAATGTTCAACGTATATTGTTATACTGATGTTCGGCACACCAGCTGACATGAATATCTTTTCTGTGTGTGTGTAATACTGTATAATGTACTGTTAATAGAGCTATTCACCTTTCACTTACAATGTATTTCACATAGGATTTACTGCATGGTCTGCTTTAGTTTATTTCAGACCTATTTTCCAATAATGCCCAATCAATAAATATCACTCCTCCATAATTTCACAATAAATACACTAATTTTTACTTAGAAACACAGACTCATTATTCTTTTGTTTCATGAGAGTGATGGAAAACCGAAATCCACTTGCCAATCAGAATTTATTATGGCTACTGCATAGCAGTTAAGATGCAAATATCAATAAAAAGAATTGCACACTGTATTATAACAATGCATGGTTTGGATTACACCAACTGTTACATGGTACTTGTAATTGCTGTGAATTTATCAGATTTTGTTTCATTTCATAACATACTTTCACGTAGTACAAGTAAATACAATGATTTTGCAGTACTGTTCATAATTTTGTTTAACGAATGAGGATTATTAAGATCCGAATTTCTTTTGCTAAATGCAAATAAACTGAGATGAAACATTGTGTTTTAAAAGAGAAAAGTAGCAGACGATATTGAAAACGTTTTATATTACAATTACACTGCAACACATTGTGTAAGAGCTTGCGTTTAAAAGAAAAAAAAATCAAAACGAGAATGTTTGCATGTAACTGAACGTTTATTGTGTTGAGGATGCAGTGTTGGGGAAACACCATTGTATTTTGTTTGTTTTTGCTTCCTTTTTTTTGGGGGGGGGGGGGAGTATGTATCTAATGGAAAATAATTCAACATTTCATATTGCATGGTTAAAGGTATCATAGATCAATTTGGAGAAAAAAAATATGTCAGGATAGTATGTAATCATGGCAATGGGTGTTGTACTTTAGTTCTGTCTGTGATGTGTGCGACCAAGAAATGTCTTGTTACAGAAGAAAAATAACAGAAAAGATTTCGCCGTCATTCAAATCCGATATGTTGAGTTTGTAAATTTTCTATGCGACGATATCTGAAGACTTATGTGTCCTTTCTTAAATGCGACCGACTAGTATATACTTGAAATGAATTTGTCAAATTTGCTGTTTATAGTGGCAAAAGATTCGGTAATGTCAGAACAGAAAAAATCTTAATTCGGTCTGAACGTGGTAGGCGTGTATTGAATGAATGTTCATTATATTGAACATGATCTGGTATAACAACAAATTTGAACCACTGAAATACTTGACTGACGAAGGAAGAAAGCATCAAGTTAATATGCAGTAAAGTATACCCTGTAAATTCTCCGTAATAGAAAGGAATATGAAAATATATATCATATATATATATATAATGTTTCCTCTATTTTGTATGCCTGCACTGCACTTTCTGATAAGTATCAAAGTTGAAAGCCCCACAATGCATATATATATATATATATATATATATATACAGATATATATTGTAACCAATGAAGAATGAGTAGATTAGGGTATTAGTAAGAAAACGGGTGAAAATTAGTCAAATATTGAAAGTTCTGTGATAGATTACATAATCGATCGATTGTTTTAACAATCGATCATGAATCGATCAGTTTCAAGGAAACTAACGATTATGGATTGTTTTATTAGAAGTTTTTAGAGGGGTAATAATCATTGGAGATGCGATTATGTTTATTGATAATCTTTAATATATATTATTGCTTTGTTACCTAATCATTTTTGTATGATGAGGAGGGTTAATAAGTGTTAGTATTTGAGGAAAAGGTCAGTAAGTGAAATGCGTAACTGTTTCGGAAATATAGCGGTCAGAAAATAATAAGAGGTCGAATTTGTAACGAGATAGCTGGGTGGGCCCAGGTGCGGGCCAAAGTGTGGATGATTAGTGTTGTTGAGTGTTAATAAAGCGTTGATTGTAGTGGACACTGCTGCCTGGACCGTTTCCTTTGAAGTCTGCTGCAGTATAACATAAGTATCGGTGAGTAGTGCAATGCAATTACGGTGCTGCTTGAATAGTATGCGAGTGCACTGTAGTGGTATCTGATAGTGGTATCTGCATTGGATGAGCTGCACTGGTACTGGTATCTTCGTTGGATGAATTGCGACTGGTAGTATTCTGGTAGTAAGCGAGTACAATGTAATTGGTATACATTGGCAGTAACCCAGCAATTTGGTAGATTTTAACGCTGTTCTCCAAGCCTGGTTGTATATTTCAACCAAACGGACCCCCAGCCTAGCTCGGACCATCCTGACCCTTCTCTAGCTAGTCGCCGGGGCCGGGTGGCACACACAGTATAAACATCATATTGAAGACTTTCGGTCATCTCCGAAGCCGCGCTTCCACGCAAACGCTACAACACTTAAAACGCGTCAAAAATTGATGCATTTTTCCACAAAATCTGCCATAACTTTTAAACTATTTAAGAATCAAACTTGGGGCGCCCGGATTCTGAAAGTGGACACTTTAGGGATTATTTATGTGTATATATCATTATTGTAACATTTGTAGCAGTGACGCAAATTTGATCAGAAAAGTAGCTTACGAGTAGAATTGTCTAAGGCGAACAGTCCAAATTTGACAAATTTGAGCATGTTTTGCCGTCTTGCAATTCTTCCAGACGGGATATCTCGAGAACGGAAGGTCGCACAAACTTGGGGCGAACGGTTTCAGAAAGTAGAGATTCTGCCCATTTTTGTGATATAAAAATCTTGTTCATTGGTTGAGCAGTCCTGATGCAAATTTGCAGTAAAGCTAGACTACCCAGTCACAATTGCTGTCATAGGGAACGTGTACAATCCATACAGAACTATCACGTAATGAGACTACCAACAAAAATTTGAGCCGTTGACCTTCACTGTCTGCCGTCGTCAGCAGTGTGAATTCCTGTGATTTCAAGCTTTTGTTTCTCGCCAAATATCATTTTCGACGCAATATCCAGATACAGTTGTATGTGAGACATTATCTAGATACGTAGCAGCCTTATTAAAAACATAACTGTTAAGTTTGGGAGCAAAAAACAACCGAATATATTCCACATTCCATCTCATTTTTCGATGATGGCTCTAGTCGGATTGGTGCATTTCCTTCGGAGGTGGTAATAATGTAAGTACAATGTCATGTAGTTGCAACGGTCGCATGCCAC
This sequence comes from Diadema antillarum, assembly GCF_040938485.1. Lineage (NCBI taxonomy): Eukaryota > Metazoa > Echinodermata > Echinoidea > Diadematoida > Diadematidae > Diadema > Diadema antillarum. The sequence continues at coordinate 416,987 of NW_027271519.1, forward strand.
CTGCCGTCTGCAATCGGGTGCTTATATACACGTGTTGTACACAGGTAATCAACTGAAATAATGTTGTAAAGGAATGATAAGGTCATAGACTATATCATATCAACTGTAGATTTAACCCGATTTCTGTCGCTTACACACACAACACACAACGCATGAAATTATGTGAACATGATGTCCCTCCACACACGGTGCTGCAGGCCACCCCCATCAACGTGTTGATTAGTCACGCGCCCCACACGCACTCACTTTCGCCAGCGTCTGCTACCTCAGATTTTCTGCGTGAATTAGGGCGAAAGTTTTCAATATGATACACTAGCAAAGGAGAGAAGGCTACAACATATATATATACAGGCCTCGAAATAGGATTTTGGAGGGGCAAGGCCATTTAGAAAAGGGCACTTTTTTCAAGAGGCCAGGGCACTTAAGTCAGTCAGAGGGGCACCAAGGCCACATTGGAAAGGGCATGTTTGGTGTTTATGAAAAAAGAAAGAAGAAAAACAAACCGAGAAAAACAAACAAACACACACACACACACACACACACACAAAGTGCAACACACAACAAAAACCTCTTCCCTACAGCTGTAATACATTCCCGATCTCCGCGTTTCTATCAGGTGAAACAACATTTTTAAAACGGGAATAAAACAACAGTAGGTATTGATTGAAACTCGACACCCTTTCAGGCCAGCCAGGCTGCCACACCCTCTTTTCAGACGCATGCCATTTTATACCAAAACTCGATAACGAAACGACGTATAAAGAATCATCGTATAGCCGACAGACCGTTCAGACATTAATTTCGACCGTTCTGGGAAACGTCGTATAGATGTGCAGTTTCCCACTACGCATGCTGTTATAGTCATGAGTGACAGCTGTGGGGTCACCTTTCGTGCGTGCTCCCATTAAGCCCCGCCCAGTTATACCGTTCTATGGTCGCCATACGTTCAGACGGACATGGAATGCTGATTCGTTATCGAGTTCTAGTTCGAAACGATGCTCTGACCGTCGTTTCGCTATACGTCGTTTCGTTATACGTCGTTTCGTTAGTCAGCGTTCAGACGTATAAATTCATCGTATAGCTATACCGTTTTGGTATAGCTGTACCATTCTAGTATAATTTTTTTGCGTCTGAATGCCCTGTGAAACTTCAAAGCACATTCCGACAGCTGGCTGGCAAAACCACAAGGCAAAGGAATTTGCGTGCGCGTGTAGATTGCTATGATTAGTCTGTGACAGACAGTTCATGACCTCCAAGAATGCGCCAGTACGTGCGGTTTCTTCTGTTGATTGGTCTCTCTCTCTCTCCACCCCTCCCCATTCCCCAGTCTGGCACACCTTGGCATCGTGGGATTTTTCTTTTTTCTTGGTGAACTTGGAGTTCACTCTTTACTACTCTATCTGAATATGCGCTGCCTAGCTAGTACATACTCGCGGCCGCTGCGCTGCGGAGGCAGTTGGGACGGTAAAAGCCGGTCGGGCGTACATGTACGTACACGTCGTCTCGTATCTCGGAAAGATACTTTGAGTTTGAATCAGATACATCGGGACGCGAGTGAACTGAAGGTATGATATTTGAGATCAGGAAAGTTGTTCAAGCTTATTAAAGAGACTTTGAGAAAGGGCATATCATACGTCATAAATAATAACTTTCATTCTAAAAGGGCACCACGGCCCCAAGAAAAAGGGCACATTTTTTTTGGCCGTAACTTTGATAAAAAAACAAAAGGCATTGCGGCCAACGAGAGGGGCACCGACGGCCATGGCCATCGGTGGCCGTCGGTTAATTCGAGGCCTGTATATATATATATATATATATATATATATATATATGTATATGTATACATACATACATATATGATCGGCGGAACATTGGGGGCCATGGGGGCTAGGGCCCCAACAATTTTTTTTTTTGGTGCACCATACAAAGGAATACATATGGTGTCATCACTTTGAGCCCCCACACATTTTTTTTTTTTAAACCATGAAGTACATAAGTGACACTAAATAAAAATAGGTAGAGCTTTTGAGGTGTGAGAATGGTAAGGTTATACGTTTTCGCACTGAGAACCTTTATCTCTTTTATTATTTCTTATTCTTTTTTTTTTTGTTTTTGTTTTGTTTTTCAGCTTGTCAGCTATAAAAACCTGGAAATAGAAGAGGCCAACACTTTTTAAAACACTCCGCTGGCCCTGTATGTTATATATATATATGCACACATACACATATACATACATACGTACATGCTTATTGCAATTTGATGTGAATTGAACGGAGGGAAATCTACACATTTGTGTGTATTCGGAGTCCTTACAAATTTCGTGTTCCCTGCCCCCTCCCCTCTCCATTTCCATCTGCATGCATGCCTTTAAGTTAGAAAACGTCTGAGTTCCTTCACTCACCAATACATGCTTTTGATTTTCGTCCTGCATTGTACAAGTATAGGCACGGTATAAACTCACGAACCCCAGTATACAAATAGCATCTGAAATCATTCAACAGCTATACACATCAGTGCACAAAAAAAACCCTGAGAAACATAATTTTCCTTATTACAAATTAAAAGAAAATAACATTGTGTAGAACTATTTTGTCACATTCAGCTGATTTGTCTTATTGTGCTGCCGTTAATTGTGGGTGACATTAGGCCCTACAGATTTAAGGAACATGCAAGTTTTGCTCGGTCTTCGGCAGGGTGCATTCAAATGTATTTTGTTAGTCATATTACAGTGTAGTACTTTAGCAATGATTGACATGTGATGCCATAACCAGAATCTTTTTTGTTTTTATTGAACAATAGATATACAAAAATGGGTATGAACACACTTGAAGCAACAGAACAAAGCACAGGCAGGGTATGCCTGAAGATCAGCTAATAGCAGAAAAACTTGACAGGGGACAAATTGTCCATTTCTTGCAGGAAGACAAGGTATTACTTGCAGGAAAGTATCGTGAAGCAAGTGACAGATCTTCTGAAAAGCCAAAAACAGTGCATATGCTGACAACAATGCATGATTGCAGTACTGTTCGCATAGGAAGAATGACAAGACATGACCCTCCTCAGGCTATTGTCAAACCAAAATGTGTGTCCCAGTACAACATCCACATGTGTGGTATAGACAAGACAGATCAAATGCATGGACTCAAGAGCCTCTGCCCCATGCGCAAAACTTTGAAATGGTACCAAAAACTTTTCATCAGACTACTCTTGCAGATGCAATTGAATGCATATAAACTCATCAAAAAAGAGAATCCCAACAACAAATGTTCACTCCGTTAGTTTGTCTACAAGGTAGCAAAATCTTGGGTACAAACACCTACTGTCCAGCAACAAGGAGCACCACTTGCCCAGAGTGAAGATGGTGTTCCCTTGAATGGAAAGACCCACATGCCCTGGACAGTTCCATCCTCTGAAAACAACAAAGGCAGGGCACAGCGAAACTGCAGGGTGTGTACAGCAAGAGAACATCGCACATCAACAACCATCATGTGCAAGACATGTGTGGTGCATCCAAGACACCAAACTAAACCTGGCCTTTGTATCAAAGTCTGCAAAAAATGTCAACATTCAGCTAATAAGAACTGATGGGAGGTATGGCATAGCCAAAAGGACCTACTGAAAAATGCCTAAAAATAGTCTCACTTGAAATATACATTCGATTGTCAAAAGGAGACCAAAATAAAGTTTAGCATACTAGACTTTTTGTGAGCTCAAGACTCTTCTTTGTGAGCAAGTTTTCCAGGACCTTTCCAGGATCACCACAGGCCATCAGGATTTCCATAGGACATCCAGGATGACATGACTGGGTGAGTAAAATTTGTATATTTATACCTCTATTCAACAATTTCTTCCACAAAATAAAAATTATGATGAAAACAATGAAAAATAAAGGTAAAAAACAGATTCATAACCAATATACTCATACATGTCATATTCCCGAAAATTGCTCAGCACCAGGGGGTATGAGTGTGAATTAAGCAAACAGCAGTCAAGTGGTTGATTGTTGTTAAGAATTCATTTGTTTTAAAGGGAGAGTAATATCTTATTGCCACTGGCATGGACTCCGCCAGCTCCGAGCGCAAACGTGCAATCCTCGCCCATTGCCTGGGGACTGAGGGTCAGCGGGTGCTAGAGCAGCTCACCGGCGCTGACGGCCAGCCACACAGCAAGTTTGATGCGGCTGTGAAAGGACTGGAGGGGTACTGGGACCAAAAAGTGTCTGTACTTTTAAAAGGAAGCCACATACCTGAGAAATTTCTCAAAATTCCCGCTGCAGTCAACGAATGAGAAATTGCAGCCCTACGACAAGTTAACAATCGAGGTTCTTGGAATTGTCTCTCTTCCGGTGCGCTACAAGGACACTGCCATTGACCATTTTCCGTTCTATGTCACCCGAGGATGCAGCCTCATGGGAGTGAACCTCTTTGATCGGCTCGGGTTTAAGCTCCATGATTCTACGGTAACACGCATCAATGCAGTCACAACCGGTGATTACCAGCAGCGCTCTCCCAGCCCTCATCATAAACCGTCAGCAATTTTGGGGAAGTACGGGGATATTGTCACGCACCCCGTGTCGATCAGTCCGTGCGCCCTGTATCGCAATCGCTGCGATGACTGCCATTCGCGATACGGGCAGAAGTTTCCGCGGAACTTCAGCGATTGCAAACAGATGGAATCATAGAGCACATGGACTCATCGCCGTGGATTTCGAACCTCGTAATTGCACGGTGGAAAAATGGCGAACTGAAACTCTGTGTCGATCTCAAGTCTGCATCAACAAAGCATTGATCCCCGACAAGTACCCGCTACCGACAATTCAGGAACCTTCAGCATCATTCCACGGATCTATGGTCTTCTCGAAAATTGACAAGCATCACAGTTACCTGCAGGTGCCATTAGGAGAGCAAAGTCGACATCTCACGGCATTTATCACGCATGAGGGCGTCTTTCCGTACAAAAGGATGCCGTATGGTTTGAGCTCAGCGCCAAGTGTATTCCAGAAGATTGTAACATCTGTCCTGTCAGGCACAGAGGGGACAGTGAATCTGCTCGATGACGTCGTCGTACACGGCAAGGACCGCACAGAACACGAAAAGCGTCTGAACGAGGTTCTCGAGCGCTTCGAAAAGCACAACCTGACATTGAATGCCGACAAGCAGATATCGACCTCCTTGGCTACAAAGTGTCCGCATCAGGAGTGAAACCGACACATGACAATGTGGAAGTGATTCGCGCACTCCCAGCCCCTACAAAAGCAAAGGAATTGTCGTCGTTTCTTGGTACAATGAATTTCTATGGCAAATTTGTGCTGCAGTACGCAGTGATCACGGAGCCCCTTCAACGGCTGCTGCGAAACAACGCGGAATGGGAGTGGACTACTGCACAGCAAGACGTGTTTGAAGCGCTCACAGCAAAGATAGCAGCCCCGCCAGTACTTGCTCACTTCGATCCAAGTGCAGCCACATTCGTCACGACCGACACGTCTGGTACTGCCGTAGGAGTCATGCTTTCACAATTGATCGAAGGAAGCGAACACCCATCGCATTCGCGTCTTGAGCATTAATGGACACCGAACGTAAGTACAGTAAAGGTGAGTGTGAAGCGCTTGCATGCATCTATGCTACTGAACATTGGCATATGTACTTGTATGGACGTCACTTCACACTTCGCACGGACCATCAAGCCTTGACTACGTTCTTGAACACTTCAGGATCTGGACATAGACTGCTCCGAATCTATCGCTTGTCAGACAAACTGCATCAACACGACTTCGACGTTGAATACCTTGCAGGTAATCGCAATTGCGTCGCAGACATGTTGAGCTGTATGCCATCAGCTCCAAGCAACGATCGCGATAAAATCGTAACAAGCGACATAGATGAATTCGTCTTCTCCGTGATCTAAAACGCGACCGCGAAGCTTGTAACGCGAGAGGAACTGGAAGCTGAATCTCGCACGGACTAAACACTGAAACAGGTATGTCAGTACCTGAAATCGGAGTGCCCAAGCAAAGTTCAAGATGAACTCAAACCCCACTATAGGGTAAGACACGAACTCGCAGTGTACGATGGTGTATCAATTGCACACGGCACTCAAGCAGTCGTACCGAAATCGCTGCGACATCGGGTCATACAGTTGGCCCATGAAGGTCATCCCGGCATCATGAAGATGAAGCAGAGATGTCGCGCGTCAATATGGTGGCCCGGAATTGACACGGAAGTAGAACATTTTGTGAGGGACTGCGAGAGCTGTATGCTGAGCGAGAAGGCAGCTATCCCACATCCAGCTCACTTACAACCTACGCCATGGCCTACCGAACCGTGGGAATCGATTAAAGTTGACATATTCGGTGAGGTCGTTGCAGCTCCAGCCGGACAGCGATTCTTGGTAGTCGTCCACGATCTCTATAGCAAGTGGCCTGAGATAGCAGCAACAGGCTCAATCACCACTGAGTTGGTCATTGCTATCCTAGAAACTTTGTTCACGAAATGGGGACTGCCAGAAACCATGACCACGGATAATGGACCTCAATTTGTGTCAGCTGAGGTTTCCAAGTTTCTTTTGCACTACGGAATTCATCACCAACGCACTTCACACTACCATCCGCAATCAAACGGCTTCGTAGAGCGATTCAACCACGTGATCAAAGACAGTGTGAAGGCAAGCATGTCAGAAGGTAAAACATTTGACCAGTCAATCCAAACCCTTCTGCGTACGTACCGATCAACCCCCCACTCGTTGACCGGCAAAACCCCAGCCGAGCTCATGATTGGGAGGAATATCAGAATGCCTCTCAGCGTTCTCCAACCACCACGGGAACCGGCAGAGAAGATCAGACTGAAAGATAGCAAAATCACAACAAAACAGCGGAGAGCAAAACAGTACACGGACACGCGCAAAAACACGAAACCAGCTCAATTCCGAGTCGGCAACTGGGTGCGCATGAAGCAGCCGATTCGCAGCCACAAAGTATCATCAGCGATATCACAGCCAAAACAAGTCGTGCGCAGACTGGGAGCGAGTGCATACATCTTGCACGAAGGAACGCGCTGGAATGCAAGACGCTTGATCTCCAGCTGAGGAAGAGGCAATAGCAACCTCGTGAGCGAAGCGAACCAATTCGTCTTTGATGACAGCGACCCCCTACAACATGGGACAAACAACGAACCGCCACTTCGCCGATCGCAAAGAGTGAGACACCGACATTGGATGATATCTGGATGATTTTGTTTAATGAAGAACAGTAAACTAATAACTTCAAACTGCATGCAAAATTTTGAAATCAAAAGAGAATACCCGGATTTCGGACAATATGATTTTTGGAATGCTGAAACTGCAGTTTGATACAGTTTGTAACATTATATTATTATCACGTTTATTGGAAAACTCAAAGACATCCTCAACTTCCAAAATGTGCCTGGAATCTGCCATGCCCTGGTGACATCACTTCAGGAGAAAAAGCAATCAATACCCAAACTGGTCAGCCTACTCAAGACGGATACCCTAGACAAGGTCTACACTGTTAAAACTGGTCGACAGTCTGAGGTAATTCCTGCAGGAAAGACAACCCTACTAGCAGTACATATGCGACCTAGACCAATCAGAGAAAGGATGACTGTTCTCTTTCAACCAGATAGGAATTCTGCGAACACCACAGGACTGGAAATGGAACCGGGTTTAGTTCAGTTGTGACCGGGAAACTCTTGCTGCCTGCAAATACCTATTCACAACCAGACTCACAGGGACATCATCTTTGCCCGCTGCACCCCACTGGGTCAGTTACAACAGGTCAGGAGTATCCTTCCCACAGATTCACCCTTACCCAACAGTACCAAAGGCACCTGTATCTTCTGTTTTAACTGGTGGGGAATATCACCAAGGCACGGGTTTTGACTTTAGCCAACTCACCAAAGATCAAAGACGTGCAGCTGAGGAACTATTACAGCAAGAAGCAGGTGTTTTCTCTACTGGAGACGACGATATGGGGTGCATTCCTGATTAGCAGATGAAGATCCGGTTAACTGACAACATCCCGGTGCAGAGAACCTATCAGTCAATCCCCCGGCCACTGTATCAGGAGGTGAGGACGAATTTACAGGACCTCATTGAAAGGGGGTGGATTGTGAAATCTGAGTCTCCATATGCATCCCCGGTGGTATGCGTCCAGAAGAAGGGTGGTGGGCTGCACCTTTGCGTAGATTATAGGGGGCTGAATAACAAAACTATCCCTGACCGCCAGCCCATTCCCCTTATGCAAGATGTCTTGTGGGTTGGCAGGTAATGTTTGGTTCAGCACCCTTGATCAGGGCAAAGCATACCATCACTAGTCAGTGATATCTAAAACTGTTTTGTATAATTTTCAACCTTTTATTCAATTCTATAAGATAAGTACGCTGCTGTGTTACTGCAAGGTTTTGGTTATTGTCTTCCCAACGTGCCTAGTATATATGTAAGTTTTTCGTTATTTTACTGTTTGAGACAGGAAAGATGCAGTAAGCAGTAGGTTTACTGCAAGGTTTTGGATATTGTTTGTTAACATGCAGAATGTATATAAGTTCTTAGATTCATGATACGAAAGGAAAGTTCATAAGTTAGGTTTCGGTTCATATGTGTAGTGACAACATATGTTGCTCGTATTTTTGGGAGAGGATGTCGTACAAGGCTGTACAGTTCTAGCTGTTAATTTTGGTCTGGAGTTAGCTCAAACAGATCATTATGTCTGTAGGTGAAAGTGTTACATCGCGAAAGGATTTAGTTTTATTTGTCAGGCAGTCTTAATTTAATTTTGTTAGGATGTTTGAGTATACAAGTGGTCATACCTTGCTGGATTCATTTTGAAGTTTTAAACGAAGTTGAATTGTTTCACTTATTATTTTGATCGAAAGAAAGAAAGAAGTGATTATGCCAGTGTATTGTTATGTAGACATGTACATGTACACTACTGGTGGTTAAAGCGCAATAGCGCCAACTAGTGTTCATTGCAATAATCTGTGACTGGCACTACGGTTGATAATCACAAATACAACCACTGTTTACATGATCGAAGATCATCCAGTAGCCTCTTCTTAATTGCAATGAGTATCAGAGAATATAAATGCACATTACTCGGAATCCTGTTAAAAGTAAAATGCAATGCTTTGAAAGTAATCAGTGCAGATAATTCAGAATCCCTTTGTGTAGAATTTACAGACTTTTCTGGGTCTAAGAATGCTATTGGTCCAGCGCATCAGCAGTTAGAAATTACGCACAGTTGGCTGAAAGGATGCAGTGCTGTATATTATACAAGGAGAGGTCTCAAATGGAATCATGGCAGAGCTATATCATTATCGCAAAAAAAAAAAATCCATTTCTTGGAAGACTGTTCTTGATGAGTGGTGGTGTGGGCTTTTTCCAGAGAAACTGATGAAGTACCACCAATGGGAACTGTCCAAAGCAGTTGGAAAAGTGTAGCTGCAAAGAAGCAAATATTGACTAGGGATTCATCAAGAGAATTGTTGGAGGAATTTTTAAGAACTCCCTACAGCTATCCAACAAAACAAAAAAAAAAACCATCAAAGAGGAGCAGCTGGAAAATGAACATACCGATGGAAATGAGCCTCCCCTGGCTACTCACAATGACAGCTGGGATGACACTTTGAGCGCATGTGACGATGTTTCGTCACCTCACTTGTTAAGAAAGCATGGGGATACACTTGCTGTTCTTCATGAACTTTTGGAGACTGAAAAAAGGGAGAAAAAAAAGACCTAGAAAGGCAATTACTTGAAGTGACAAGTGAAAGAAACGGAGCAGAACAGTTGAATGATGAGAATGCAGCCAGAGTCAATAAGGCAGAAGGAGCTGTAAAAGAAATGATGAAGAGTCACCAAAAGGAATGTTCTAAACATCAGAACAGGTTGAAGAAGGCTGACAAACTGTGTAAGCAGTTAGAGAAACAGAGACACCCCATTCACCGACAATCGCCCTAGCAGGTCCTGGTGGAAGGGATTCAAGGCTTGCCATCCAAACATCGCCCTCCGTGTGCCACAACCGATTGGGAAAGAGTGATGTACCTTGACACCACGTGCAGTAGATGGCTGGTTCTCAAGACTGGAGGGATATCTACTGGATCAGAATGCACGTAGCATTATGGAGGAGCCCAGGAGGATCTTTAACTGTGATGAGAGTGGGTTCGCGCTTGGAGGGCAGGCCAAAGAGAAGATTATGGCCAAAGTCGGGTGCAAGATCGTACACAAGTTCAAACACTCTTCGAAGGACCAGGTTACCGTCCTTGCCACCACCTCCGCAAGTGGGACATATCTCCCACCGTTTGTTCTGATGCAAGGGAAGAGAGCGAGGAAGGGAGATAACCCGCCAAAAGGGCTGCCTGCAGGAAGCATCATCCATCGCACCAATAAAGGCTGGATAGACTCACAGTTGTTCCTGAAGTACCTGGAGGAGACTTTCATCGCAAAATTTGCTTAATAAATCCAATCCAAACAGATATATTTTAGGATTTAACCTTCACTTTTGACCTTTGACCTCTGGCCAATTTCACTAAAAAACTAATCAAGTAATTGCCCCACCATAAGTCATCCTTGGACCAAGTTTAATGAAATTTCCTTTATCCAGTCTTGAGTTATTGCGTAAACGGATACAATTTCATGATTTGACCTTGACCTTTGACCTCAGCCGATTTCATCCAAAATCTAATCAAGTAATTGCCCCACCATACTTTACATCTGGACCAAGTTTGGTAAAATTCCATCCAATATTACTCAAGTTTTCGCGTAAACAAATGCGGACGGACGGACGGACAGACGGACAACTCAAAAACGTAATGCCTCTGGCATCCTTCGGGCGGAAACATAAAAATGTCAGGCTGAACAAAGAAAAATGCAAGTTCAACAAATCAGAAGTCATATACATGGGTCACATTATCACTTCTGATGGTCTAAACCCAGACCCAAGCAAAATTGAAGCACTTTTGAACTTGCAACCACCCATTCCAGCCCCTGGAATTCTATGCATTCCCCTCCTCCTTTAGCCTTGTTGCATAGTGTCCCTAGAAAATCAAACAAAATGGTGTTAGGGAAATTTTGATAGTGCCTAAATATCAACGGCCTACGGCCAACGGCCAACGGCCACCTGCCGTGGTATACCAGACTGTGTAAAAGGCTACTGGAGGAGCCCTGGGAATTGCGAAAACACCAATTGTTAACTCAACCCATTATGTGCAGACCCCATCCACTTAATACCCATGTCTCCCTCTTATGTTGCAGAGTTGGAGCAAACATTTTGTAGCTCAAGGGCTGACAGGAGAGACTGCAAAACATACTGGCAGCTTCTCGGAGGAAGTCTACAAAGGATCAGTACATGGTAAACATCAGGAAGTGCCCAAGGATGTGCAGTGGACATCATTTATTTTGGACCCATACGAAGGTGGGAATTTGTTTGCTATCTTTAATTCCCTTTACAAGAATGGAGCAAGTTACAGCACCATACACACATCAAGCAGTGCACTCGCATCAGCTGTCCTTTTATGGGATGAGAAATGCATTATTTCTACATGCCCTTGGATGTGCCAGTACTTCTAGGGCATCTTCAATCTCAGACCACCAACACCGCAATACAGCTTCATAATTATGGGATGTAGGGAAAGTGTTGAACTACCTCAGATGAGTAACCCCAGCTCACAAGATTTCATTGTGTAAACTGACACACAAGGTATGCTGTTTACTCATTCTGAACTCTGCCTAAAGAGTGCAAACGCTTTCATACTTAACCCTCAACAGTGTGAGAGTATATAAAGCAGAGTCATCCTGGGAATGTTGGTGTGAAGCTAACACCAAGAGCCACTCCTGATAAGAAACTCTGCATCGTACACTACATCAAAGAATACATGTACAGGACATGCACTTTGAGAAAAAAGGAGAAAAGACTGTTTGTCACCTACAATCCATCACTCGATGGATTAAAGCAGTGTTAAAAGCATTGGGTATCAACAGTGACGTCTTCAAGGCACCCTCAACAAGATCAGAGGTAACCTCCTCTGCCAAGAGGAATCAACTTTCCATTGCAGACACACTCAATACATGCTAGGTGGAAAAGTGAATCCACCTTTAGGAACTTGTATCCAAAACCCACTGTTCAGGGAACTTCATTTGAACAGGCAGTGATAGGACAGCACACCCGCAGTTGGCGACATGCTTCAGCTCTACAGGCAGAATAAGTAAAATTGCCCCAAATGATATACTGTATAAGCTGTTATTTTTGCAAATTTCACAAGCTTTGGGCTGATTGCGAAATTAAAGACAAGTGAAAATATTACCTTGTCATACCTTCTGTACAAATTGATGACAAAATGCATCCAACGATGGCTGGACCAGAACGAGGCTGTTACACCGGCCAGTACGTACACATCCTATTACTAGCTAATTAATCCACCAAGTATTGCACTGTTTCGTAATAATCATGCCTTGGTAATTTGTGTATTGTATGTGCTTTTCGTCAGGTTTTGGGCAATTCCATTACGCCACAGTGAGGAAATTGGCCTCTTCTGAGAGATAAACACTTCACTTCAAAGTAAGCCGGCTAGAACTACTGTACTAGTACGGGGCTCGAGTTTTACAACTACGGTATAATTTTATGCTCACTGTGATTGAAGTGTTCTTCCCGGTCTTATCATGGACCCGCCCTACATGTCACGCTAGCGTGGTCAATTCCCTTTTTGTTCAGCAGGTGAAAAAAATCCCTTCATGTGCAGAGGGACTCGTAATAATACAGTAAATACAATGTTGTCGCCAACGCCTATTTAAGGTGCATACCCGTTTCAGTTTGATGGGCATGCCCGATTGTGTGGCTCTTCCATACACGTGGTTAACATTGTGGGTGTCTACTCTGATAGCCAGGGAATTGATCATTGAGACTGCAAGATGTGTGCAAATCTGATGGGTGCGGCGCAGGTGTGTGTGTGTTCATCAGACGAGTTTCTGAGGGAAAATCGTGACATTCATAAAAATTTCATTCACAAATCATTACTAGTACTAGTAAATGGCAAGAGAAAGTTTTTGCATGCCGCGGACTACTCACTAAGACTGAAGATACATTGAGCAGTGAACCATCAAACTGACCTACTGGTACTAGGGAAATCAATTTTAACTTACAATACTAGTTATTGTTTGTTTTTTATCATATATATATTAGAATTATAGTCGTAGCCTGTATGTATCCGAGGCAAAATTTGTTGACAAGATTTTTTGGTTAACAATAGGCCCACAAAAAAAGGCATAATTTAACATTTTCCAAGTAAAAGAAAAAAAAAATCTGAGCTGTATGACCCTACATGCGAATCAAAATATTGATGGGGTGTAAAATGGACCTGTGAAAAAATATACTAGTATGCTTCAAGGTTATTATTCAGTGCTTCAAAACGTGATATCCTAAAATATCACCTCCATTGACAACTGTGCTAGAATTATTGTCAACAATAAATACAATTTTCATTATACAGATATCTTAATCGTTAATGTGTGCGTGACTTTAATTGTTTTTTCATTCTTGGATTTTTTTTTTCATCCAAGACAATAGTAAACTGATGTGAATGTAATTGTTTACATTTCTTTTAAATTTAGGACCTTAATGTACGCATCTTTCATTCCCCTGATGGTGGACTCATTGACATCCTTCTCGAGCTCGGCTGAAAACTTTCATCTGGCAGTAGCCACGCCGTTCTCAGCAGCAAACCGACCAATTATTGGTCGGACGAAGACAGAAATGTAATTACTTACATTTCTTTTAAATGTGTGGGGAGGGGGTTCGCAATGCTACTCGCAATGTTTGCTTGTGTTTTTAACATTTCACCTCGCTAACATGCTACAAGAACAGTACATCACATGCATGCGCATGGTTCTGCTGATCAACGACTGTGCATATGACCATAACGGTTGTGCGGCGTGGATTCTTGTTTAATGTTTTTACACAGCATGCACGCTGCGCGTACACATTGTCAGTAGCTAGCTAGCTGGTTAAGGTAATCTGTATTTTTCTCGTGGTAGGGTTTCATTATTAACAGTCAAGATGCTTCGATATTTCAAGCCTGGAAGCCAGCGACCCCCGAATTTGCCACTGCCCAATGATTCACATCATGGTCTACCACCTCCTGTTGTCAGAGCTGCGAATGATAAGATCAATGAAGTCCTGGAAGGTGGACATACATCATCGACATCATCATCATCAACTTCGTTTAGTACTGAATTTTAGCAGTAAAAACGACGCAGCCCATACGGAGTGTACAGTGTTGAACTCCACGCAAAAATTGGTCGGTTTGCTGCTGAGAACGGCGTGGCTACTGCCATATGAAAGTTTTCAGCCGAGCTCGAGAAGGATGTCAACGAGTCTACCATCAGGGAAATGAAAGATGCGTACATTAAGGTCCTAAATGCTACATCTGAGTCTCCCTCCAAACTGCCCAAAGGAACAAGGGGAAGGCCACTTCATCTTGGGAGAGAGTGGGACGACAAAGCGAAGAGCTTCATTAATGCTGTTCGGAAGAGTGGGGGTAGCATCAGTACAAAGTTGGTGCTTGCGGGCACTAAGGGCCTTTTGCAGGGAGCAAAGCCACCCATTCTGAAAGAATACGGAGGAACTCTGACTTTAGACAAGACATGGGCTCAATCTCTGCTAGACAAAATGGGTTACTCAAAGAGAAAAGGCACCAAAGGCGTCAAAAATCGTCCTACTGACATGGACGAAATTGCCTGCAGATTTCATCGTCGGATAGGGCGCTGCTGCGTGAGAAAATTAAACATCCCCGATAGCTTGGTAATCAACTGGGACCAGACTGCTGTGGATGTTATCCCAGCTACGTCATGGACTATGCATCCAAAAGAGGACAAACAAGTGCCCATCAAAGGTAGCGATGACAAGCGCCAATACACATCATTGCTGGCATGCACACTCAGCGGTCGCTTTCTCCCACCACAGGTGATCTACCAGGGGAAGACTGTGCAATGTCACCCACCGGTGCAGTTCCCATCCGACTGGGATGTATGGCACACTGAGAGCCATTGGAGCACCAGTGACACCATGATCTGGTACGTGGACAAGGTCATCGTCCCTCATGTCTCTCACACAAAGTAGACGGATGACCTACCAGCAGACACCAAGCCACTGCTGATCTTTGATGTCTTTAGGGCCCACCGCACCAAGGAGTTCCTGGATCACTTGAATGAGTTGAGTTTCCTCTAAGTCTTTGTGCCCGCAGCTTGCACAGACATCCTGCAGCCGTTGGATGCAACAATCAAAAACGTGTACAAGAAGGAGATACAGGGGAAGTTTGCACACTGGTATGCATCAAGAGTGGCTGAGGGCATTGAGGATGGGGGTGCGGTTGGTGATGTCATCAGATTGATTGATCTTCGTACATCAGCTATCAAGCCACTCCACACAACATGGATGATGAGGGTGCATGATGTCGTGTGCAATGATCCTGATCTGATCGTGAAAGGTTTCCAGGAGACAGGAATTCTTACAGCAGTAAGAGATACACGACTCCAACCTGTTCCCGCGCTGGAAGACAGCGATGCCGAGGAAGGCTACTGGGAGGAGTAACTTTCATACTCTGACCCAAACTGTTAGTTGTTCCATGGTTTTAACATGTCTTCATGTTGCAGCTTTGAATTAATAAACTATGCCATGGTTTAATAAATGATACTGAAATTGTAGCATTAAATTTGCATTCATTGAGCTTTTGAAATTCTTCATGCCAGTGTTCATGTGTGGGCATTTATGCTCGAACTCAAATTTTGGAGGATATTGACACTGTGTTTTCATCATGCCACTTTTCATGTGTTGGAAATTATAATGAAACTTTTAACATTCTTTGAGAGCAATGCACATATTAAGTTTACATGTCACATTTCATAAGTTGGAATTTATGATGGAACCGAGACATTTTGAGGAACATACATTGTTTTGTGAACGAAAGCGCACTTGAGTATTTATGCCACCTGGATGTAGATTTTATACAATCCAGGATTTCAAGGACTTCCGACCCCATCAGGGAGGGAAATATTTTCCAAATTGGTGAGTACAATTTTACTGCCTATTTTATAATTGGTAAAGTTACTAAATTTATAGTCCAGCAAGTTATCAAGGTGATAAAACAACAATGAAAAGGTAAACGCAACAATGCCAGTTTTCACCTCCTCCCTCCCTCCCTCCCCCCCCCCCCCACCCCAATTCAAGTGAGTACGGTGCGACCGATTCTGGAAGTGCAGTACGATGATAAACATGTATTAAAATGTACAATCTCCGTGCTATGTTACCCTACGCGAACGAAAACCGGCTCGATGTGGTTGGGTGAAGCCTAGGGATGCATGTAAAACTTTCGCTAGCGGTAGCGCAGCTCTAAAACTTTGTAGTCTACATCTATTTGTTGCAACATTTGGTAGGTACTTGTGAATGCCGTGTGTGAGTGTCTCACTGCAAGTTCCCGTAATTATTGTTTCATTTTATAAATCTTCAAACTGTATCTCTTCTATTGTCATGTTTGGGAAGTCAAAATGGAAATGGAAAAATGTTATGAGTGCGTTGGCAAGTGTTTGAACATGTTTCTTGGGCTTGGCGGTAGACCCTACTACTACTAGTATCAATCGCAAATTTAACAACACGCGAAAATGCCACTGATACTGTGATTCGCGTAAATATCTGTACGCGAAGATATTGGCGTATACAGTAACTGCTTCATATGTCTTCAGTGATCAATGACTACTGTGAAAATCTTTGAAGTCTCATATTACTCAAATTCATGGCTAAAGCGCACACAGCAGATGCCTAAATTCTCTATCGTACATTATGAGATAAATAGAAAATCAAATGAAAAGTATTGAAATTCAATTTGTATTTTATGAGTAATGGAAGGTTAGAGAATTCGGCACCCTCCACTCCCTCTCTCGTACTCGTAGCAGTTCTAAATCTTTCATTATACAAAGAGCTATTTAATCTCAATATTTTTTCACAGAAGTCATCAGCTTTAAATATGGCCACTGCACATGGAATAGCCTCTTATGTTACACACAAATTCAGCTAATGGCTGCATTCTCCAACCTTCCACTATTCAGAAAATACAAATTGAATTTCAATATTTGTCATTCTTTTCTATTATCAGTCAATGCACAGGAAGATATCTAATGGTGAAATGACGGCAATACACAAATCTGACCGGAGAAAATATAGCGGATTTCATAACAGATATAATATGTGTGACATCAGATATTGGAAGAGCAGAGGATATGACTTTACTATTGTTTATTGGTCATTATGAAATACATAATGAGGTCATTAAAGCACTGAAACAAATATAGAAATTGCACATACATTACAAAAATATGACAAAGATAGCAAAAAAGATTTGCAAGTATCATTCAGGAAATTTGGGCTTGCCTGTTATAGGCAGAAGGAAACCAGTCAACAAGGCCGTTGTCCTGTTACACCCTCTGTGTTCAACATAACTAAGAAAAAATCACAACGGGGCCCAGCACTTTAAAACAGTGAGCTTTCACTTTTTCTACTCCAACATTGTCCGATAGCCATTTAGTCTCAATCCACATGGTCTAATCCTGTTTTTTCTACAACCAGTTTGTCTAATGACCATTTAGTCTCAATCCACATGGTCTAATCCTGTTTTTTTCTACAACCAGTTTGTCTAATGACCATTTAGTCTCAATCCACATGGTCTAATCCTGTTTTTTCTACAACCAGTTTGTCTAATGACCATTTAGTCCAATTGCCGCATAGTCTCATTACTAGTTGGTCTACTTCCAGATGGGCTATGCTCATTTTATCTAATACCAACAATTTATTAGACAAAATGGGAAAAAGTACATGGTGACAAAAATGTGATTAGACCATCTGGTCATTAGACAAAGCTATAATTAACCAAACTGGGCATTAGACCAAGTGAGAATTGGACCAAACAGGCATTACTGATACACCAAATATAGTACACCAAATGAGCTTAGCAGTAGTGGTGTTACATGAAGTGGGAAGAAGACCATCTGATATTACACCAAGTGGCAATATGACTCTGACTCCACCTTCAACACATAGCAAGCCGCAGAAATGTTCCCCGCACTTATGTTCCTTTCCTGTCATCTGTCCACTGACTTGACATCGTAGAACTTTCTTGGCTTGCTGCTGGTCGATGACCTCCGAGACGACAGAAAGCCATTGTAGAACTCCTTGGCTGTCATCCTTCTTCGCCCAATGGGAGAGATGCTTTGAAAGGCAACCCATCCATCCTTTCAAATTGCAAGACCGCAGGGAGGAAAGAGAACACGTCAGCTGGTATGCCCTATGTTTGTACACACTAAAATGGATACAATATCAATATCAATTACACTTACTCCTGACTTCTTGTGATTGGAAATAAATCTCATTCAATTCCGTCTTCCTTCATATCACTGTAAAGGTGTCATTCTTTAACCTGTCGAGGACAGGCTGATTTTGCTACAACACACATTTTCCATAGACCCTTGCCCGAGCATACTCGGGACTCATCCTCAACGGGTTAAAATCATTCTCAAAGAAGTTCATATAAGTAGCAGCATTCCTCACATTCCTAAAATTTGATCCTCAAGAAATAAAAAAAAAAAAATGGGGGCATTTCAAAGAAAATAGAAGTGGGGCATTTTACAAGACAACCTTCTGGAAACATACAGACAAAAAAACAATGTCTCATCTGTGGAGAGGCAGACATACATTATTTGCTTGGTGACACCCAATGACAACTAGAAATGTCGCTACAGTGACTGGTTATACCCCCGCCAAACAACATTTCATAAGCTTTGGTCAAAACAACATTTCATAAGCTTTGGTCAAAAAACTGAGGAAGTAGTTAAATCCGCAAGATCTTTCCTTGATCTTCTGCCATTAATATGCCGTTACCATGGCAACGTACTTTCGGCTACTGTCGAAAAATGAGTCTTGCACATCTACAACCAAAGGCACACATCTGTACCAAGTTTCATGGAAATTGGGCAAAAACTGAGGAAGTAGTTTGCAACACAAAATTTTCCATCATTTTGGCTCATAATATGTGAGCTGTTACCATGGCAACATACTTTTTGTCACTGTCAAGAAATGTGTCATGCTGACCTATATCCTAAGACAAACATTCAATGTGAATGCCATGAGAATTGGAAGAACACTGATGAAGCAGTTTTGCCATGAAGCATTTTGCCCTATACAGTCAACCTCGGATACCTCGAACTCGGATAAGCCGAATATCGCTTACCTCGAAGGCAAAATGAAAGTCCCGATTGTTCCTATGGAGTTTTCGTGTGTTAAAATTTGCGTAGCTCGAAAAAAACTAACTCGAAGTTCGGTTACCTCGAAGGGAAATCTCATGTCCCGATCTTAATTAACTTATTGTTTTTCCCAGCATGTTGCTCGAATTGAAATTGCAAACATCACTCAGCATTTCTGATTAAGCGCGCGTGGACAGCGAAGACATGTCACAAATCTTTTCACACTCGATTGTAAATATTCTTAGCCCCCAGAACGATCGTGCGCTCAAAGAAATACCCGGTACACAGCAGACAAGGAAAATCCCCAACACCTACTGTACCTACACACGTACACGGTATGCGTATAGCAGCCGTGCAAATGGAGTGCTTACAATAGCACTACGCTCTGCCCATCATCTTTCTTTGACCACTCTGTTTTGATTTGCGATCGTGATATACCATAGTCATGCCGTGCGCGTACATTTCTTAACCGTCGTGGCGCACTTGCTGAGGTGTTGACAGTTGTATCTTTGGCATTAATCACGGTCCACTGTCCAAACATCAGTCTCCCGCTAGTGTTTTTTTTTTACTTTTTTCCTTTCACGAAGTTTGTTTCATTAATTCTCCGCCGAGAACGCAAGCTCTGAATATTTTTTTTTTCCAGCAATGCGATTATGAAAATAGTGTGGTACTAAGTAGTATATGATCTGGAAGTATAGGCCTAGCATAATAAAGAATAGTAGAGATATGATTTAACAACAGTTTATTCTGATAAATTTCGAAGTAACGGAATAATACGCTTTACGATTTTCAGACAAAAAAAAAAATCATCATGTATTTTACCCCTGTTTTGACTTGAATCTTTTTTGAGTTTTCGGTATTTTTTTTTCTTTTCTTTTCTAGCACAATCGTCAAGGCCCCCTAAGATTGTTTCGCTTTTTTTTTAATGCGAACAATCCTCTTCGGTAAATGTTTATGATTACAGTAATAGCACTGTCCTCAGAAGCCATAGCCGGAATCTGATCTTGCAATATTACTCACTACTCAAGTAGCCCATCCTTCATGTACTGTGCTGCACTTATTCAGGGCTCGACACTTACAGTGGCCCGGGGCCACCAAAACGCACGTCGGGCCACCAAAAAAAGTTGGATGTTTGCCTTTACTTTTGGAGATAAACAGCGGTAACAATCGGCCCCGAAAGTTGCTGCAATGAATGTCAGATGATTGCTTTTGATTTTGGAAATGAATAACAGTAATATTCGACTCCATATACGATACTAAAATAAATGTCGGATGTTTGCTTATACTTTTGGAAATGAATAACGGTAAGATTCAGCTCTGCACGGTGCTTAAATTAATGTCAGATATTTGATTTTGTGTTTGGAAATAAACAAGGATAACATTCGGCTCCGAAAGATACAAAAATAAATGTCGAACGATCCCTTAGACGTTCGGAAATGAATAACAATAGTATTCAACTCCGTATGACGTTTGCTTTTATATTTGAAAGTAAATAGCAATAACATTCGGCTCCAGAAGATGCTAAAATAAATTTCGAATGTTTGCTTTGACGTTTGGAAATAAATAATAATATTCAACTCCGTACGATGATAATATGAATGCCTGATGTTTGCTTTTACGTTCGAAAGTACATAGCGATAACATTGAGCTCCGGAATAGGCTAAAATGAATGTCGAATGATCCCTTTTACATTCGGAAATGAATAACAATAACAATCAACTCCGTACGATGATTAAATAAATGTTGGATGTTTGCTTTTACTTTCGAAAGTAAATAGCAAGAACATTCGGCTCCGGAAGATTCCAAAATAAATATCACAGTAATGATTGCTTTTACATTTGGAAGTGAATAGCAGTAACATTCTGCTCCATACGATGCTAAAATAAATATCGGATATTTGCTATTATACATTTCGAAATTAATAACACTAACATTCAGCTGCGTTTGATGGTAAAATAAATGTCTGATATCTGCCTTGACGCTCAACAATGAAAAACAGTAACATTCAGCTCCATTCGACGATAAAAATTTGTCAGATAATTCATTTCACTTTTGGAAGTGGACAGCAGTAATATTGGGCTCCGTATGATAGTAAAACGAATGTCGGATGTTTGCTTGGAAATTTAGAAATGAATAACAGTAATATTCTGCTCCGTATGATACTAAAATAAATAACTGATTGTTGCTTTTACATTTGGAAATGATTAACGGTATCGTCTGCTGACTGTGAGTGCTGCTGGTAGACACATGGAAGACCGGTGCGTAGCGGTGCGTAGTTGTGCGAAATTTTAATAGTTTGCAAAGCTAAGACTGTGATTCTTGTGTTGGATATTGTGTAAGAGATGATGACTTAGAGAGAGAAAAGGAGGAAAAACGAATAGTGATCGAGGGGGTACCTACGCCGACGCGACAATGTACATTCAGCACGCATGTTCTGCAACCCTGTCTTGCACTCGATTACGTACCGGTATTTTCTTTTTGTTTTTATGGTGATAAGTCATTAAATTGTCCACCAGAAAACACTGATGAAAGAAGAACATCGATTTTCATTCAATTCATTCATATTAAAGTCGATTCAAATCCAACTGACAAGCATACAAACAATCGGTAGGCACTGTAACAGATACCATGTTGAACATCGACAAAAGTCGGATAAGTCGAAGAAAATTCGACGTACGCGTACCTCGAAATTCGCGTACCTCGAACCAATTTCTTCAGTCCCGACGACTTCGAGGTATCCGAGGTTGACTGTATTTTACCAATAACATGCTGTTACCATGGCAACGCACTTTTTGCCACTGCGGAAATATGTGTGATGCACATTAACATATTCAGATGAACGTCTGTACCTAATTTCATAAAAATTGATCAAAAACTGTGGGAGGAGTTCGCGACGCAAGATTTGTACCCATTTTTGCCCATAATATGCCGTTACCATGGCAACGTACTTTTGGGTACTGTCAAAAAATACGTCTTGCACATCTACAACCCAAGGCACACATCTGTGCCAAGTTTTCTGGGAATCGGTCGAAAACTGAGGAAGTAGTTCGCGACGCAAGATTTGCAACGGACCGACCGCCCGACCGACCGCCCGCCCGACCGCCCGACTGACCGCCCGACCGTCCGCCCGACCGTCCGCTGATTCCTATATACCCCCTTCAAACTTCGTTTGGCGGGGGTATAATAACAAAACAAGATAAACACAAAAACAAGACAAAACTTTCCAAATATCATCTAACTTGCAACCTATTCCAATGAACACCTTCAACACAGTCCCTCCCAATAACTGTTTTACTAGGGTAAACTGTAAAGAGAATGATCTTTCAAAGGATGAAATGCACATCTTTTGTTTTATCAAGTACACCAGCATTGAGAATAAACTGCTCCTCGGGCTTCTAACCTTACAAAAATGAACACCCGTCATACAAATATTATCTACTGGACACAAAACAATAAGTGATGCACACATCAGCATGACAAAACAAGTAGAGGTAGGAGGATTAATTCTGCTGTTTCACCTACCTTGCAACAAACATAAATTGCATCTCTTTCCCTGCAGTAACAAACTGATCCAGGGGCGGGGTCATCAGGCAGTGTTGTCCCTGTACAAATCGTGCATAAAATGATACAGAATTTACAATAAGAACGTATGTACAACTCTCTGCAAAGACCATATACATCTTCTATACCATACATTTTCTGGTTCATACACTCGCCGTTCTCATGAAAATCTTTGTACATGACTTTTTTTTTCCTTCTTCTTCTTTTTTGAGAAGTGATAAGATGCAATTTGTCCAATGCATGTTTAGAATTGATCTAATGATTGGCAAGCTAAAATGGACTTCATTAGCTCAGTGTACTGTAAAATATTCATTACGCCTTTAAAATGGCACTGACAATATGTAAGAACCACTGAAGTTACCTCTCTCTTCCAATTACAAAGAAACCAAAGTATTACATCCTTCAAGCCTTGCATTTAAAGGCATGAAGGAAATGATACTTGGTGTTCTTGCTCTGTTCTGTAACATCTCTGGTGTTGCACCAGTAAATCAGTCTACTCACCATCATTTTGTCTCGGTGGAAGCATCTGCTCTAACCTCAGCTCCTTGCCCTCAAACAGAGTTAGCAATGACATCTGCAACATGATATGGATGAAATCAACAATATTGCTTCAGTAGAAGGACCTCAGTAGCAAGACGACCTAGACCCCATTTCTTAAAAAGTTGATATGATAGCAACTCTTGCTGGAGTGGCAATAGTCATAGTAACGACAAGAATCTAGCTTCCTGATTGGCTGTTGCTATTGGAAGTTGCCATTCCAGCAAGAGTTGCCATCCTAACATCTTTCATGAAATGGGACCCTGGTATGCTTCATAAAGTTTAGAGAAGCAAACTTTGCAAACTCTTTCAAGATCAATCAAAATCATTTCATGTATAGATGACACTGAAGCCAGAATTGCAGGCAAGCAAATTTTTCTGGAAACAAACAAAAACCAAATCCTTACATTTTTTTATATTTTCCCAAGGTACTATCTTAATGGTTATGACACTTTCCTCTTGACTACAATTGAGCTTTCTAATTAATCCATTCAATGTAGAATAGAATTGGCAAACTGGATGCAACAATACATTTAGCATGTGAACAGCTAATAGAATAGGCCTGTTTCCCTTTGAGACAGACACTCCATGATCTAATGAACATGTAGGCATTATTTTGTAAAAAAAAATTGTGCCTCATTTCATTACATTCATTCTTGCAATGTTGGAACATCTTTACTTGGTTCACTTGTTTCCTAAATTAGCAATTGCTGTCATGGCTAGAAAGGTATGAGCATTTTTGGGAGGTTGACACTTGATCGTACAAGCAATATTGTTTATGCATTTACCACAGTGACGTAACACTTATTTGTATCTCTGTTGATAATTTACCTGTATCTCTTTTACAATGTTATTCTGTTCATCGCATTGTGGTACTGATTTCATGACGTCTGTGTATACGAGCGTTTCTTTGTATTTCTTATCATTTGTTTGTTGGAAGTGAAATAAATCAACTTGAACAACTTGAACTTGAACACTGTCGAAGCCATGCTCAATCACTGGGTGCAAGCTTTTTCAAAAGATTAACATTGAGCTTGAGAATTGATAGCATCCCTTTACCTACCTGGCCTGACAGAGCTCGTGACAATCTGTCAATTTTCTGTACAGAAGAATGCCAATCCACCCACGCCATCTTTTGTGGTATCTTGAGACCTGACGAAAAGAAGGAAATACAGAGGGAAATCAACAGTGGAAAAAGAAAAGAATCACAGGATATGGAGTCATCATCATTCAGTACTGAAGTGGGTAATTTCCATGGCAGAGAAAATGTTGAAGTGCAGAGTTCATAGGCTGAGATCACTAATTTGCTTCTGTGACCAATTTTCCTCCATCACTCTTCTTTCTGTGCAGTCTTCCTGTGCAGATATGTACGTTCTGACCTCGATTACCCGACCCTCTTTTACTTCTCTATTTTTTGGACACCTCCAAGCAGTGAAGAAAAAAAAAAGTGATTTGAAAACACAGTTTAAACTACTACAAAACTCAAGCAATTTACCTATGATATTCCCTCCAAAAAACAAAAAACAAAACAAACAAACAAAACATGTTATGGATTTTACAGTAATGTTTCTATTTCATGACTATGATTGTAAGTAGGATGGCATAAATGGCATTACTTTTGCGGTGTACACTACTCATACATAGCTACCACAGGGTTGGCAGCCTACTTGTACTCATATGAACATAACCATTGTTTTTCCAATATCTGCCAAATCGCTTATCTGGGAATGGTACTAGTCCCGACATGGCCGGTTAATAGAGGTTGGACTATATCTCATTTTGAACTGCCATACAGATAAAATATTTACTGAGTACACATTTGCTGTTATGCTAATGATTACGTAATAAACCATACCAAAGCATACCTAAAGTGACTCCCTCTTCCTCCTGAGGTGTTTCATTCTTTATGAATGTAGACAGATCACAAAGAACTTCCAGTAACTGCAGGTAAATGATTGAGCAATATCATTCATACACAAGCAATGAAAAAACAAAACCAAAACAAACAATGAAACAAACTCTTTGGAACCACTGCTAACAAAAAGTATGACAGATGGCAACAATTGCAGGTGCATCTATTCCTCTCATTTAAATGATGAAATGTCACAATATACCCCTGCACCAACCCTAATACAGATTTGTTGCACTAAGCATTGAAAATATGTCGTGCCGCCATGATGCTAACAACATGTGTCTGAAAGGTAATCCACTGATGAAATATTTGAGTTCAAAACAAATATCCTGAAGATGAGGTCAATGAGCATTGCACCTCCAGCAGTTGTTCTGAGCACATAGGGTCATTACATACTGGGTTAGAATTCAGCTTTATTAAAGGCATAATTTACCATTTGCAGATGAAACAAAGACCCAGCTTCAGTGTTTCAAAATAGTTCTAAAATGTGAGTTTGAGATAGAAACAACCAACATAAAAATTTGAACTAGTATAATCGATGTTAAGTATTGTCAAATATAAAAAATGTGAACAATAGTTCTAATAAAAATGTTTCCAGACTAAACCATCTACAGTTATGGTTTAATGAGAAAAATAGCAATATTTCCTATATTTTAGGCTTTGTTGCAAAAATTTTTTATGGTAGGATGTTCTGTGATACAACTGACCTACACATATGCATCAAAAGTGATATCTCGAAATTTTTTTAAATCACTGCTCCCAAAGGTAAACAGGACCTTCAAATCAAACAACAACAACAACAACACACAAATATGTATTGTTGACCCTGACAAGTGAAAACATGATACTCACCATTTCAGAACCCATGACAGCTAGTAGATCAGACAGACTCTCTGTGGTGCTTCTCTCTGGGACTGCACACTGCCTCTGCAGTAGAATAGGTCCTACATCGAACCTAGAAAAAGGTAACAAGAAATAATAACTACTGTAAAACGAGGAATTTTCACTTGCATTTTAATTTCGCGAATTTCGCGAGCGCCAAGATTCGCGAAATTAAATTGCACGCGAAAGTTCTTGTCTACGCTATATGCATTGAATGCCAGTGGCAGTTCGCGAAAAATTTCATGCCGCAATAAAGGCCGTCGGCTCCACTTCGCGAAAAATTCATGCCGCGAATATATCATGTTTTACAGTATTATTCAATCAAAACGCTATCCTAAATAGCGAAAGCAACTCAAATACTGTGCTCAGTGTTTTCCTGAAGCCACAGGAAATGAACATGTTGCTTTTAACTTTCTGATGATGAAGGCTGGTAACAGCACAATGATCACGATGCACAGAGATGTTTTACTCACTTCAGTATATACCAAGTTGTTAAACACCTCATGACTCCAGTAGAACACACTTTCACCCATACTAGTGATAAAGCCGATAATTAGTGAATGCAGATGCTATAGAAAAGTCATCTATGTGAAAATCACAAAACAGTGTGCATGTGGTTATCCACTCTTTCCTAACATCTAGATGATTTGGCACATCTCATTACCTGTGGGTACCGTCATATCAGGTGTTCTGCATTGTATAGCACCATCTTGTGTTCTTAAGATGTACAGTTACACACAATGCCATCATAGTGGCTAAATTTTAGCAATTGACAATAGAGATCCCACAGCCAATTAATTCCTATTATCTTATGTTCAACATAATTATTTTAATGATATATATTTTTTATACTTCTTTTTTTAAATAAAAAATGTTAATACAATTTTGGACAGCAAATT
Source organism: Diadema antillarum (assembly GCF_040938485.1). NCBI lineage: Eukaryota > Metazoa > Echinodermata > Echinoidea > Diadematoida > Diadematidae > Diadema > Diadema antillarum. Next base: position 444,065 of record NW_027271519.1, read on the forward strand.
AGAAAGAGATCAATTTGATTCACAAATCAGCCCATCCTGGCATTAAAATGCAGAGTGCAGTGGTACTGGTGTTGCTGCTGCTGAGCTGCATGCATAAATGCTTTGCCTATGACACCACTAGAGTGCCAGGGCATTCACATTATACTGTTAGGTACTGTATACAGAGAGAGAGTGAAAAAAAAAGGAATTTATCTGGTTTATAAGCATTGTTATTAAGATTACTAACACAACAAAATCTCCTCGCCCAGTGCACTAAAAATTATTTTCATCCATTCATCGGTAAACCAGGGTACCAAATGCTGCTTCAGGATATTGAAGAGTTGTCTCAAGCTCACTTGTCAGGTCGTATCCTCATGATAGACACTCCAGTGGTCTGGTCTCCATTCATTATGGTGTGCTGGATTGGGGCACCACCTCGCCACCGTGGCAACAGGCTTGGATGGACATTGAGGATCCCCCTGGTCAGCAGATGAAAAAGAACAAAAAATACAGGATTTGTAAGTGTGGACATTACTTTGTTCACTGGCTAACCAATATCCCTGTACTCATAGTATAAACCAATGTCATCAGCCTGTGGTTAAATTACACAAAAATATAACATTGCTCACTGATTTATAGACAAGACTACACCAAAATGCCTCTGTACAAGGAAAAACAAATCAGACAATGGGGTGAGATTAACAGCATCACAACTCCGCTGGGAGCAAAGTATCTTCAGAGGGTAGCCATCACACGTAGAACTAAACATCCTTATGAGCCTACAGAAATGAGTGACTCAACAAAGGCTTTTAGGACTACTACAAAGGAATAAAATATAACACAGTACAATTGTCATATGATGTATACACTATACATCTGGAGGGGTCTTAAAATGTAAGTATGTATCAACTCCTAAACACTCGATGGAATGGCATTTACGGTGTAAATTATTTCATACTTCCATTGCTTCGTTGACTTAAGTTTAACACATGCAACTTAAACAGATCAAAGTACATGTTGTGAAAAACATGGGGGTGGCATGGACTTTCCAAGTAACCTGTTAAACTCTTTTAAATTTTGCACACTTTGCAGAACACATAAGTGCAATTATTCAGTTAAAAATGTCTCCTTTTTTTAAACGTTACACTTTTAGGGGTGCACGGATTGAGATCGAATCGCACCAATAGCTGCAATTGTCATGTCTACACACATAAAAATAAAGTTTCCTGCATTGGGATTCAAATTACAATACAAACGATAGCGACTACTGTCGGTTGTGTAAATGGGCATATGAATCAAATAACAAAAGAATAAAACCTGTACACTAGGTATGCAGGTTGGGAATAAGTAAACCACTTCTTTAAGCACTATATCATGAGACCATGACACTTACAGCGGAAAACTTTCGATCAGCCACTTGGGCAAGAGGTGGCCAAACGACACAATGATGCCCACGTCAAAGCCTGCTGGAGGGCCATGGAGTGGCCACTGATGGCAGGGCAGGGCCTGGGTCTGGGTGAAGTCCCAAACAGGCGATGTTCTCCTCGTCTTCCCTCTTCTTTTGATAAACTATGGAGAAAAAAAAAGAGATACTGTAATCGACTTAACGCGGTTGCCAACCTCTCCATATCAAAAAACGTACTAAACTGAAAAGCAATCAAATAAATGTTACATATATTGAAGGCAAATATAATATTTTTGTATATTTTTAATGAAGTAAGAACATACTAGTTGGCATCTCCATCCTTGGAAAATAATATATCGCGATTGTAACTGTTGCTATGTACACTGATTGAATTCCAAATTATTTACACAAACTGTTGGTATGATGGCGGTAACAGGAGAGATGAATGTCCTATCACCAAGAAAAAAAACGAGATGGGAAATTCATTTGGCTGGCATGACATAATATCAAGATAATTTAAATTGCACTCTCAAAGTTATCAACCTTGTTGGTGTTCATATCAATTCAATTTCAGGGGTCTTTGTAAAGAGCCTCCTGAAATAAAGTCCTAGTCAATTTCACACCATATTAAAATATCAGGGCAAATATCTTGTTTTCATAATAAGCTATGTCGCACAAAGGCCAACAAGTATTTGTGGACTGGTTAAAGTGATAGATACAGGTATGCCCATGCATGCATTCTTTAAGAGTTTAATATGAAAAAAAAATTTAAGCTAATATGATTCATAACACTGAAATAATAAGTCAGGCTGTTGCAGATGGAATGCAGTGATTCATCCGCATGATGATAAAACTATGACGTTGTAGTTGTGGCAAGGTTATACCCAAGCTTTTTCATTTTAGTTCAGCATATCATTTTGTTGACCTGCATGATATGTGAATGTAATGTGAGCTTGATGAAAACAAAACAGTTTGCTGCTGATGCTGGGAAGTGATCACATTTCCAACAAGTTCCAAAGTTTTTACCTTCTTTCAGCTGTGACACACAACAGCAACAGGGAAGATATCTGGAAATAAAAGCAACCCACTCACAGATCACTGGAGAAACCTACCTTACTCTCTGGTACAACAACTTCCAGTCTGTCTATCAGGGAGCCAGATTTCCTGAAGATGTGAAAGAAAAAAAGATGCTAATGAAGATGCCATATTTACATTCCATAAATAGATCCCCTTGATGGATGCCATTTGGGTTGTGTTTTTCTTCTTTTGGTGGTGAAAGGTTAGTAAGCTCACTTTAAAGTTTATAGTATACATAGTTTTTGAATGTTTGGTACCAGATACAGATTTACATTGCTATCACTAGACAAGCATGACAATGCTAGTTCTTGGACATCTATCATACTGGCTGTCTGGCTCATCCATCATGACTTTAAAGACATGGCAAAAGCAGTTTAAAGGACAGTTGACAATGTTCTTATAAATAAAACCAACTAAAATAAAATATTTGTAAATCATTTCACCATCAGGTCTGCAGGGGCGGAAAGGGGAGGCGCCTTTACGGAATTAAAGGCGGGTGCACGCCCGGTGGCCCCCCCCCCCCCCCATCTGCCACTGGGTCTGTGTCCCTGAAGCACTAAACATAAACCATTTCACTAATACATAATAAATTACGACAGGTGATACCTTGATCCTTCCAGAGCTTCTAGATGAGGAAGTGAAAATTGATCAGTGCCAAAAAACATGACCTTCCATGGCTGTGTCTTCACGCTTTGGGAAACGCTGCAGAACAATCGTCCATGCACTGTCAGTTTCCTGCTGATTCTGGTGCAAACATCAATTTTCATCAGCTTGCTCCCAAGTTGTGTCAACAATGCAGGCATTACAGAAGTCCTGAGCTCCATAGCTTACAAGTTTAGCAGTTCCTTGAAGGTTGCATTCCACATCTCTGTGGCCAAATGGAGTGGCTGAAGAAAGTAAGATTACTGAAGCTGTGGCATGTCAGTAGAGTATATCACAGGCTACAACATTTGGTGTCTGCCAGCTTCTACTCTTGTCAATACCTCACTGCATTGTTCAGTCATAGTCTGAAATGAAGAAAAGAAGAGGGCTTTCCTTGTAACAGCAATCAATTTCCACTAAAATCTAAAGGAGGTAGATCTTGATATTAACTGATTAGGGTTTGACAGAGTGTAGTTTGACCAGATTACGCTCACAGTTTGATTGACCACTCTGCAATGTGATAAATATTCAGATCCTGAAGGATACACTACAAATGGAAGAAGAAAAACTAATAATAACTTATGATGCAATCAATGTACCAGTTGGAATACAGAGTGCAAATTTTAGGCATCATTTAGTACTTGCATCCTGAATGTAATGGTTACGAATATGCACAAGTTACACATAAATTTATATAGTATTATGAGCACAAAGCTATAGGCAAGCAACATGAGTTCCAAACCACAAAAGCTCCACAAATCATTTGCTCACATCTTAAAGTGTCTTTAGACTTTATGAAACAGGACTTAAATGCTTAATATTAAACTTACACTTGATTCAGCGAGCTATGCTCAATAAATCGAGTGTAAGATCAATCGCAACTCGTTATGAAACAGGCCCGATATAAAAGTGCACCGTAGGTAAAGCAAAGCAAAGGATTCTAGATGTTAATGGTTACATAAATTACATATAAATTTTAAAGAACAGTAGACTAGACTAGAGAGTTTACAACGCAATAATCGGCGAGATATTAGAGTCTAGATCTACTTGTTGTTCACTCTATTTTTTAGGGAGAGGGGAAAACCAAATCTTAAAATGACAGTCATGTCTGATTGTAATTTGCTCCAAATCGCATTAGTAGATTACTCTTCATGAACTGTTCCTTAGTCCGTATGATAATTAACGTTACTAAGGTCTAGATTCTAGTAATAACTGGATTTGATAGTGCGGTAATAGAATCACGACCAGCATCGCTTGCAATGGCTCCATATATTTATAATGACGTAGGGTTTCTGATATCGTCACGGATTTGGCAACATTCCACCTTTTTTTTTCAATATAGAAGACCTCAGTTTTAAAAATTTGCTGTTTAATCAAATTTTGAGAACACACAAATACACTAATGTGGGCATAAATATGAGCATGGGCCGAGCTCAAAGAGTAAGGTTCTATGACATAGAACCGCTTTGGCCGGGCTAGACAGCTCCCACCCCGGGGATCACACACGCACGCTAGCTGCGCGCTCGTAGTAGTAAAAACAAAATGTTCACTCTACACACTACTGTGTCTTTGTATCATATCAAGGATTGTGTAATCTTTGGTAATAATATTATATGAAACCGGTACCGAATTGTAATCGGGCTGGCCAGAAAATACGTAAAAACCGCCAATAATTTGTCAAATGACAGGTAAATGACGGTCTACCTCTGTATATCTATGTGTAGGTGTGTAAGTGTGTGTGTGTGTGTGGAGGGGGGGGGGGGGGGGAGGGGGAGTTAGGGTGGGTGCGAGGACCGGTAGGGTCCAGGCCAGGGTGTGGTCCTGGTGGGTGTTGTAACCCCCCCCCCCCCCCCCCCCCCCGGGTAATCCTCGGAAAGTATAAGGTTTATGATTACTGTGACGAAAAAGGCTATCCTGCTGGGTTTTTAGGGGGGCTAAATTATTTAACTATATGTACTATTCTACTATCCATTTATAGAAAGACCAACAGAGTATAATATTATCTGATAGTTTCTTGATAATAGATGGATTATGCTCTAGACAAATAGGCCTACAGCTACCCTCAGAATATCCTAAATATTGTGAGCTAAGGACGCAAGATAGATTGTCTACACGTTATCCATTGAGCACTCACACTCGGAAGCACTGGCGTTCTTATACTTCCACATTCTCGGTTTGATAGGCCTAATGGTTACAATATACTTTTCTTTTTCAAAGGCTAAAATATATTTATTTGATATTGTCTGTTGCAGCTGTTAAAGAGAGCATTGAGTCTCTACAAATAAGATCAAGGTCACATGACACACCCATTTCTCCATCCAATCCCTACAGTCTTTATCTCTGGACGTTGGTACAATCTAATAATTTATGACAACGTTAAGGATGCTTTACACAAGTCTACAGTACATCGCCCAAGTAAAATCTCCCTTGTTTTCGTTTTCTCATATAATTTATTATCGCTATCATGCGTGTTAATTGTGTATCTATATACAATTTAATCAAGATTGTCGTATTACCAGTCGTTGGTAGGCCTATATATATTTCATATCATCATTATTCTTAATGTTATTGTACAGTATCGTTATAGCTAACAGCAATGACTGTATGGGTGTATAACTGCTCTTTCTGTCGACTGTTCAGTGTGAAAAAATATCCGAGACGAATCTTCCCCGTTTAAGTTCCGTTTTACATAGGGTCCACTAGTGGAAGAAAAGAAACAAGATTATTCTGGCCAACCGTCAGGACGCGTTTAGAAAGACTTCTCCCTCATGGCTTAATTAGTACTCTGCAGGGAGTGCATGACGTCATTATTAGATTGCGCCAACGTCCCGACTGGAGGGATTGGATGTAGGGGTGTGTCATGTGACCTAGATCTTATTTGTAGAGACTCATACTCTCTTTAACAGCTGCAACAGACAATATCAAATAAACATGAGCATTTTAGCCTTTGAAAAAAAAAAGGATTTTGTATAACTATTATAATCAAACCGAGAATGTGGATGTATAGAAGAACGCCAGTACTCCCGGAGTGCGAGTGCTCAATGGGTATAATGTGTATATAAATACGTCCATCTTATATTCATGGTTAACAGATATACATAGGCCTACCACCATTGGAAATCTTTAAAGGACAAGTCCACCTTCATATACATGTGGATTGAGTGTATGCAGCAATATTAGTAGAACACACCAGTGAAGGTTTGCCAAAATAGGATAATTCGTTCAAAAGTTATAATTTTTAAAGTTTCTATACGTATAGTCACTGCAGGATGAGAAGACTATAATTATACAGTAACATGCGTAGAATGATATAAGGAAAATATAAAGAGAATTTCAAAAAAAGATGTGAAAAACATTTTCTCGACTTTATTCCCCCTGCCTTCTGTAAGAGGCAAGTCAAGTGTTCTTTTATTATGCGAGAAAAGAGAAAATATGTTGAATTTTCTTTGTATTTTTTTACATCGTTCTACACATTCATGTGACATCACAAGCTTATATAGTAGTCTTCTCATCCAGCATGCAGTGACTGAGCAGAACACTTCAAAGATATATCTTTTGAACGGATTGTCCGATTTTCCTCAAACTCTCATTGATGCGTTCTACTTATTGCTGCATTCAGTCAATCCACATGTCTATGAAGGCGGACTTGTCCTTTAACCTTTCTTTGCAATAAAAATGTAGACAAATATTAATTCATTTAACTTTGAAAGTGAAAAGCTGATGAGTAATAAAATCAGGGGCCGATGCGGGACTGTATGTTTTGAGAAATTAATGTTATAGATGATGATTATGTAAAGAACATTTTCAAAAAGGATTTAATAATGATGGCCTTTTAAAACCGCGGTTTATATACAGGTATATTCATGTACTTTTTTGGGGTGATGGGGGGGGGGGGACGGGGGAGAGATGATCCTTTTTCCAAGAAATCTATTGATATATCATTAAATTAAGCATCCACAAGTCAAGTTTGGTTGAACTTTTCAAAAATAAAAGTGTTCTCTCTGTTTTGCCTTTTACTGCGCATAAAATACAATGACTGCACTGGGGCAGATACATTCCATTACGTACATGACGTAAAGTATTTGAAGTACATCTATAACATATCCTCAGGAGCCTATACCCCCCCCCCCCTTATTTTTTGTTAGCTGTTATACTCTGTCACTAACTTAATCTATAGCTTCATGTTGAATTTCATTCTATGTGAACTGACAGTAATTAACCAATTAAGGAAGTATGTATTTCGGTATGCCGAAAGACTCTTATATATCTTTATCATAATTTTAGCACCTTCCGAAATCATGTGATTCAATGAGTCATTGCGTGTATGATGTTATCTCACCTATATCAACTGCGTAAGCCGCACTTCTGATACACGTACTGCAGTGACTGAAATAAGTATAGTGTAACCAAATGAATTAAACCATATAAATTGCATTAAAATCGGACAGAAAATTGAAGAGAATTAAATGGAATTTCAAGATCCATGTTTACAAGAAACAATAACAAACGACAAAGCAAGACTAGTGTTCCGTGTAAAAGAATGAGCACTAATAATTGTTGTCACTGATAAAGTTCAAAATTAAGAAATTAGCAAGTATTAAATTGAAAACTGAATGAATTAGATGGATTATATACTATTACAATATAAGCGATGAGAAGAATAAGACCTTTTCAGCAAACTTTTTATTGAAATTCAAAATCCTTGAAGGAAAATGAACTGGGTTGATATCGCACAAGCACAGTGAGGTAGAAAATTTGTAGTAAAGGTGAGTGACACAGCTATGTAAAACACAATACTCTTTCAAGGTCTTAAATGCGTGATTGAACCTTTCATGTAAATGTTTTCATGCTCCCATACACACTGGTAACAGAATATAATTATGCTTTCATTAAGATTCTTAAATAAAAATAAATCAAATACTTCCCTTCTGTCCATGAATATGCGCACGGTGCTTGGTAAGGCGTGAATGAAGTGTATATCTAGAACAGATCGAACTATAAGTTATTACAATGGGAATTTCGTTTAAAGTTCACCGACGAAATTCGCCAGCTTTGCTTTCATTCTCTTCATCGGCTTTCCTTGCCCAAATATTTCTACTCTTGCTTCTACTGTTCATTTTCCTTAATTCTCCTTCTCCCTCTCTTCCCTCTTCTTCTTCTCACATCCATGCCGTTCTCTTCCTTTCCTTTCTCCCACTTCATGGGATATTCACCCCCGCTATCTGCACTCCTAAAAGATGTCAAATCGTGTATTTTGCCTGTTGATTCAAGCGAAGTCCTTATCTATCGTGGGGCGGTTAGCTTCAACAACGCCTAGATCAAGGGAAAATCCCTTTCAAGCACGCTGGAAGCGCACTGGCACAACACACAAAAAAGTTCAGTTTCACACGCACGCACGAAGAGATGTTTTTCCTGGAGAGAAAGTAAAGAGCGGCATAACGTCACCCACTGGATCAGACGACTCGAATGCTTTCGAGGAGAAAGAAAGCAAAGAAGGATAGTGTCAAGCAAGCACTTACTTTCATTTAGTATATTCGCACATCGACAAGAATGGTCTAAGGGAGCATCTTGGTGATTATATGTTGTTCAAGACGGATATTTTGGAATTAACAGCAGGAGATTCACGATGAAAACTTCACCAATATCCTTTGCAACTTGCGTATTTGTTGGGATATGTTTGTGTTGGCTGTCTCCGGCGGCAGGTGAGTGCATGTTCTCGAAGCTGTAACAAAGCTCCAGCCGTATGCTAGTCAGAATGACGTATGGATTGTACACCGCAGAGCTTGGCAACATCGTTGAGTTTATGCCAAACCATGATTGAGCAAGCTTTCATGACTACTTTTTTAAGTGTTTACTGATGCTGTGAATATGCTCTGTCAGTGTCAGACCATGGAGTCTTGACTCTGACTGTTTTGATTCGTGAAGTGCCAGTTATTATGTACTGCTTTATAGTTTCTCCAAAATTACTCGTGGATCGAGCGAATGCAGCAATAATAATATTAGTTTATATAGCACATTTTATCAGCCTGAGGGAAGTCTTGAGTATGAAAACGAACAATGCATTCATTTTAAAGTTTTAGTGCCACCATTGCTGGATGAGAAGAAGTTTGTGATGTTGTGATAATAAATTATACTATATAGTTGGAGCCCTTGGGGATACTTCCCCTTTATATGAACAAAATGATCATAGGAAAGCTATAAAGTGTAACTGCATTTTTGCCCCATTTTGTTTTTACTGTCAATCAGAATTAAGTAATTATTCATTTCCACAACTTTGAAAAAATTAGATGCAAAACTTTATTTTTTTTAATAAAAAGTAATTTAGTGAACTTACTGGTAGGCCTACACTGTATTGTGTATAAGTCACAGCTATGAATACTGTGAGGTGACATCAACCAGTGCTCCAAATTTCCAATGAAATGATCACTCTTAATTGTTTTGTGAAAACATTTAAAACTTAAGAATTCTGCTGTTTTTTTCAAATGATGTAAAATTTGTGTGAACTTTTGAACTTTAATGTTCAGATAATGTTTATTTCTTCAAAGTGAATTTGAAAATGAAGTAGAGCAACCCTTTAGCAACCTATAGAGATGGGGTTAAAGAGGAAATCCACCCCAAAAATAAATTCATAAACTCTCGAAGAAAGAAAAACAATTCCCTACAGAATATTCCAAAAATGACAAAAATCGGATAAGAAATATTTGAAGAAAGAGTATACATATATGTAATTTTGAAGTTTCACATTTTTCCAGAAAAGATTTCTTTGCCTGTCCTGATGAATATTCAAATAAGCGAGTTGATGATGTCATGCTGTCACAATGTTCATGAAGGCCTATGTTATGTATGAAATTCTGAAAAATTGTTATTTTTAGCTAATACAGGTAAAAACATTCTCATACGGTACCAAAATATATCAGAGTTAACATTTGTGTTTTTTTTTATTTTAGGTGGTTTAAGCCAAGGCAAGTTTTGCAGGCTTTATACAGCTTAAATATTAGATTTTCGTCATTTCTTTATGAAGAAATAGTGAGAGCATGATATCATCAACTTGCTGATTTGAATATTCATAACAAGTGGTCAAGAAGTGTTTTCTGGAAGAAAGAAGAAGAAATGTCAGAATGTCATACCTTCCTTGTTTCTTATCTAATTTTGATCATTTTTGCACTGAATGGATTTTTTTTGTATGAAATTGCTAAAATTCTTTGGTGGACCTCTTCTAATGCTAGCGAAAGCTTCAGCCTCTGAATGAATGGCTTGTAAATATACTAGCTCAGAGCCAACTTCCACCATTTGTTGTTACTTAATGCTATTTACTCTGATTTGTCCAATACAGAGGCTCGGTTTAAGCCAGAGTGTGTGGCATGGGATCAACTAATTCGCACCATTTCTCGCAATGCGAGGGCCATCCCAACAGCATCTGCGAAGTGCTCGAGATCGGCAGACTGCACTCGCTTTGCATGCAAGTTTCTTATGCTGGTATGTAAGCCAGGACACATAATTGAATTTGAAGTACAATGACAGAGACTCCAACCCAAAGCACCTTCTGATCTGGAGATTCTCCCGCCTGAAACCCCTAGCAAACGGGAGACTCCAAGTTGATATGCGCGAAACGCGAAGTTCCTAGGGTTCTAGATGCTCTCTGGTGCTATCGAAGGCTTATTTTTTCAATATACAATAGCAATAAGTAAGAAATCCTTTCCAACGGGAGACACAGAGCCAGGGCGGGAGAAATTAAATCTCAAGCGGGAGAATGGGAGATTTTGCAAAAATGGGTTTTCGGTGGGAGATCTCCCGTCGAAAACGGGAGAGTTGGAGTCTCTGCAATGAATGCTGCAATCGTGGTGTGTCACAAGAAATAGGCACTGACGACTGAGGTGTCCAAACTCTGTTTTGCTGCATTCATTTCTCATGACCTGTCAGGTTACAGCTGCTACATGGTATGACCTTTGTGAAAAAAACAGAACGTTTTGCATAGAAATGAGCTGTCAGTGTCTCTTTCCTGTAATTATGACTTAATATCCTTTGCAGGGACCTTGAATTCCTGCCAAGAGACACTCTTTCTTGCCATTCAACTCAGATCAGTGGTATTCTGATTTTAGGGGAAAAAAAATGGATTTGAGCACAAAGACTGCAAATTTTTGAATTTTATCTTTAGACAGAAAAGGTTTGTTCCGTAGAGAGAAGCTGTGATCATCCCCATAGCATATTGGTACCTACTTGGTCAATTTATATCCAGGATCACACGTTTAACTCGAAAGGGAAGTATAGTTTACATCATAGAGCAATAATTACAGAAGCCCTTGATGAAATTTACTCAACTTTGTAGATTGTTAAAAAAGGCTTTATCTTCTCTATTCTTGGTAGATCGGGCATTGCAAAAGTCAGATCAAATTATAATCTTTCACAAACACTGACTAATTCAGTGCTTATTTGCATCAGTAATAGGGCAATTTAAATCAATCAGGTGCAATAAGGTTAATTTACTCTTCTCTAAAAAAATGGATGTATTTCTTGAACTTTACAAACCTCCTACCAAGATTTATCAAGGCATTATGCTGATATTATTGTGAAAGAGATCTGCCAATAAATAACCAAAGGCCTTGCAGTGTAACTTCCTTCTTTTTTGACATTTTTTTGACAAAATTTCATTTTTAATGAAAGTTGATTTACACATATGATTCCTTTTACTTGTTACTGACGTTTCCCCCCCCCCCTTTGAAGGAGGTAAGTCATGAGCTCTTTTGCGATGCTAGAAAAATGAAAATATGAGGAATTCTCTTTGTATTTTCTTTCCAGTGTTCACTATTACTGTGACAATTCATGATTCATTTCAAATGGGAACTTTTCTAAGCATTATAAAGTTAGTCATTTATAATTTGATGACGCTTTGCCCATTAATAAGTCAAATAGTGAATGATGGTCTTATTTTTGAAATAGAATATGTTGTATGGTATTGTCATGCTGAGTGCAGTCTTGCAAACTTAGAAAATATAACATGCCTTCCAATTTCTTCAAGAGTAGCAAGTGATACATAATGAATCTCATGTGCTTGACAATATTTAGTGAAGTCTAAAGCATTTATACTTTGTATGACCCAGTGAAGGGGTAATTTGGCTACATCCTCGACAGGTTGAATTTGTTAAAAATAGCATAAAATGCGGCATCAGCTGGTTATATGACTTCATGTGACTAAGGCAGTGAAGTCTTGAAAACAAGCAACCTTTGTGCTGCTCTGCATCATTGTGTGCCTTTTCTGGTCTTTAAACTCAACTACCAAGAGTGTCTTGTGTGTGCATGTACCACATATAGTTTACTGTCAAAATCCAACCTCTTCAAAATTATGTTCACATTATACATGGACACATCTGCCCCCATCTTGTCCCTCTTCTTGTTGATATTACCCCATTCAGAGCGCATAGGAACCTCAGTCATCCTTGCTTTCCCCCTACCACCTGTATCCTCATTGCTGATTTTCTCTTTTGTTTGTTTACAGGAGGTATACTAGTAGTCATATTTGCACCCCATTTGTACCTCACCCCCTCTTCCTGTCTCCTTCACCCATATTGTCAGAGTCAAGGATGTCACAAGCCTTACACTGGAAGCACTCAGTCGAAGCTCCAGACAGGTCTAAAAATAAGCCTGCATCCAGCAGAAAAATTAGAAAAATAGAAAGAAAGAAGTGCCTAGTAAAGTTGTGAATCTAGCTTTTGTAACCTGAACAGATTTACTTGTACCTTTATTATGTCAGTGCTTGACAAAAATCGTAAAGTGACTCATTGAATGTATAGCTGATATGATCCTTTTCATCTGTTGTTTTATATTCATGACTGTGTACAAGGAGCATGAGATACTATACTTATCATTTATAAGCTTTGATGCAGGGCCCGGCTTCCACCGATTGTCCTCAAAGTAATTGAAAGAATTTGGATTCTAGTGGCAGATGGTTGATTTGTATGCAACTGGATTTATGGTAACATTTTTCACCCCATATTCTGTCATGTACCGGGTATTGGAAAATACCCAGTATGTCAATAACTTAACAGAAGCAACAGAATTAAGCATAAATGAATCTGTGTATTTTCCCAGAAAATAATGAGTATTCCTCATGCTATCTAAAACATTATTGGTGAAAGCAGCAACCATTGTGACGCGGCATTCTCTTTCCTAGGATCTATGATTTCTGATAATCAACCATCCACAAGAATGAAGAAACATGGTATTTATCAGAAGGATTAATTTTTCAAACATGTTGTACACAGTGCATGCACCATGACGTCAGATTTCTTTTAGTCACCATGTTTGTATCATTTTAGCTCCTATTTTCTGTTGTGCTATGACTGGTATGTCATCCTCCCTCTCCCAGTTATAATTGGTATATTGTCTACTATTATATAAATTACATTAAATGTAAATATAGAAAGCAAACATTTCAATGTTGGCAAATGTCACAGGTATACACAGTATACATGTAGATCACAAAATGTTGTAATTGTGCAAGTGTGGCACTTGTTCATGAAATCTTTGTCAAAATAATCCAAAGCAAACACATAATTGATATTTTAATAATATCTTATATCTATTCCCCCCCCCCTTCAGATATCACACTATTACAAAGATTACTTGATACTGCATTGGAAAAGCAAAACCTTACAGCAAGCTTTGCAGTATAGGTACTAAGTTCTCTAACGTTAATGATATGGTTACAGAGTAGTAGTATCCCACTTGCGATCCACAGTCACATGCCACAGAAATATAGCAATCAACAATTCTGTAAAGTACATAATTGTAGAAGAGCAAAGAGTACCAGAGAAGATAGCTTTAGTCAGACAATGACAGACATGGCATTGCCACAACTTCCACAATATCAGTTTGCAACATACCCAATCTCCTGTTTTTATCATGGTAAATTAGAAAAGTGCTGTGTTGCTTGAAGGAAAAAGTGCTGCTTTCATTTCTGTGTTTTAATTGATGTATACATCCAAATTGAAACTTTGTTAGAACTGCTACTTGTAGAAGATAATGTCCCAGAATTTAAACCGTTCGTTTGTTTGGAAATAAATTGTGTTGGGGATTTTTTAGTTTGTGGCAACATTGGCAGTAATGAAGGAAGCTTGCCTATCTGTCACCTTCTTAAACTTCTTAAATGACACATGAATAAGCAGGTAGGAGAGAAATTGGCTGAGGAACAAGTTTGGAAGGATATAAGTTATTCTGGAGAGTTTGAGGTGTGCTCATGATGATGACTCATAGCCATCTTGCTAACCTTTTGATCTGTCTAGTAGATTAAAAAAAGAATTAATAGCGAGAGATCAGTGAGAATGGCAGCTTTAGTGATTTACATTACTCTATGTCTTACAGACATGTGAGTAGCATTGGTTTATGTACATCCACATTTACCCTTGTGACTGGTGATTTGAATTGTCATGCTTCTGAGTAATGGATGTTCAGTATGATGCTAAGTGCGGTACATGGAAAGTGAAGAGTCAGCTTCACCTGACTAAACCTGATGTTCTCCCTTACCAAGAAAGCTTGTCTGCCATATTCCAGACACTGGCTGAAGCCATGTTTGTTTCTTTTGTTTTGTTTTTTAGAGAAGAATACTGGTGACAAATAATTCTTGTCAAGACTGCAAATCTGTCATGTACTATGGATAAGTTACAAGTAATTCATCTGCACAGTTTGATAGAAGTTACTCTTATATGAACTTTGCATGCAGTTCAAACAATTGAATAACAATGTACTTTTGTAATGGTCGTTTTCTGATTTGATTACAAATTATGTTTAGTGCTGATGAAAACAGTAGCAGCATTACTTTTATTCTTATGATACAATAGTGTTGGAAATGGTAATGATAATCAAGCTCAGTGAGAGGACACTTTACTGTAGCCCTTAGAAGTTTTTCACATGGGAGCCCCAGGAAAGCACAGGTGCTGAGGATTTGTTGGTGTGAGCAGAGATCCAGTTCTTTTATGAGAATTCTAGCAAGGACATTAGGCCTATTGACCAGACAATTTAAGATGTCAGTTGAAACATCAGTGTCAATGTTGGAGTCTTAAAATAATTAGTGTTTGTCCTTGCCTCTTCATCATGTTGATAATTGTTTTGTCAAGTAAAGAAAGGAAGACTTTTCTTCGAAGTTGCTTAACTTAGTTCACTGATTGGCATACATGGTGGAGACATCAACACAAATGTCTGGAAACTAATTGTCAATGAATAGAGATTATCTAATCTCCCTAATCCCTATTGTGTCACTATGGACTTCCTGTTGGACTGAGGTACATTGCCACACCTGAGCGCACAGGGTTTGCTGACTTTAGAACTAGGTCAAGTGTAGATGGATTACTGACTGTTGATGATAAAGCTTGGCAAGTTAAACCAAGTGCCTGGGCATATAAAGGATTAATGCATGAGATCTGGTGCTGATGGCCTACAGAGAATGTTCAGGAGTTTGAGGTTAAAGTGGCAGCCTGGTTTGGAGCTTCCAAGAATAGAAGGGTGAATGTTCGAAGACAACCCCATGTCTGCAACCGCTGATGGTGAGACAGATGCCCTTTTCAGATGTAGGCCAGTTTATACCAAAACTTGATAAAGAAATGACGTATAAAGAATCATCGTATAGCGGACAGACCACTCAGGTGCTAATCTTGACATTTCTGTAAAATGTTGTATAGATGCGCAGTTTCTCACTGTGCATGTTGTTATGGCCATGGCGTCACCACTAGTGAATGGAATAGGGTCACCTTTTGCGCGTTCACACAATAAGCCCCGCTCAGTTATTGTATACCATTAGATCTGTATGGTTGCGTATGTTCAGACATGATGGAATGCTGATCTGTTATCGAGTTCTAGCTTGAAACGATGCTCTGACCGTTGTTTCGTTACACATCGTTTCGTTATATGTCGTTTCGTTAGTCAGCATTCACACATATAAATTCATTGCATAGCCATTTCGTTTTGGTATAAATATTTTTTCGTCTGAACACCCTGAGAGAAGACAGGGGAGAACTGGGTATCCATGATGGAGTAAGCCACAAAGATGTGGGAACAAACTGTCCAGTGCAGTAAAAACATACACTGTACTGTATATACCAAATATTTTGCAAGGTTTTAATTTTCATGAATTTTGCGAGTCAGGTGCTATTCATGAATTAAAAGACATACCAAAATATTAACTCTGCTGTCATCATGAATGTGACGTGCACACATACATTTCTCTGTTCAGTACTGTGCTCCACAAGCGCAAATTTAACCACTTGTGAAATTGTCGGGAAGTCCCGATTCGCGGAAAATTAGACTCACTAATATGACATAACAGTACATGTAGTGGAATGAATGGAAGCCTCTGGCAAGCAAACTGCTTGTTAACAGTTGGCCAGAACTGCCAGGTACTTTATTAGTCATGAACCAGCTCCACTGGGGATGATGAATACAGGGAGCTTCATGGCTAGGAATACAAAGTCTCGAGCAGGCCCTGTTACCATGGTAACATGTTGGCTCTTTAGGGAGAGGAGACAACAGCCTGTGACAGAAGGGATCAAGAGACTCTGCATTAAAAGTAGTTTTTATGAGCATTCACTATTCCTTGACCTCACAACTCCAACCCTGTTTAAAAGAGGAGCTGAACAATGATACATTATAAAACTAACCAGATATGGCATACAGTAGTGAGACCTTGATGTTGCAAGGGAGATACAAGTTGTTAGACTGTCATAATATAGACTTATGTCAGGAGGAGGTGGAAGTCATTGGCTGCAGAAGGCTGCAAACTTTTCATCTTGTGGATCAAATCAACTTTCAATCTGCTGGATGTTTGAAGCCTATTTCCCTCTGTATAGTGATTGAATGCTTGTTGGCAATCTTAACCTGGGAGCAGGAGACGACCTCGGGGCCCAGAATTTGAATGAAGTTGTGCAGGAATTTCCATCATAGATTGCTGATGTTTGGATGATTTTTATTTTTATTTTGTAATATTTATTCATTTTTTATTGTCTTACAAGGCTAAGGATTTGAATTTAGCTGTGCAGGAATTTCTGTTAAGCCCTGCCAATGTTTTGACGATTTTATACTGTTTTATAATGCCTAAATTTTACATCACCTACAAAGATTCTTGCTACCTGATTACTCATCACATGGCATTAAACTGAGTACCGGTACCTAAAAAGTGCAGTCGAGTTCGTTTGCTGTTGCCTTGCCTTGTTCAGTGAGGCATCTCATCTTCAACATCATGAGAAATCTTGACCTGTACACTTGTAACCATTCACAAATTGTGGGACCTATATTATGCTATATTTCTCCAAAGTCGGTTGTGCTCTGAAAGAAAAAAAAAGACAAGCATAGAACAATTTTTGTTATCACATTTGGGCTCTCATCTGAATATTCAATGCATGAATTGGGCTATGAGCATATTTACTTTGTAATCTTTTTGTCTACCATCAGATACAATACTCTGACCCATAATACACGAGGGTTACTCAGTGCAAAGCAAGCAAGAAAGCATAAATTATTATATGAGAGTGATGTCTAATATTCCTCTAGAAATATGTTCATTGAATGTTATTAGCCTAATGCAGCTGCAAAAGTCATGATTCAAAGTTCTCCATGTACATGATTGTGATACTTCGGAAGAGCATTTATCGTGTATGTGCCCTGTAAAAATATTGACATGATAATATCATCAATGATTAGTAAAATGTGAAAAGATGAATATATATAAATACTTTCTTTTAATTCTATATCTCTCTGTGTTTCCAGAGAAAGGATATAATATTTGATGTGAAGCTGCTTCCCTGTGCCACCCCAGCTCAGATGAGACTTCTTGTACTGAGCAACACCGATAATGTTTACTTCGAGCAGACTGTCATGCACGGAAACACATATCCAGTTCCAGGTAAACCAGAGGGATATGATTCACATTTACAATTTTTTTTTTTCCAGCCAGCCTTGTAAATCTTGCACTTATCTTAAAAAAATTACATAATTGCATCTCCAGTGACAACAGTATTAGCCAAGTATGTTATTGCTCTTAATTTAGCACATCTTTTTTAACTCCTGAAAGGACACTTTTAAGGTCACAGTTTACAGACATCAGAAATTTATTCAAGATCTGATGTATATGTCTCAGAAGCGTGTAAAGGATGACACACAACGGTCCGTGCTCACTTGCAAGGCAAGTGGTAAGTCAGTACAAGAGTATTAGCTTGCTGTGGAATAGAATGACTTGATATTACATATCTCCATATTTCACTTTCTTGTTGATTTCACAGTATTATATCCTCTTTTCATGTTTCAGGTTTAACATACAACCTGTTTCCCGGAATGCGCCTTCAAATATCAGTCCAGGTTCACTTCAAGAAAGTGACAGCAGGTCTTGAAATAGGGGTGAGTCCTGACAAACAGAATCTATCTAAGACCACAATTGACAGTCTATTGCCAGCAAGCTGAAGATGTCACAGATATGATGAAATACATCATCATTTTTTTTTTAAATCCTTGACGGGACAACATGCACGCAGGAATGGACTGTGAATTATTCGTACTGTTCTGAGATGTATAAGACACTTTGATTAACTGAATTTCATTAGAAAATGCAAATGGACTTAGCTGGCTGGTCTGAACACCAGGACACCATGAAGGGACTGTAATAGTGTAGTACAGTACTACATACAATTCTCCTCCAATGTGTTAAATTTTTCTTATGCGGAACTTGTGAAGTTTATCACATGACGATAGTCAAAGAACAGAATCAATTCTAACAATACAGAACATGAGCAGATTAAGGTGCACTGATTTTGGAATGACTTTGATCGCCCTTGAAGCACAGCAATATGAAATGAGCCATCTGTTCGTTCAATGATCTTACATGATTTCAAGCTGATTTTGCAAATATGTTAGACAGCTAGACAGAGCACAGATGTTTGCACTTTGTGAAGGGTCAACATTTCTGGTTCACTGTATGTCTCTTCAGTCCATCTGATTGCCAAATGTGAGGATATTCCAGCTGTTGCTTTCAGAGGTTGACTCCCAGCTTTGCGTGATACTGCGATTATACACGGATTGTTTCTGTCTTATTTATGTGATCAGTTCATCGGAAAGTTAATAATGATTTTTGATCATGTTCTAACAGATCCATTGTCATGCACTTGTTCCTAACAGCCATGAGGACAAAGATAGTTTAAAAGCTTTAAGATTCAAAAATGCCAGCCAGAAGGCACATGGATGAGAGTGTGATTTTCAGTGTGATGAAATTGATTCAGTCTATGCTCTGAGAAAGCTGATGGCAATGAGAAATGTTGTGACTTTGGCATCAATATATATATTTTTTTTTCATCTTGTTTCATGGAGATGACATGAATGCTTGGTTCATAAATTTGAGAGTAATCTCAGTGACTATTGCTTTGATATAGAAATAGATGAGTTGATGTTTGCAACAAACTTTATCCAAAGAAAGTACCAAATGAAAATGTTTGCTGTATCAGCATCACTTTATCCGTTTTAGTTTCTGTCTTATCCACTTTGCCTTCCAGCTGCGCCTTAAATTCAGTGGACCAACGCCCCTGATTACATTCTCCTATCCGATATTTCCAGATTACGTCATTCCTGTGCGTGACTGCACAGCAGCAGGTAAAGTATACATCATCTATTTATCAAAGCAAGCTGAGGTTAGGGCTAAGTTTGAGAGGCCAAGTTTATCAGCATGTATTGTATATCTACATGTCATGTCTTTTATGTCCTCCCCCCCCAAAAAAAAAAAAAAAAAAATTATATATATATACCGGTATATATATATATATATATATATATATATATATATATATATATATATATATACATATATATGTATTTCATTTCATTTCATTTCAATTTATTTTCATATTTCTCACATATATCACAATATAAAGTAAATTGATACGAAATTTATACAGAACATAATTCAAAATAGAACTTCACTGGAATGTTCAAAAGTTTGTCTTGGTATACACAAGGTCTGTATACATGCGAGTTAAACTGAGATCATAATGCGAAAAATATGATGGGGCCTGCGTAAAAGCAAGCTTGTATAGAGCCGCAGGTCCCGTGATAAAATCAGATTAGGGGAAGCATAAGTACAGATATTTTTAGACCATACTATAACTGGGGGATCCGATTAAAATGAACAAAGATCAAATCAAATAAGTGTTACTAAATAAAATACAGGATAAAATACAGAAAGGTCACATGTTGCAACTATAACCTACTACAAGTATATAGACAGTATACAGAGCGTATCAAAAAAAAAAGGTAATCCAACTTTGAAGGGCTACTATTTTATAATTGTCAGCTATGGAGAGCGCAATGTTGGATGTGAGGAAAGGGGAACTCTTCCTCTTTCCATTGGTACCTAATTATGTTGACAAATGTTATGCATGACTGAGCACATGAACTTTAAAGGCACCAATGACAAATTGCACTATTTCTAAGTTCGTGTGTTATTGTGAAGGAACAGTGAAGGTCTCATTGCATGAGTGAGATCTGTCAATGAAAGGGGTCAAATCATCTGGCCAGCCTGCATGACTGCAGGTTCATGCGTAGGATTTCTTCTAACCTTCTATGATTCATAACTTTCAACACTGCCACGTTGTCGATAACGTGGTCCTTCCCGTAAAGGCTAAACATTACCCATTTTTCTCTCTTCATATTCAAGACATGGTTTGTCGCTGTGAGCTATGTGTTGAATATGAACAGAGAAAAATGGACTGTGTGGGTTGGCCTCTGTGGGAGTGACCAAGTTATCGGACAGGTGGCCATGTTAAAGGTTATGGACCATAAAATGTTAGAAGAAACCCTAAACACAAACCCTAAACACAAACCTGCATTCATACAGGCTGGCCTGATGATTTTACCACTTAAGTTCCAATCTGAAATCCAAGAGTTTTCAGATATCTGCTGTCAAGTGTTGGATACTGTATCAAATACAGCCTGCTATGCTTTCATAGTCTTTAGCAATCCAAAGTGTGTGTGACTGAATGTGGCAATATACAGTCATCATTAACAGCTTCATGGAGCTAAGGGATTAGAAATCTGCTGAAGAATTCAGAATAAACTGTTTTCTGCTGAAAGCAGAGGTTTATCGCAAAGTGTGCTAGTTGTTTTATAATCACAAAGTGTGCTAATTGTTTTACTATATTTAACATGATGTTTAATTTTCACCATGCAGTGACCCCCACACAGATGCACTGTGCACAGATGAATAAGACGATCACTGGCTTGACCCTTCCCCAGAGCCACCTGTGTACGATGGTCAAAGGATGTGGAGGGTTCAATTGCAATGGACTGATCCCTTCTGGACAATCTTCCACAGCAAATGTAAGTCACACATCCTATCCTATGTCCCCCTATACTTACAATACTTGTCCAAAACTTTAGTTAGCCATATTGCCCAAATAATGAATCAAACCTTTTCCCTTTCTCCCTGAACCATACTTATGGGGAGATATTGTGCTACATGAAAGACAGCACTAAGCAGTTACAATAGTAACTTTATCATCATGTTATGAGAGCCATGATAGCGTCTTTTAGGTTATATAACTGATTTTTTTCTCATCTCTTTTAGCTTACTAGTCTTCGGAATCCTCATTGTGTACTTTATTTGCATACCCGGAAATAGGAACATAATCGTTCTATGCAGACTGTTCATAGAAGTGATCACGAGTATGGCAGGTCATGCAGTGAAATATGGATTTGCACTTGACATATTAAAGGGAATCTCTCAGATGTTTTTAAATGCCCTGTTAGACTGTGAACCCAAGGCGTATGAAGTCGAGTCTCGCTGTCTTTTTCTTTCAAGTAAGATTATGGCCACCTGACGTAAGTGGTGCTTGAGTACCTGATGCTGTTAGTGGCAAGTGCAAATGGGCTCCAAGAGGACCGGGTATTAGGAGATAAACTAATTAGGAAATTGTACTCCGGCAAAGTAGATAGTTCAGTAGTTGCCAACGGCATGAAAAGAGCGAAGCATAAACAGTTAGCCGTATGGATACAGCTACATGAGAGGGAACAGAACTGTGGCATTTGGTTCAAGACAGATGATGATAGCAAAAAGCTCACTCTCCACAGAGTCTATTCAGTGTATATAGCTACAGACAGTGACATTATTGTGTACTGCTACATTGTAGATTAACCAGCAAGTACTTTTTGAATACTGCAAAAGATGATATAAAGTCATTTCCATCTTATGAGACACTTAACTTAGTCTGAAAAACAAAGTGTATTTTGCTTAACAAAATAAATACTTAAAATCTTGAGGTATATTCTGAAGGTATATTTTTAAGAAAGAGGCAAAAAAATACAATGATTTGCATACTGGGATCAAACCTGAAGAGTAAATCATTTGAACCTAAATTTTCAATTGAGTTCAAACTTGATTTACCAGATATTTTCACAAAAAGTAGACAGTGAAATACAACATTTTGTTTAAAATTTGAGAGATAATAGTTTAAAAATTATGTTAGTCATGACAAGAAAATGTTCAATGACATGCATTTGTCTTACCCCACAAGAAGTCTTAGAAATGAACAGTGGTAGATCTGTATCTCTTGTAGATCAATGCATACGGTACTAAATGATTGTATTTAGATTTGTGAGCAACAGGTGGAAGGTGAAAGAATGACTAGTTTGACAGAAGACACTGGATACCATTTAGAATTTGCAAGGGAGAAAAATGGGAGCACTCTCCTGTAGTAATCCATAAAGCAAATGCATTCATATAGTCACTTAATTAGTTAATTGTCACAAAGACTCATATCATCATGATAAATGTGATAATGCATAACACAAGTTGTTAAAAGATACCTACATCACCTCAGGTGTACAGCCAAAGATAAAATTCTTATTTAAAGCATAGAACCATTGCTGTTTTCTATTCAATTGAACTGATGCCAATGTGGCTGCTAATTGATGCAGTCTGTGGTGCAGCCAGCTAAGTATTTGAGTCAAATAAAACATTTCTTTGTGCATGTTTCATCATTAATACGGTTCTCTGTGCTCTGCTCACTAGAGGCAGATAGATTGAGGGGTGGGGGGGGGGGGGGGGGGGGTGTGCTTGACGTGATGCCATTTTAGGAGGAAGAAGATAGTTCCCCTATGGAGTGATTCATCAGACTTGAATAGCCTGTCAGGTTGCATTTCCATGGGCTCTAGCCTGTACCCTAACAGGTTTATTTCCTGAGCAATGTCAAAGCAATATGAGCCGGTAGCCACACTAACTTTATATAACTTTTATAATCTCTCTCTCTCTCTCTCTCTCTTTCTCTCCCTGTCATTTTTTAATCTTTAAAACTCCCAATACCTGGATATACTTAGAATATAACTCTACCATATCATACTGTTATCATTAACATCATATTAGCTATGATTTTTAAATGTTGATAGGGTAAATCATGTAGCCTGCTATGAGCTCTTATTTGTAACCTGTGACCCTTTTTACATGCATACCATATATGTTATGCCAAAACTGCTTAGCAGTAATGACCTAGTGTTGCAAGTGTATTATTTTGCTAAACTGTGACATATAGAAGACATCATGATTTAGAATAGAACAAATCTAATGGTCATCTTTATGGCATATATGGAACCAGTCACAACAAAACCACGTGCTCACTTGTTAAACCTCAAATTCACAGTCAGGCATGTAATTTGAATGGGCATTGGCTTATTTAAAATATTGAAGCTGTCGCTCAAATACCTGAGTGTGAGAAGTATAGCTTTTGCAATGCCCTGTGGAACTGAGGTCTGTTGTTGAAGCAGTCTAATGTGACTTTGATGATATCTGTTTATGAGAAATTTGACATGTTTTCCTGTTCTTTTCATGATTGAAATGCATGATTTTAATTACTAGAAAATATATTTTGCACCACCTCTATACAGATATGTGTATACCACACAGGAATGTGTTGAGATGCATGCTCATATATACTGTAGTGTGTGGTATATATAGACAGATATGCTTTATATCTACATAAATGATGTATTTTTTTAAGCATGATATTTTGTGAATGGGGGCTTGAAAGTCAATACTATTAGTGGTTGAATTTGGGATTGAGAACAGCAAAGACTAATAAGAAATAAGAATTGCCCCTTTTCAAGAGAATGCCCGGTGATGGTGATAATGAAGATGATTGTTATGATGGCAGTTGTATAGCACATTGCTGATGCTTGTGATGATGATAATGATGATAGTAATGAAAGTGACCATAAATAATGATGATGGTGAAAGAAGAGAGTTAATATTGAGAATGAAATGGATGACAGACATCACACACATAGATTAAGGTTAATTTGTTTATTCATCACTACTTGTCTAAAGAATAACAAAATATGTACCTAAATCTGACAAAAAGCATGATGCCATCTAAGAGGAATGCATCGTGGTGTAGGAAAACCACTGCATATCAATTCTTGTAAATCAATTTTATCAATAGAAGATGATGTTGGCATGTGGACTAGGCACTC
Organism: Diadema antillarum; assembly: GCF_040938485.1. Lineage (NCBI taxonomy): Eukaryota > Metazoa > Echinodermata > Echinoidea > Diadematoida > Diadematidae > Diadema > Diadema antillarum. The sequence continues at coordinate 468,654 of NW_027271519.1, forward strand.
AAAAGGTCATGTCCACATTGTTTAATACCTAGCTGCTACAAGCTTGCACAAGAATGATGAAGGCACACTCTGGATCGTAACATGACTCAACTGTATAAACCCACAGGAGTATTAGCGGGGTCGCCATGGTCACCCCACAGCCCTTCTGGACGTCATAAGATGGCAAATCTCATCATGAGAACAGCATGAATCACCAAAAGTTCCTCGCAGGCTCCTAAATCCGATGGCAAATACATGTCCTTTCTCTCAGCAGGTTCAAGGCATACTACAAAACTCTAACAGCACCATCATTTTGTTACTAGTAACTGGGGTATATATTATAGTACATGTCGTAGGGTCTTCAGAGCATTCATATTAATGCATACCAACTTTTATGTGATGATCATCAATGTAAGATACAAAACCTCTGGAAGAGATGATGCAGTAGCTGAAACTCAGGTCACAAACGTGGTTTGCCCCAATAGCATTGAAATGAGTGTATTTCGACCACAGCAAAAGAGGCCATTTCTGGGATGTCGGGCCATTTTCTGTTTCCAGTGTGCATTACCCCCCAATGCAATATAATGATCTTTAAGAACACGTTAATGAGAGATAACTTTGCCCTGAAATTACTTCAAACAAGCAATGTTTAAGATTTTTTTTTGTGCTAAAATGAACATTTTTGACAAAAAAAATCATATGATTTTAAATGATCTAATCCTCCCTTTTTTCAATTTGCAGCCCATAAAGTATGGCGTGAGTCTTGTCATGAATGGATGTGACAGCCCTCTGTCATACTCCTTGGGGATCCGCTCAGCCTCTGGTAGCTGGCAGTACAAGTTCTTTAGGTCCAAGGAAGTCTTCGTCAGTGAGTATCAGAGTTTGTCTGTCTATCTGTCTGTCTGTCTGTGTGACATGGTGTATGTGTATTTCTTTAATACTGACCCCAAAAAGTGTGTATGTGTGTGTGGGGGGGGGGGGAGGGAAGGGGGGCTGCAGATAATATTGAGTTATCGAGGCTTACTCCTCTTCTCCCCCCCCCCCCAAAAAAAAAAAAAAAACAAAACAAAACAAAACAAAACAAAACAAAACAAAACAAAACAAAACAAAACAAAACAAAACAAGACAAGACAAAACACATCAGATGATATTTTCTCCCCATCCTAACCCAAGTCTAGACATTGGCCAGATTCTGAATAATTTGACCTTATATCTTATCTGTGATTGCTATAAGAGTATAAGAACAAATAAAAGGTGAAAGAAAAAATCAGATGCACATGAAGGATCAGCATACGTTGCGAGTTTGAAAATTTAGTTTATATATGTTTGATACCTAATAATTTCTATCGTTATCGCTTTCCAACTAGATAATTTGTAACTGAATTATTCAACATTTTTGACCATCTATCTATCAAAATTCTTAAGATATGACATCAAATTTATAGAGAGAGATAGGTGGACAGATAGAAAAAAACATAACATATGAGTTAAGTCATCTTACCAAAGAATGAATGTATTGGGTTTTAAGAAACATATTTGCTCTTTTTTCTCTCATAGATACAACTGAATTTTTTCCCCATCACATTTATATGTTTTGTAGCATTCTATGAATTTGATTTCCTTCCTCAATGTTGTAAAAGCTTTCACTGTCATATCGTATTGATTTTCTGTCTCATGAATAGCTGATTTGAAATCTTACCACCATTTACACTTGTCCTCAAAGTTTTGCATGCATATATATTTTATGTACATGTATGTCCTCATTTTGTAGGCAGGAGGAGCCTACGCACTGTAGATGTTATTGAGTTATTGAGGCTTACCCTGCTGTGTTCTCATTTTACCCATAACAGACTTGACGTTTCCCCATCAGACAGTGCTGCATGCGAATCTCATCATGACACCTGACATCAACCTGGAGACAATGACAACCTCGGTAAGAACTCGTCACTCTAGAGGGCAAAACTCCACTCTGTATCCAAACTGACTTTAAAGGACAAGTTCACCTTCATAGACATGTGGGTTGAGTGAATGCAGCAATATTAGTAGAACATATCAGTGAGAGTTTGAGAAAAATCGGACAATCCGTTCAAAAGTTATGAATTTTTGAAGTTTCTGCTCAGTCACGGCTGGATGAAAAGACTACTATAGCTTGTGATGTCACATGAGTACAACGATATGAAGAAAGAATAAAGAAAATTCAACATATTTCCGTTTTTCTCGCATAACAAAAAAACACTTGACTTCTCTCTTTCAGAAGGCAGGGGGAATAATATTACCCTCAACATACATCAGTAGCAAGTCAAAGAAATGTGCACTTTATTCAAAAAGTAAAGTTTTGTGAAATTCTCTTTTTATTTTCCTTATATAGTCGTACGCATGTGACATCATACACTGTAGTAGTCTTCTTTTCCAGCAGTGACTGTTCAGATACTTGAAATATTTGTAACTTTTGAACAGATTGTCCAATTTTCTTCAAACTTTCGATGTGTTGTACTAATATTGCTGCATTCTCTCAGTCTTTAAATGTATATGAAGGTGGACTTGTCCTTTAAATCCTCTGTCCTGGTAACGAGTATGACTGCCTCTCAGGAATAATCACCAAAGTAACCACACCTGCTCTTATGTGTATATTATTATAATATGTAAAATGTATGTGTAGGGACCTATAGGTGTGTGCATGTATGAGGTGCAGAAGTGTAGAAAATATGTGTGTGTATTCTTTTGTATGGCTCTCAACCCTGCGTGCCAATGCCTTTGAATATACCATCAATTTCTCTCATCCGTGTGGAATTTACTGTATCTGACAATGAATAGAAACTGACATTCTGTAAAACTTGAAGGTGCTGATATGGGCTTTAAGGAAGAGATTAAACACATTTTCATTTTCAAATACTCAATCTTTAAGGTCATAATGCAAGAGTTATGTCATCCCTTGGAAACAAGACCTTGTATCTCAATTCACATGCATTTAGACATTAGCTTCTAAACTCAATTCTCAGATGTCAAGATGTGAGCCTTCAAAGAAAACAATTGGTAATTTAATCCAAAACAATGTTTCTACATTATGTGGTGTCAGCATTTAAGTTATATTGACATTTTGAAGAAAAAAAAATTGTTTTCGCTCTCCCGAAAATTCATGCTTTTGAGATATGAGGTCTATATAGTCACACCAGAGATGATATGCATCATTGAAATGTTCTTGTTGTGTGGAAACTATAGGACCTTTATGCAGCATGTACTAGAGAAGACAGCTCGCAGAGAAGTACTGTAAGGTTTATTTCCAACAGCCAAATTAAAACCATATATTTTAACTAATCTATTTTGTCTCTGCTTGACACCTGAAAAGAAATATCATGAAGCTTGTATATGAGAATTAAGTAAACACTTTATGAATATGATTAAGTGAATATGTCTATATGATGTAAATTCATCTAACGATCAAAATCTATGAATTTGGTAATTCCGGTAGATTGTTTTATGGTATTCATATATCTTCCATAAAAATATTTGCCACTTGCACCAAGACATTGCCTGTACGCATGTGTGTTCAAAAAAACGTTGCGACCAAGGCCACTGAGTCATGCAGACCGAAGCGAGACAGATTAAGTAAGCTAAAGGGGATATGTGGGGGTTAGCTGTCATGCACATGCTTTTTCGTATCCCCATGGGATCAAGCCCTTGTTTGGAGAGGTTCGTGGCCTCTGGTGGATTCTGTGCGTCACCCAGAATTTTGCTTCCTTCCATTTTGCTTTGCCTCCCCGTCCGTCCCTCTCAGATTCCAGTGCATGTGGTGCACACTGGGGGCCTGGTGTCAGATTTTGTTCAAACTTGAGATTAAATACTGATGGTGTGATAATGAAGTCATATTTAAAATGGATAGTGCTGGGAGGAAATGAAAATATTTTTCAAAGATTCAATATATCATATAAATCATATAGCAGTAATGCAACTTGCAACTGGTTTAGTTATCACGCACTCAAAAGAAATATTGTGGAGCTGTATTTTGTAAGTATTCTGTGAAAGCAGACATCTAATGATGCCAAACAAACTTGGTGGAGGAAAAGCAATGCGAGACCAAATGTTAGACCTTCTTATACCAATAATAGGACTTAAATAACCATTTGTCTCATGCAATGTATCAATCTATTTTCATACAGTCTACTTCAAGTTGTCATTCTATACAAGCTGGTATAAAATGGGATTGATACATTAGATAATCCAGAACAGTGTGTTGACCAAATTCATTCAAATCATGTAATGAAATCATCAAATTTTAGATTGGAATATCGGAATTGTGCAAGGGCTTTCATGTCATATTATGCTCTCTTCTATGGCTGTTTTGTATAGAACTACCCTATTGAGTGTTCATAAACTTGTGTGTTCAGTGAGAATTGAAGTAGATACGGTAATGGAAACATTTGTTATTTCTTTTTAGGATTAGGTATCATGGCAATTTGTATATTATTGTATTTGTTCTATTTATCTGCCATCAATCTATTGAGTGATATAGTGATTTATAAAAGTCTGAACTATGATTTATAAGGTAATGATTCTAGTGACAATATGATTTCTTACCTAGAATATGATTTGTTTGTTTTCCTGTTTAGAAAGGGCAAGTAGAAATCACTACCTCACTTGTGAATGTGTGAATCATATATACAGAGAGGAATGCTATTAGTGGTAGTTAGAATGACAATGTTTATGATAATAATGATGATAACGATGCTGATGTATTTAGTGAAATAATAACAGTAATAAAAACAATAATGCAATGCCTTTTCCTCATATACTGCCCTTACAGACTAAGATACATTTTTCTTTTAAATTACAGCTTGCACTAAGGAGCTGTGCTGGACGGGAGCCTTGTTTGAATACAACAATTTTGGATCAAACAGAAGTACCCATCCCACCCTGTTGTAAGCTCTCAGTCAAATCATCATTTCATTTAAAATTGTCAAATATTGATTTTGCTACAGTGTCCTGAAAACACCATGTTTGAGGAGATAACTCCTTACTGTGTTAAGACAGACCTTCTCAATCACATACAGTAGAATCTATTGAGCATGGTCAATGTTTCTCTTGTGTAATTGAATATCAAACTATCTGCTTTGTTCATGAGTCGAAGTATTATGTGTCTCTTTATACAGTTGAACCTCCCTTATCCAGCCTCCCTTTATCCGGATCTCTCTATTATACGGACGCAATCTCGCCGCGATTTTTTTTTTAAATAATTACGGTAGGAAAGGGGGATTCCCAACTCCTTGAGAATTCCTACACAAACACACATGAATTACATATACTTGATACATTTCTTAATAATTATTTAGGTAAATCATCCCAAGAATTTATAAAGGAAAATGATTTAATTCTTGCAAACACGAACCTCTATTTTGGGGTCTGTTACTGAGTGTAACAATGAAAAGGTTGCAGTATACACATTACTACATGTGGTACTACAATGGGCTACATCAGTACATGTGTATGTACATGTATAAAGCATTGAGTCTCCCGTATCCGGCCAAATCCCTTATCCGGATGAGCCCCGGTCCCGACTTGTCCGGATACGAGAGGTTCAACTGTATTTCATGTCTTTATCATGTGTGTATGTTTCAGACTGTGTTTTGAGGTAAAATGCATCTACAGTGTGCCCTAAAATAGATTATGATTCAAAGCTGTATGCACTTTGGAATGTAGTGAGTGAACAGGGAAAAGTATTATATTTTTGTCTTACACTGATTTTTTTTTTTTAATATCTGACTGCAGTTAATTGCCTAAAATCCTTAAATGTATTGAAATAGATGAAAGAAATAGTCCATGGATATCCACTTGTCTACAACACCAAATATACCTTTTTGCCATGATTCAGAATGGTCCAAAATCTTAAGTTAATACATTTTATAGACACTATATTTTATACAGTTTTGAAAGCTTCCATCAGTGTGAAAAAATGATGTATATAATGAAATTGATGGTCAAGAATGTAATTTTCTATATTTCGTGGGGTGGGGGGGGGGGGGGGTGGGGGGCAGAGAAGGGGAGAGAGAGGGATAGGTTAGCAACAACTATTAAAACATTACAAATACAATAACTCTCAGTTCTTGTTCATTTATGTGTTTCTTTGTTATTTTTGTAGAGTGGTTGTGGCATAAGGTGATTTTGTATGAATTACCCTCATTCGCACAATCTAGGGAGTGTGTAAATCAATGAAATATACCATTCTGATGAAGACAGCTTATCTTCAAATACTCTTACTGCACAATTGGGCAGAGGCTGTGTGGACTCCATGATGAAATGGATGGGTCCTAATTGAGACCATTTGCTTTTCTTGGTAGTGTGGAATATATTTTGGAGGACTGTGCAACTTGCTAAAATACACATTTAAATTTTTTTTTTTCAACAGAACACAAATTAGCAAGATATGCAGCTGATATTATCTGACAGGGATCAGCCTTAAAAAGACCTTAAGTGTATTGCTGATTCCTCCACTTGTAACATGTTGAAGTATCTTCAATAAAGTGAGCTGCAATTTTTATTTCATGTACTCATACTATGTGGAAATAAATAAATTGAATTGAAATGATGATACAGTGAAATCAATTGGCAAATATTTTCTATGAAAAAATGAAAACATACTTCTCATAACATAATAATAAATGATATTTATTATTATAATTATTATAACAGTGAATTCCCAGTCATGTACCAGGCACAGAATTTCAAGTGTAGTTGCTCCTCCGTGTTTTCATTATTTTTGTCAATTAGGAAAGTATCATAATTGTGTCTTTATCTGTCTGTCTGATTTGCCAGCTTTTACTGTGCCCACAGGAGCATGATACAGTAAAATCGATTGGCAAATATCATTCTTTTAAAACAAATAAACTTTTCATACAAGTGTCATACCAATCATGTGCCAGATATAGAATTTTAAGAGTAGCTGTTTAGTCTGGTAGGAATGGGGGGTCCCCATGCACCCCCCGAACACATTTTTTTAACTTACTTTTTTGTAACCATTAGGGTGTCTAATTAATGAATTTTTTTGTTCCCAAGAAAAAATCGTGTCCCATGGGGGTCATTGGCGGCCATCTTGGCAGCCATCTTGGATTTTCAGGGAAAATCATTATCTTCCATAACTTTTGAACTACACAGCATAAAATTATAAATAAAGCATTTCTGCAGAGTAAACATGACACGAGGAATCGATTGCAATGGTTATTTACATGATTAAAGCAAGTCTGAAACAAGGAAAGCCTAAAAACATGCAAATTTCGGTGTCATTTTCACAGAAAACTACCCAAATAGTTTAACTTTTGAATTACATAACATACAGGGACAAATAAAACAGTCATTTAGAGTTAATACGGCATGAGGAATCGTTTGAGAGAGTTATTTACATGATTAAAGCAAGTTACATACAAGAAAAGTCCAGACATGCGAGGAAAACCAGTGTCGTTTACTCTAGAAATATTCCCAAGTAGTCTATGTACATATATACATGACAATCTCATACCTCCTAAGAGTAAACTTACCTCTTTTTCTTAACAGTCTGGTATATAGGAAAGGGGGGGGGGGGGGTCCCGTGCACACTCCTTTTTGTATCCCTTAGGGTGTCTATTTGATATTTTTTTTTTGTCTCCAAGTAAAAATCGTGTCACATGGGGGTCATTGGCAGCCATCTTGGATTTGCGAGGAAAATCATTAGTTTCTATAACTTTTGAAGTTTCCAACATACAAGGAAAAATAAAACATTTTTTCAGGGTAAATGTGACATGAGGAATCGATTGAGATGGTTATTTACATGATTAAAAAATGCTTGATACAAGAAAAGTCCAAAATATGAAAAATTCTGTATCGTTTACACTGAAAAGTACCCAAATAGTTCAACTTTTGAACTATACACAACATACAGGGACAAATAAAACATTTCTTCAGACGAAACACAGCATGAGGAATCAATTGAGATTGTCATTTACATGATGAAAGCAAATTTGATACAAGAAATGTCCCAAAAATGAAAAATTAAGTGCTGTTACTCTGGAAATGGCCCAAATATTTCATGCTACATACATGACAAATTGCATACCTCACAAAAGTGACTAACAACTCTGTCTTTAGATCATTGCCCAAATAGGCCTTTTTGTTTTGTATCAAAAACATTAAATAGAATCTGAAGAGAAAATTCATTTCACCCCTCACTTGGTGAAATAGAATAAGAATGTAAGCACTGTGGTAATTCATATGCAAATACCCTTCAAAAGAGGTGACACATGATAATAATGTTGATCACAACACTTAAAAGTGACTAATGGACAAATATAAAACTTGAACTGAAATTTAACACTCTTTGTGCGCGTTCAATTTTGTTTCATTTTATATTTAAAACGAGATTGAGTTGGGATATATTCAAGAAAACAATCACTCTGTCAACATGTCGAGCCGATTAAAAAAATTTAGATGCCAAAATGGTTTCATTTATTCTCAGGTTAAAAAAGCAGTTCATTCAAATGTATTTGTTTAAAGTTTATTGTCCGAAAACAAAAAGAGAAACATTTCATTTGACAGCCGGATATCAGCCTGTGAATAGGGACTATCAATGTGGATTGCTGCTACTTTAATTTAGAAATATTTGCATATGAATCGCTTTTGTGCTTACATCCTGTATGCATTCAATTCAAGTTCACATTGATTGGAATTAAGTTTCCTTTCGAATTCTGTTAAAAGTTGTCTGATATAAGACGCAATATTCAAGCTATTATCAAAAGACATAATGATATTTTGAAAGGGTTAGTCACACACCGATTAGTGATTGGCTGAACACAGTCACGTGATGGAAGTACATTCGTTATGTTCGCCCATGGGCGAACATTCTTGAAATGTTCTCCCATGGGAAAACATTTCCACGTGACAAATGACAGAATTAAGGCCTAGGACCGCACCGCACTTATAACATCCCTCAATAGCATTTCAAACCCTTCGGGTGGAACATTGGGTATGTTCCCTCCGCCGCCAGTCATCATCTATATATTTCAACGTTTGTGACATGTGTAACATATGCTTTTCATGAAGTATGGAATTAACGTATATTGAAAAAATATAAAGTAACACAATATGACTTCACTTTTCTTAAAAAGTATTCTGAATGCTCATCCTGTGTAACTGTACAAACCACAGAAGCGGTTATGCGATATATCAGGTTTTCACTTCACACTTCTTTAATTTCTATACCGGTAGTCATCATCAAAACGATCATTGTAATCAATGTCTGGCTCCTCTTCATCATCCTCCTTCATTTCCTCAGTAATTTTCTGAAGCAAGTCAATGAGGAAAGTCGGAAAGATAGGGCCACTTGACCACACTGGCTCCATCATAACAAAGGCTACCTTCTGCCATCCTTGTCCAGAATCAAAGGAGTCATATACAGAGCACCAGAAGATTGGTTGGTCAGCTCTCTTTAAGATGGCAAGGCGATGGGTCACACATTTAATGTGTGGGATAAGGTTGTCTCTGCAAGGTGGGAGCATGAAGAAATCCACATTGGAGTTTGTCGTCATTTGTTCGCCCTCTCCCATCATCTGCTTTGGATGATGCTGCTGTAAATAGACTTCTCCAGCTCTAATGGTCATACTTTAGGCATGTGAATGCTCCAATGTCTTCTGTCACCTCTTATTGGCTCTATAGACCATCCATCTCCAAGGTTTAAGAGGGGGACAAAAAACATTGGCACATTTCAAAGTCATGTTGTAAGATTTCAGCAGTGTTCATTATAATGTAATATTGAACAATTTACCACATTTCAGTAAAATATTGCAGAGATTATAATGTCATACCACTCTCTCCTGAATGCTGTATGGTACATGGGGTGGCTTTGTAGGTTCTTTAGGGGTCCGACTTTGCCCCTACTCTTGAAGGCACTTGCTATATCTTCCCCTGTAAACACATGTCGTCCAAGTATTGTGGTACAGTAGCCAGCTCCCTTTGATTCTGTATGCCACCTCAACGACATTCACAATCTGGCAATGCTCGACAGTCCATTTATCAAGGAGGATAGTGAGGGTGACGGAGTAAGCATGGTGCAAGAAGATAAAGAAAATGTCTGTGTCTGGTGTCCTTACCACAGCTGCTTTGTACCCAAGCTTAATAGTGGAATATTCGAGGTAGAGCGCTACCCTGGTGTCCTTCTCCTGGTTAGACGGCAGCTCATGGATAGAGCTTATTGTCTCCTGGGATGAATAATTAGGTGAACAAAAAGAATGTAACAGGAATCACTTAAGCTTCAGAGAATGTGATTTCTGTTACATTCCTTTTGTTTACACAATGATATGTTCCAAGAGACAATGGCGCGATATCCATGAGTGACTGTCTAATCAGTATAAGAAGACGGACACCAGGATCGTGCTCTACCTCAAGTGCGCTGCTAAACTTGGGTACAAGGTAGCTTTGGTGAGGAATCCAGACACACATTTTCTTGATCCCCTTGGTCCTTGCTTAATCCATTCTACAATGTAGTATCTTTCTTAATAAACGGACTGTCACGTATTGCCAGGTTGTCAATGTCAATTAACTTGCATTTATATAGAATCAACGGGAGCTCATATACTGTAAACACTTAAAGTGCCTTAATGGGTTGGGAAAAGTTGGACCCCTAAAGAATATACAAAAGCCATCCCATATACCACATAGCATTCAGGTGAAAGTTGTTTGATTTCATGATTTCAGAAGTATTTTACTGAAATGTAATAAGTTGCTCAGTATTATATCATAATAAACACTACTAAAATCTTAGAATATGACTTTACAATATGCCAAGTTGAGTGTTTTTTCCTCACAATTCTTGGTGATGGGTGGTCTGTGGAGCCAGAGGTGACAGATGACATTGAAGCATTCACATGCCTAAAATGTATAGCGAGGCCCGGGAGAAGTCTATCATAATGGCGTTCGCAGCATCATGCTGAAACAGATGGTGGGAGAGGGCGAGCAACTGATGACCAAATCCAAGGTGGATTTCTCCTTGCTCCCACCTGGCAGAGGCAACCTTATTACACACTTTCAATGTGTGAACCATGGGTACCACCTTGCCATCTTCAAGCGATCTGACTAGCCAATCTTCTGGTGCGCTACCTCTTTAATCCTGGACAAAGGTGGCATAAGACAGCCTTCGGTATCATGGATCCGGTGTGGTCAAGTGGCCCTATCCTTCCCACTTACCTCATTGACTTGCTTCAGAAAGTTACTCCGTAGACGGAGGAGGATGAAGAGGAGGAGCCAGACATTGATTACAATGATCGTTTTGATGATGACTGGAAATTACCAGAAGTGTAAAACCAAAAGCTAAGATATTATCGCTTACCGAATCTGTGGTTTGTATAATTGCATAGGATGAGAATTAAGAATATGTTAGACAAATTAAAGTCATAGAGAGAGAGTGGATTTCTGACTGTCAAGTGATTTTCATATGTTTATTTTCAGACAGGAAGGCTTTAAACAAATACGTTTGAATGAACCATTTTTAACTTAATCTTAAATAAGTTTAATGATAACAATCTGACACCTAAATTGGTGAAACCGACAGAGCATTTTGGTACAGTGGTTTCCTTTATGAAAATACACTTACTCAAACTCTTCAAATACAAAATTGTATGAAATAGAAGATGCACACAAAAAGTGTTCAATTACATTATAGGTTTGAATTTTGCGATTAGTCACTTTCACATGTTGTGATCAAAATTTGTATGTTCACCTCTTTCGATCTGCTTTTTTAGGGGTATCTGCATATGCATTGCCATCGTGCTTACATTTTTCATTTGATTTCAACAAGTGAGGCGTCAAAATGCTTGGAGTTGCATGTTGCATATTTTTTTTAAACATACAAAACACCATATTTGAGCTATGATCTAAAGACAAAGTGCCAAGTCACTTTTGTGAAGTAGTTTGTCATGTATGTATACGGATTTTGGGTACTCTACGGTGTAAATGACACCAAATTTTTCGTATTTTGGACTTTTTGTATCAAACTTGCTTTAATCATATAAATAACCATCTCAATCGATTCCTCATGACACAGTTACCCTGAAGGAAATGTTATATTTATCCCTGTATGTTGTGAAATTCAAAAGTTACAGAATTTACTGATTTTCCTCTCGAATAAAAAATGGCCGCCAATGACTCCCCCCCCCCCCCCCCCCCCCGACACGATTTTTACTTGGAAACAAAAAAAAAATCATCAAATAGACACCATAAGCGATACAAAAATTTAGGGTGCATGAGGATCCCCCATTCCTAGACTTTAGTGGTTAGTCAATCATATGAGGTATATAATTGTCATGTATGTATATGGACTATTTGGGCAGAGCAAACAACACTGTTTTTGTATTCGCATGTTTGAATTTTTCATGTATCATAATTGTTTTAATCATGTAAATAACAATGTCAATCGATTCCCCATGCCAAATTTACCCTGGAAGAATTATTTATATGTCCTTGTATGTTGGAAAGTTCAAAAGTTATAGAAATTAATGATTTTCCTCGCAAATCCAAGATGGCTGCCAATGACCCCCATGTGACACGATTTTCACTTGGAGACAAAAAGAATCAAATAGACACTCTAAGGGATACAAAAGGAGGGTGCATCGGACCCCCCACCCCAATCCTACCAGACTGTTAAGAAAAAGAGGTTAGTTTACTCATGATAGGAGATATGAGATTGTTATGTATATATGTGCGTAGACTACTTGGGAATATTTCTAGAGTAAACGACACTGGTTTTCCTCACATGTTTGGACTTTTCTTGTATGTAACTTGCTTTAATCATGTAAATAACTCTCTCAAACGATTCCTCATGCCATATTAACTCTGAATGACTGTTTTATTTGTCCCTGTATGTTGTGTAATTCAAAATTTAAACTATTTAGGTATTTTTTGGTGAAAATGACACTGAAATTTGCATATTTTTAGGCTTTTCTTGTTTCAGACTTGCTTTAATCACGTAAATAACCATTGCAATCGAATCCTCGTGTCACGTTTACCCTGAAGAATGCTTTATTTATAATTTTATGCTGTGTAGTTCAAAAGTTATGGAAGATAATGATTTTCCCTGAAAATCCAAGATGGCTGCCAAGATGGCCGCCAATGACCCCCATGGGACACAATTTTTTCTTGGGAACAAAAAAAATCATTAACTAGACACCCTAAGGGTTACAAAAAAGTAAGTTAAAAAAATGTGTTCGGGGGGTGCATGGGGACCCCCCATTCCTACCAGACTAGTTCTTCAGGGTTTAAATTTGTCAAAGGGCATCATAATATGGTATCATTATGGCATCAAAATATTGTATCATACTATTGTCTCTTTATCTGTCTGTCTGATTTGCCAGCTTCTACTGTGCCCACAGGAGCATGATACAGTGAAATCAGTCGGAAAATATTCTTTTAAAAGAAATGTGCTTGTCAAAACAGTGATTTACCAATCATGCACCAGATCTAGAATTTATAGAGAAGCTGCTCCTCAGTGTTTTGATTAGTCAAAGGCATCATAATATGATATCATAATAGCATCATAATATTGTATCATAATATTGTTTCTTCATCTGTCTGTGTGTCTGATTTGCCAGCTTCTACTGTGCCCACAGGAGCATGATGCAGTGAAATCAGTTGGAAAATATTCTTTTAAAAGAAATATGCTTGTCAAAACAGTGATTTACCAATCTCGTACCAGATCTGGAATTCATAGAGAGGCTGCTCCTCAGTGTTTTGATTAGTCAAAGGCATCACAATATGGTATCATAATAGCATCATGATAATGTATCATGATATTGTTTCTTCACCTGTCTGTGTGATTTGGCAGCTTCTACCGTGCCCACGGGATCTACTCCTACTGTTGCCACCACCCCACAGGCTGATGAGTGTCAGGTGTGGAAGAGAGTGGAGAATGAGTTGATACAATCGGCTGGACCGGGGTATGGCATTACCTCATGCACGACCATCGAGAACTGCAGTGGCTATGACTGTACAGGAGAATTTGAGGTGAGCGTGCACACAGGGAGGGATTTATTATTTTCTGGAAGATGTTTACTGTTTCCACCACTTGATGGTAACGAGTGAAAACACTGATTTTGCAAAGCATATTGAGACTTATCAAACAGAAAAGAAAGAGAGATTGATTGTCGCCGACCATCATTTATAACCTCAACGTATCATCTTTAAACATTAAAATGATTAAGCTTTTTTTTTAAATCTATCCTTGCATCTTTCTTCAAGAAGTTTATAAGCATATCGTCGCTGGGGTGACACGACCTTGTATCTGCAATTTTGGTGAAAATGACTTTTTTGCATTTATGGTCAAATAATCGGTTAAGTGATGTCCTGTCCAATTCCTAGCTGTGTTACCCCAAAAATGAAGCCACCATGGCAAGACAAAGGAACAGCTGTCCCATTCGGTATAGTGCTTTGGCCGCCATGTTTTTTAGCTCTCCTGAACATTTGACATTTTGTAGATACGAGGTCTTGTCGCCCCAGCGACGATATATTGTCACTTATTGTCATGAAGTGATTACTGTAAAGCAAAATATTTTTGTGGCATGAAATTTTCACAAATTGGAGCTGATGGCTTTTTTTGCGGCATGACATTTTTGTGAATTGTCACTGCCATTCAATGCATATAGTGTAGATGAGAACTTCTGCGTGCATTTTGACTTCATGAATCTCGTGAATTTCACAGAATTAAAATGCATGTGAACATTTCTGGTTTTACAGTATTCAAAATGTGACTCTTTGTTGAATGTTGAGGACATACATGGCAAAAGAAATAGAGGCCAGTCATGAGTAAGCAGTTACAGTGGAGCAATTAACAATTTATTTTGTGTGTCCCCAGGGTCACAACTACACCATTGTGACAGTGCTCAGACACTGTGCAAACCCTGTCGTCTTGAGTATGACTGTGCGGAGTAAAACGGACAGGTTCTTCTGGAAGAAAGCTGTAACTCACAATGACAACATCACAGTGGCAGGTAGAGCTATAAAACATTGCACTTCATGCTAAAGCAAAAAGTGTTATGTTCACCCTCAGTTTAGATGATATTGTAAAAGTACATGTACCTGGGCCCTATGTTATAAAGTTGTTAAGCAGCAACCATGTACTCACCTGTTGTGTGGTAGCGTCAATGAATAATTTGGAGCAATTTATGCTTGAGTGAAACATGTTTTTGTAAAAGAGAAGCATCGTTATGATGTCTTTCTTATGGGATATGATTGCATTCTCATTCTATGTATGTTTGCTTGAGAGCAAGTAGGGGATTTAATGCATATTGTATAATTTTGAATTGTTGGGGGGGGGGGGGTTATTAACCTTTTGACGTAAAACAGTGATGTTTGTGTTATCTTTAAACTTATTCTGAGTTACTTTTCACTTTAATCCCAATAGTTGTGATATATGACAAGAATAGCAAATTTGAAAGCTATTTAAGTTGATGCTCATAGTTTTAAGCACCTAAACTTTGACTCGTAACAGAACGATGTTGGCCTACTTGTGTATGTTGTTTTACCTGGGAGGGGAACTTACTTGAAGCATTTTCACTTTATGTATAAAAAATAATTAAAAGAGTGGTAATAGCATGACAATTTAACTCAGTGTGCATGATTTATAGATTATGTGATCAGTGTTTACTCCCTCCTTCCTGGTATTTGTTTGACATTAACTGAATCCACATTTTTCATGATATCAAAATCTATGAGTGGCTGATGGAGGAACCATCTAAAGGTGATGAAATTATTATGGTACGATACTGTAGGACATAAACATGAAATGTAGCCAACAAAATTAAAGATTGATTATTTCGTGATTAAAGCAGGCAACTAGTGCTCTGTACAAATCAAAGTAGTATGTCTGAATTCACCAGAGGATATTAGCCATGCCTTTGTAAACCTTTCTCTTTGTGCATGTATTTCTCTTGATTAAGGTACACATGGAATGCTTGGATTTCACATCCACCTGTTGAAGCTATCTGCCAGGCAGGTGTTAATAGGGGTGTATGCCAAGGTGGGCCTACCTGGTCTCTCACCACTCAGCGTACCCCTCATCAAGGATCAAATAATGCCTGTCTCAAGATGCAGAGGTGAGACTCCAGCTCATTGAGAGTGAGCAAAACCTTTTTTTTTTTGGGGGGGGGGGGAGGGGCAGAAATTCCATCTAGCAATTAGTTGTTAGGATAAAGGGCTATCCCTCATTGGCTTGGAGATAAGGTGGCAACCTGGTGGCGACTCGGGTCTTGCTGGTTGCAGAGAGGTTACGGAGACATCTCTGGGACATCTCCGCGATATCTCCAGGAGACTAGCCTGGTCTCTGGGGAGTCAGGAGAGAATCAAACTTTTTTTTTTTTTGGAGACTTTTCCCAGTCTCCAGCTGGTCTCAGAGACATTACCGTGATGCCTCTGAGATGTCTCCTTAGTTGCAGCCAAGTCGCAGATACTAATTTTGTCTGCGAGGTCTCCGAGACATATCCACAACCTTACGGAGACCCATTGGCGGCCTACTAGAGACATCGCATCTCCGAGGCAAATAAGTTTTCACCTTGTTGAGAGACATCTTGGATGTCGCCTTTGAGTTGCCTTCTTAGTGAGAGCGCAAGCCATTTCTTGATCTCTAGAGTAGCAGGATTTGCGTCATCTGATTAGTCGTGGAAGTTGCGGCAAAGTCTCCTTCAGTGAGGTAGACCTTTTCGGCTATCCTGTGGCAAGCTTTGAGGTCGTTAAGCCAGTCATTTATGAACAGAGCATGCATATAATAACCTTTATTTGAGTATATTATATGGAATTGGTCCAATTAGTTAGCCTTTGTGAATCCTATTGTTAATCCTGTGTCTGATCCAGTTTGCATCATAAGCTGATAGCCAGATGAAAGTTGGACAAGCTTTTGCACAATTGTGACGAAAAAGCTGATGTCTTTGTTCAGGCTGATTGTGTACAAGATTGGAATGAGTTGTGGAACTCCCATATTAGTCTTCTTCATAAGCACTTTGAGGTTGAGGAAAGAATATGTAAACAAATAGCAATGGCACATAACCATAGTAATGTGAAATTTGTAAAGATCGTATGTACATGATTATATTTTTCTGTGCTGCAAGATGAGCAATCAAATGAAAATATGTGTTCTAAGCCTTGATTTAAATAATGCTACAGTTAGGGATATTGATGAGAAGGATTTTGAATGTGACTCGCAAGACATAAAGAGAAGGCATGCAGCTTTTGAATTTTTGACCACCTAAACATTTTACACAGTTCCGCCTTGGAGAGGCCCTGGAGGAGGTGGGCGGGCTGGAGGTAACAATGGAAGAGGCGGGGCCAACGAGAGGGGCAGGCCCGATCATCCCAACAAGCCACGCCCAACCAAGAGCCCTGTACAGAACATGAAATCAAGGACAGGGGGTAAGTTGACCTTACTTGACTTGCTGCGGTAGCAGTGATATATGTTTGTTGAGACACTTTCATCAAACACACGTGTTACCAAGAAGAAAAAAAAAGAAAGAAAAGTCTTCCTCGGCCTGGAAGTCCCCTATAATCTTTAGAGTTATAATTTTATTGTCTCATTTTAAGCTGAGAAAACCTTCTGATAATGAATTTCCAACTAAACTGAGAACAGTAAAGACAAAATTAATACTAGAACAGTTGGAAGCATATCTGTTGCCATGGTAAATGTCAAATATGGAATGGCATTGTTTGTTGAAATGACATTTTTTTTTTTTTTTTTCAACTTGTGAATCAGACATGAAACAATTTTGAAACTTACCAGAAGTCATTGTGTTTCTCTTTTCAAACTTCAAACCTCATCTTGTGTAGTGAGTGTTGGCATTGGACTAACGATAGGAATAGGCATCGCATCTCTGGTAGCGGCTGTCATGATCTACGTATACTACAAGCAGTTCCCCAGCCCCGACCGCGTCATTCTCGTCCACCGAACAGCGCCCCCAACTACGGCACGAACATTATGATGTAGTGTGTTAAGTAATAAGACTGACAGACAGTCAACAAGTGAGTCGGAGTAATAGAAAAAGGGTCAAAGTGTGTGTGTGTGTCTGTGTGCGTGTCTGTGTGTGTGTGCACACATGTGTGTGCGTGTGTTTATGTTTGCAGATGTATGTGAGGGATAAAAAGTGAGATATAAAACAGACATGGAGAAAGCAGGATGGTTACAAAGATTATGTATTCATGGGCAGCAAAGTATGACAATATGTGATCTTGAAAGAGCCAGACATTGCTGGATTGTTTGGTCAAGTTCAATCTCACAACTACTGTATACGCCATATATTTCGCGAGTCTAAATTTTCGCGAATCGGGAATTCCCGACAATTTCGCGAGTGGTTAAATTCGCGATCGTGGAGTCTGTACTGAACGGAGAAGTGTACACGAGTACGTCACATTCACATCAGGATCAGAGTCAATATTTTCGCGTGTCTTTAATTTCGCGAATAGCACGTGACTCACGAAATTCGCGAAAATAAAAACCTCGCAAAATATTCGGCGTATACAGTAATTTTTTTTTTGGAGGTGAGGAAATAAAGTGCAAGTGCAATAAACTTCACATGAATTGAAGTCAGATAAGCCACTCATTTCTTTACTGGTAGCCAAAAACAAGTCCGTATTTTTCCCTATGAATTTGTGTGCAAAATGTTTTCAGCCAAGATGGAAGTTACAGTATAACATCAGACAAGTCAAAGGAAAACTTCAGTCCTTTTCTCTGAAAAGTCATGAGAGCTTCATTGTGTGAGTCAAAATAGAAATTTTGATTTGCCAGATATTTGTCTGACTTTAACACGGTGGTGGCAGAATCCTCTGAAAAAACTCTGCACAAATTTGTGTCATACTACAATACAACTCAAGTACACTCCTCTTAATTTTGGCTGAAATATTTGTCTGGTTTCACAAGCCATATGACCATTCGTGCCTTTTATGTAGCTAAAGCAGTTGAATGGTGTAATGCTCTGTTATGGCTATGAAGTAAATGAGTGATTATCATGTGTAAAGCCATAGCTGAACATTTGGTTTGGATTTAGTATTTTTGTCTGTTGCTGAATGTGTAATACTTTTATTTCAGTTATGAAAGCATCAAAGTTTAGATAATTTTGGTGACTACTGATGGGAATGTGTTTGCTGGCAAAACAGTAGTAATTCATGATTTAACTGTCAGTAAATAGTGTTGACACATACATATCTAATATATGAACTCATATCTATGCATTAGCTCATTTTTGTTGTGCAATGTAAACTTTCAGGGAAATGAACACAACTCATGGAAAACTTTAAATAACAGCAGCATATGCATGGAACATGTCTATGCAGCACATATACGTGTACAGTGTAGGACAACTATACAAACAGGAGGAATGTGAACAAGAAAATAAATGTGAAACTTTGACTCTCATGAGAATTGAATATTGCTTAATTTGAATGTCTTTCTTCAGCCCGCAGGATTTCAACTTGTGCAAATTTTACTGTATATATATGTTTTTAATAAACAATAAAAGATTTTATTAAACTCTAAAGTGATGACTTATCCTTCTAGAGCAATACTATTGTATGGCATGTAAATATAATTGCAGCAAAGCGGAATGTTCCAATGACATCACCAACTTTCTCACTAGACATACCCAGACAGATTTAAACATATACCACTTGCTGTATGGCTGCTCTGTTTATTTTGATGGCTCAGGTCAGAATTGCATTAAAATGTTTATGTTTTGGAAACGTATGAAGCGTACATGCAATGTTCTGCAGACTTTAAGCACGATCACTGACACATGCTTGAACCTGTGTAGTTTTTTAACATTGAAATCAAGATACTAAGTGCTGAAGCTCAGCTTGTAAGATGATTGTTTATTAAACTTCAGCAGTACACATGCCAATATATCAGGGTACATGTGACCCCATGAGTCATGGAACTTTGCCTATTTAACGTATTCCTATGTATTGTACAAATAAAAGTGCCCCCCCCCCTTCCCCCCCCCCTCCCCCGGCATGTTGTGTGTGAAAGTATTCACATATTGAATATTATATATTTTTCAACTAAAAATGTGAAAAGAACGTCATGCTTTCTGAGCCAAATGTTGATTACATTATCCTACAGTGCCCACAACGCAAAGAAATCCGTTCAATCAGTGCATAAAATGAAAAGAGAACAGGAGATGTAAATTACAGGGTGCTGCTTAATGTTTTTATAGGTGCAAAGTTTGTAAAATGAAATAAATATTTGAAGTATCTATGCATCTCTGTTTCTATGCAGTCATGTATTTTGTTAATGTTAAATATGTTCCTTTCCAGTGTTTGGTAATTTCTGAATGACCGCTTAAACTATCATCTCAGACAATCTGTTCTGACTGAACTTGGCAAATTATAATCGACATAAACTGAAACAGAGACCAATAAGAACACATCTGCAGGATAGTTCAGATTTTTGTAGAGTACTAGTTTGTTTCCTTTATTTTCACATGATGTGACAAAGACATTATGAATATAATATGTATATATCTAATTTCATATAACCATTTCAATGATTCTTCATCTTCCAATCATTATTTTAAATGTGTCATAACTACAGACCTATGCATGCCATCTCAGCTACACACAAAGCATTTTTAAGCAAAGCACAGTCTCAAAAGTTTCACATCGAGTATTCCATTCTTGCCCTAAACAAAAAAAAAATCGAGCTATATTACTGGTTGTCCCCTGGAACAAACACGTTAGAATCGTAGCGATCACACAACTGAATCTCACCTTTACCTGCTGGCACCGTATCCTTCATTCCTCACTATGCGTTTTTAATAACAATTACTGTCTGCGCTAACAATAAACATAAGATGCACTGTGAATACTCACTTCAATACTGTGATTCTCTCAATAACGGTTGGTGAGACAAAACATTTGCAGTCTGCTAAAAATACAAGTTCGCATAGTACACAAATTGCATTCCCCTCAGACTTTTGTACATCAAACACTTTGTGAGATTCTGTTACTTTACATAGTAGTCATGCTATGCCTTATAAAAGAATGTCGACAAACAGCATTCTTTTTGATGAGCATTTTGATCTGATGTATCCTGTACAAGCCAACGATCAGTTGGGCTGACGTGTAGTAATTACGTTCAGTTAATTTAAAAAAATTTGCACATTACATTTAAATATCTCTATAGTCTCAGCCACATTTTAAATCACTACCTACTTGTGCAAGTTTTTGCGATGATAAAAGCTGACTAGCAGCGTGACTGGGCTCTTAAATGATCGTAGTTTGTGCACTCTCACAAAACTTTCTTTAAACAACAGTTTTCTTAACCGCTCGTCCCATGTCCAACTTTCATTGCAAACACAAATAATTTACACAGTAAGTTTGGAAAAATATGTAGGAACAAAAATTATCAAGCACACTCTTGATCACATCCTAAACAATGTCAACAGGTCATCAGAAATATTGTTTTGTTGGTTTTTGTTTCCACATCACTCAAACAGTACATACACCACACTTCTGCAAAACAACGACACAATGATATTTAATTTCTCATATGATGTTTCAAGTTTCACAGGAGATAATTATTATCATCATCATCATAAATACTGATGCTTCATTATTTATCATGCAACCAACATGTGCAGTAACCATCTCTGTTTAAAGAATACGAAAGATCCCTTTTGAATCGATGGAAAAAAAAATGAACGTAACATTTTAACCATAAATACTGTCTGTGCAAATGTGGTTCACATTGTGCAGTGAATATTTGTGTATGTAAAATATGAGAATGTCATATTATATAATGCAGTCATGCACAATTGTAAATAGTGTAACATGAGATGAACAATGATCTAATCAGTATGTAATGCCAACAGAATGATGTATTCTCATTTCCTTGACTTGAGTACACCCTAGAATATGATTTTCCCAAATTTTCAGTGGCATAAATCTGATTTTCTTTTTGTTTTCCTTTTTTCCCTCTAAAGATTTTGGTTTTTTTTTTAACACTAACATCAGCACATGAATGAAACTTCAATTTTTGGATACTAGATGTGTGTATTGCACCTGTTTAAATTAAGATATGAAACATGACAAAACTAAAAAACACATAATGTCTCTGTCACTTGTCAGGGGAGCAGAGGCCGGAGCACAAGGCACCCCTTCATGTACTTGACGCTTCCAAACTATTCTTTGTGCCTCACAAATTATGATGCCCTTCTGGTATTAAAGCACTGACATAGTTTGCAAGTCTGTGTGATGACAACGTGGGAAAACTTGCTACTTCACGGAATACTTATTTTAAAGACACACAAGGAAAACCTTATCAGGCAATATTACTAATGTTTCATAGCAAATTGCTTTAGGACATACAATTACAGATAGTTAAGACAATGTACCAATCACAGTCATTTCTTTGATCATTTGGTATAGTCCTCTTCTGAAATATATAAATACAACCTTAATGAACCAAATAAAAATAATACATCTAAATTTTGGCGTATCAAATTATATTAAAAAAAAACACCAATAAAATACCAACCACAAAATATGGGAATCTCCTGCCTTTTAAGAAAAATATACAGCAAATATTCAATAATGTGTTCCTTAAGTTTTGGCCAGGAAGCATTATGTGGCACACACTGCAATTCTTTACATTACCATAGTGCTTGCTTGTGTTACTGAAAGTGCTCCCAGTTGCAAAAATATGTAAGAACCAGACTTAAACTTCTCATCTAACATAGTTCTTGAAGAGACACAATTCAAACACATTGTAGGAAGTAACACCAAGCTCCTCCCTCCTTCATTGTATACTTTCACCTCCGCACATTTGGTAAATGACGCAATATTGCACTCTCACTTGAATTTCAGTGAGAAATGACTTCATGGACAGAGTGGGGGTGCATATGTGGTGTCACACAAATAGATAAGTAAAAAAAAAAAATACATCAATTTAGGCAGATTAGGAAAATAGCAGACAAATTGACATAGTTTGGGGAATTTGCCTCCTAATCACAATACAACTTTAAAATCAAATTTTTCTTTTCAAAAATAAAGTTTTCCTTGGTATGTCAATTTCACTTAGAATACATTATCTGCACTATAGCTCTCAGCTTTTGCAATGGCAAACAGTGACCTAATACAGGACAAGCACTCCTAAGCCACTGTACATATTTCACACCAATGAAGCCAGCATAATCTATATCATGAAATGAAAAAAAAGAAAACAGGAATTGAAACTGTACTACATATTAAAAAAAAAACCCAACATCGTAGTTGTAAGAAAAGAAATCACTGGTCATTGATAGAGCATGGAGGCAAGATTTCTGCATTGCATGAATAAAGGTAATCTGTGAATAAATAAAATGATCATTGTACCACTGTCACATAGCACATTCTGCTCCAGATACATGTTTCTACACAGGCTCTTGCATGAATCTACATCTGCTTTCTGTTTGAACGCACCAGTCTCCTTCAAGATAAGCCAACTCGAGGAACAAACTTCCCACAGAACATTCAAACTTTCAAGGAAAAAAAAAAGAGAAAAAGATGATTTAGGAGCAAAAGAATTAAAATTACTTCAGTTTCTTGATAAGAAAACCCCTTTTGGGGTTCTCTACCAGATCTACAACTGCAGTAAGGAGAGCTTAGCCTGCAGCACAAAGCATTATGATCTTTCCTTGAGGCATACATGTAACATAATTTCACTTTTACTAAACATTACTATTTCACAAGTGCTCTAACAGCAAGTAGTATGTTTGCCATAATGTGATTAATCCACATGGACTGTGACTTATCAAGGTTACACTGGCACTATACCTTCCTCCAAAATACTCTTCATAACTTGCCTGCTGTCCTGAAAACTAAGAGAACCGCAGCACAGTGCCGAAAAACCTCAATGAAGTCTACACAATATTTTGACCAACTTGAGATGTTGCGAATTAACAAAAACTACTGTACAGCTTCTGATCTGATTTCACCAGATGCCTGTTGTATAAAACTTTTTACCTGAGAAAAATTCTGGTAAGAAATGAAAACTCAGGTTAATATGATTCTGCCATTGGCATTAGCAGAGGAAAAACTCAGTAAAAAAGTAACCAGAGTTTTCTATGGTAAAAAGATTTGTGCAACAGGCCCCACGTACAAGTTTGGGCAGGGCACATACAAAGGACCATAGGCAGAAGTGAGGCTAGCTTTCATTTCAACACAATGATGGGTCCACAGAAATATTTGAGTCATGTTTTGTTTCTTCTGGACAGCAACCAAACACAGGTGAAAATTTTTCTTCTATGAGGCTTAGCAAAACAAGTCTCACCAAAGTTCATTACCCGACTACTGAATTGCTAACCATTTACGGAGCAAGGTCGAGAGGACTTAAATTTCCATTCCTTAAAACTCAACATTGTGTAACATGAGATATCAACACAATACAGCAGTATTGTGCTTTGTGATAAGTCGTTACAAAGTATCATGAAGTTTCTCTTTCAAGACACAAACGGGGAGAATAATTGCTTCTCTGATTCAAAGGGACATAGACATCCACTTGGGAAAATGAACATGAAGAATCACCACTTCCTCCATTTCTCTTTTCATTTAATATGTTTCCTATTTAAAAACTGCTCAAGACATTCCTTTTTCACTCACAGATTCATAAAAAAATTAACTTTAATATGATTTCAAATCACTCTGAAATGCCACATATGAATTCGACTTCCTGACAGACACTATTGACATGTAACCCATGGTTCTGTCAAAACGTCCTACAGATCAAAAATGCTGTGCCTCAATACCATCATATAATTTGCCAGCTGCCTGAAAGTGGATGGATTACTGTAAAAGTGGATATTTTCGCATGACTAATTTTTCGCACTTGGCTGGGTAAGAAGAGTTTCGCGGGTTTTTATTTCTACAGAATCAGGACATCAACTACTGGAACATATGGCAAGCAAAAATATTCGCATGCTTTTATTTTCGCGCTAGTTTCTGGTTGCGCGAAATGCGCGAAAATTTCCACTTTTACAGTATAGCAAACTGGAATCAACACAGGCACAATGCTAGAATATTATGGACAAGTTGAAGAGGATTATCTCTATTTTAATAATTGGTCACTTAATTACATGTAGATACCATGCCTAAACAGCAATGAATCACTTCAGTGCACAAATATCCAGTGGTTTCTGTACCCCTCTCCCCTTTTGTGCCAAGCAACATGTATGTCAGCAAACTGTGCTCTTGTTCTACAGATACCAGGACGTTTGCTTTGGGGTCACAGAGCTTCGTTTGGAAAACTGTGTTCACAAACATTAATTATTCACTTGAAGTCTTTAAGCGCTACATTGATTCATGAGCTATGGAGGAAGATATTTTTTCACATTTGCCAAATGCAAACAGTACTTTTCCTATGTGCTTCATTACACAACAGGTCCCTCCACTTACCTTGCCCTCATACTGTAAAGATACAATTTTGGCGGCATGAAATTTTTGTGAATTGTAGCCATCAGCTTTTTTCGCGGCATGAAATTTTCATGAATTTTCACTGGCATTCAATGCATATAGCGTAGACAAGAACTTTCATGTGCACTTCAATTTCGCAATTCTTGGCTCTCACAAAATCCGTGAAATCAATATGCACACGAACATTCCTTGTTTTACAGTATATCTCAAAACTTCCAGTCGCTAGTCTCATATGAATGGAATACCATGCCCTTTGAAGCTATCTGATGACAAATCTCACACTACTACAAATTCCCAAGCAACTTGACAAAATTTTTGCAATGCATACTACAGCCTACATAACAGAATGAGTGGAGTTATCATCAGTGCTGCAGTAGTACTTGAAAAGTTTGACAAAGGTAGGAAACAAGAATAGAAGTCAATGTTCATCAAGTGTTCCTCTCAAATATCACCTTCCACAGATGTTGTATAAATATGTTCACAAATAGTATTTACAAAGCCATGCAAGTTCAGTCACCCTTGCTCTCTCTCTCTCTCTCACTCTCACTCTCGACTGCGCACTGTTCATGATGTGCACATTATACAGTCACGTTTGTTTTCTGTTTGGCGTGTCTACAGCTCAAGCGATTATTCCTCCATGCCGACACATAAAGTGAAAAAGTAACCCTTGGAAGATTAGGGGTAGAATAGAAAGTCAATCACAGTAATAGTGGTAGTAGATGGAGGGTCTACTACCAACAACCTGAAACAGCTACCTCAATGGAATTTGCATGCTGTGCATGGGCTATTCCTGCCCACTAATTTATAGCAGTTGATTCATTGAGTAACAGGTTATATACAAAATAAAAATTATTGCAGTGAATATTTAATTACAGTGATATGTAAAAAAGAAAGAACAAAAAAAAAATCAGATACAAATAAAGGGTCATCTGAAAATTCAAACTCGAAATGCCGTGATAGATGGAAAGTAATTGTATATACTGCTCTTCAGTGGGAAATAGCAGAGCTTCAAATCAGCATCCATTTAGAACTTCTCCTCAAGAATATCACAGAGACTTGTAAGAGACTACAGATGTTCTAGATGAGGCAACATGAAACACAGCTACTCCTACCTACCAACATCCTCAGCAACTTTCTGATGACAAACACTAGTAGGATTCAGAAGACCTACGCATGTCCCTCAAACGCACACAGATTCAATCTCCAGGATTTCATCCCGGTGTCGTAACCCTCGACTGAAGAGAGAAGGATGGTGGTACAGTGGCTGGCTGAACTTTGCTGAATATAATAAGCTCTCCATGAATACAAACTGATCATAATTTCTCTTGCTACAGATAACTGTAGGACTCAAATCTAGAGCACAATGTGCAGGAGTTGATAAGGTTTGCCGACTGCTGCTAGTCACCTGGGGTGAACCACAAAGAGTCGGCATCTTTCGCCCCTTTTCTGGTGTGGGAAGGTAGGTAGACCACTTACCGGGTTAGCACCCTACTCTTTGCACAATGAATGAACAAAGAGGGATCTTTACGTGCGGGAGTACCTAACACATGGGACCTCTATGTAAAGTCCAATCTGATGGACAGTGTTTTGTCTCTTATCAGAGCAGAGGACGGTATGTAGAATCGCACAACATTTCTCAGCTTGGCACGGAAATTGAACCCGGGTCATATGGAATGAGAGGCAGACATGCTACCACCTAAAGCATATCACTGCCCAGACTCACGGCTAATGAGATAAGATGGGAGAGGTTATTGTTTACCCCAGCCACCTGAGGGATAGTGTACATTTGAAATAATGAATAGTACCTTGTAAGAGGAAATGGCCAATGCAGGATATCTCTCACAGCATCAGTATTGCATGAGCTTGCATATTTTGGTAATCACTTCAGGTTCAACTAACAATTACTTGACCTTGCCATGAAGACATTATTTTCAACAAACTCAACAAATTGCAGCCTTCACATTCATGTGATTATCCAATCAGGAATGTAGTTAAGACATTAATCTGGATGCTCAACAGGCAATCTCAATGAGCACATTATATGAGCTAATCTACTTCTAGGATAAACTTGAAAGCTTGAGAGCAAACATGAAGTTTGGTTTAATAGGTAAGACGCTCATTTCCATTCACCCTACAACAATGTCATATTTTAAGGCAGGCTTAGCAAGACTGTTCACTGCATGCACTCTAGTGGAAGTCAACTGACAAACATGCCAACAAAGGATTCTTTATCATGCAGCACTTTGACAGGCAGTTACCTGCATCTCAGTGCAAGTTTTGAAAATGAGAAACACTCATTATTTGCTGCAAAGATGTAAATGTAGATATTTGTTTAGTTGTTGATTTAATTCGCTTTTATTTGTTTTTACACTCTTTCGAAATCCTGAAGTGTACAAAATTGATAACCCTGCACTAGTCATACTAAATGAAGAATATATTTCATGAAGTCATATAATAACCATCCTCTTGGTAGAGTGCTTGTAGATTTAAAGCACAGGGAAAGCAGTTCATTCTTTAACAGGATGCAGTATTGCTTAGATCAATTACTGTTTGAAAAACAAAGACCAATAACAAAACCCTTTCCATTCATCCGCTCACATTTTTTAAGACTTACTAGGAAAAGTTAAAATTGCAAATGACAACCTGTCACCTGTACATTTGAAACAATAAATGTGCCATCTGCTTTTGTACATTTGTATCGAAGACTTATAAATATTCAAAGTGCACATGAGCCGTTTGCTTACATGATACATCTGGAAAAAATTAATTAACCTTAGATGTGTAAGACTAATATGTATGAGAAAACCACGGAAGAGTAAACTCTTGTTTTTGTTTTGACCATTCTATCCACAAACTATTCAAATGTGACATGATAAGCTGCTTGGTTGGGGTGTGCCACTGCATGTATAATACATGAGGAATTTCTCCAGGTTCACAACTTGTGCTATACATACTGAGAGAAGTCATGATTATTTAATTTTTCTTTTCAGTTGGAGGGAGTGGGCAACGAAAACATACAGAACTTATTAAACGGACCTAAAACTAAACTTCTTTGTTTGAAGGAGAAGGCATCAAGTTGGGTTGGGAATGAATTTTTTTTTTTTTTTTAAGCTGAAAACTGACAGTCTCATAATTTGTTTTGTCCCCATGTCATGATCGGCAACTGATAATTCTCTACACCTGGTTAGTAATTCAAATAGCAGTTTGTATGTGTTTCGGTATATTTTACACGGATTGTTGCCTTCTCAATCTCCTCAGTCGGTACTACTGTTTTGTTGGCATTCTCAAAATTTCGGCAGCGAGAACATCCTTAATTAACACTTCATTGTTTTAATGATAAAAAAAAAATATGTAACCCTTCATACCCTTAAGCTGCACAATGATGACGGATGGTGGAACAAGCCATATGAAATATAGATAACTTAACAATGCCCTTTAGTCCCAATCCAGTATTACCACTGCCACAGAAACTTGGAGCATACAATCCCACTGACTCATCACGGTACAGAGCCAAATAATGGCTAATGCAAGACAAACGGCATGAGGATGAATACCTGTGTATCCAGTGCAGGCCTTTATCTGATGATATGGAAGTTATCTTTACATTTATCATCTGCATGAAAATTAACAATGACTGCAAACAGTATGCTGTGGGGAAATCTTGTGTCCCTACTCAAAACATTAATGATTTTAATAGAGATAGAAGTAGCCATAGCCCATCCCTGTGTCCGAGTAGTATTAATTGCTCTGTGAGAATACCTTGTAATCTCAAATTAGAAGAATCTGCTGAATAAAATTTACAGAAAATATTATCAACTTTGGATTTCACTTAAGGGTTCATTGAATAAGCGAGGCATCAGAATCATTGCCATCGGCACTGGAGACAAGCTGTTAACACAGCTGCCACACTTAATATGGGCAGCCACCAAGTTCACACCGATTACCCTTCTTGCAACAGAGTTAACCTGTTTGATATGAGGGAAAGCAGGTTCTTCGCAGGAAATCTTCACTAGTGACAAACTAGGTGGTCTCTATTACACATCCTAGGATAAAAAAGGGGCCAACGTTGAACTTCAAGGATAAACCATCACAGCATTCATATCAGAGATCAGCTAGTGTCCTCTTTATCCACGTGTGACAATTAGCCTAAACTCACAAACAAGGAAGACATACCTGCAAGCAGTGTTCTGTTAAGATAGAAAAGAAAAAGGCGCACTATTAATGGTTACAACACTTACATAAAGTAGACAGTTTTCTTTCTTTTTTTTCATAAAGTTTAGGCAACAGGTTAAACACCTAAACACATCAATCCAAGAAAAACAAATTCAAAGAATCCCTTTACAGGATTTTCTTTTGGAATGCAACCAAATGCCACGATCACATGACGTACAACATCTGTAGCATAATCAACTCCTAATATTCTATCTGAAGTGCACAATTTTCCCCTGTATATTCAAGACCTTCCCTTCACACTTATTTCACACATTTATGTGACAGATGACATCCCATAGCCCTTTAGGAAGCATCTTGCTTATAGCAAAGCTAACAATTTCTACTAGTGTGACTTCTCAATCAGTGTTACCTGTGGATTAAAAAAAGCTCCCTCTGGGTTCACTTTTGCCACAATCATCCTAGATACCATCCCCCACCAGACATTCTTATTCAGTGACAAGTTAGAATATGAGTGGTAACCCTTAGTTCTGTCTTGATTAGGTACCATCCTTGTGAAGCAGTCTAATCTTTCTGACAAAGTTAGTACAATGTGTAGAAAAAGGAACTTAAGGGCCCTTGGCATGTTCCTTTGCACAGAAGTTGCCACAGGATGCTTGATTCTTCCCTTCAAAAGGTTGCTGCATGCTAGGTGAAGACAACATGATTAGATCCTGATACTAATGGTTATCAAAGCATGACTAGTATGTGGGCGGCAGGCAGTTACAATATATATTGAGAGGATATTGCATCATGACGAACTCAACGTTGCATGGGTTTCACAAAGCCTTTCCTCTCCCCTCTGTGAAGAAGCAGCTTGTGTGCCTCCCACCCAGGTGGGCTTGAAGTTTGACAGCTTGGCTGGTTTTCTCCTTAGTGTGGACTGGCTAATTACGTAATGATATGTAAAAACCAGCATCAGCTGTGGTCTGCATTGAAGAACTCGACGTGTTCTGCTCTTCTAAGTGCATGTTACAGAGAGGAGGAGGTTTTCAAGTTTCCAAGCAGTGTGTTCTCAGTGCTTGCTTCCTCCGGAAATAGAGAACGCATCTCACTCGCTGTAAATGGTCTACATCATCAAAGGGTTGCATTGCAGAGGTGCTGTGAGCAATGCTTTCAGAATAAAAGACATCGTGTAGTGACGACAAAACTTCTTCTTCACCCGTCCATCTACAGTCATCTGCACTCGTGTCTCGAGAATTAGTTCTGAGTTGTGTCACAGCCATGAACGCCTCACAGTCACTACAATATAACACAGCATCGGCAGTACCGCGGTCTGACTCCGCCTACAGACGGAGGGGGCGTGACTGGTGCAAAGTAGGCATGGACCTTCACATTCGGCAGCTGTGCCTGTATCAGACATGTATATGGAAAACAAGGATACACAAAATACAATATGAGAAAAGGGACAGAATTGGTTCACTTGCAAAGCACTTGGTCATAGCTGTGTCTTCAGATAGCCCCTGCTCACTATACAAAATATACGTTATTTGGTACCCTGGTGTTTCAACTAAAAAATCTGATCATTTTGTTTAATTCTTTTTTTTTTGCACAGTAGCTTGGATTATAAACAAGGCATGTGCCAAAATGTGTCTCGCCCATTAATGTTTAAATTTATGTTTTTCTAACTCCCGGAAGTTCATTGACCCCACCTATGACCTTTGAACTTGTGGTGACCTTCAACTCCCCAAGGGACATTTACCAGCCATGTTTGGTCACAACCAGACATATGTATCAAAAGCTATGAGCCATAATCGGAACGCGCCGTAAAAACTTAACATTGGGCCCTGAAAGTTTGTTGATGCCTGTCTGTGACCTTTGACCTTGTGATGAACTGCAACTGCCAAAGGACATCTACCATCAAAGTTTGGTCACAAACAGACACGGGGATCAAAAGTTACGAGCCATAATCGAAACACGCCGTAAACACTTAAAATTGGGCCCTTAAAGTTTGTTGACCTCTGTCTGTGACCTTTGACCTTGTAATGACCTTCAACTCCCAAAGGGACATCTACCATCCAAGTTTGGTCACAAACGGACAGAGGGATCAAAAGTTATGAGCCATAATTGAAAAGTGCCGTTAAAATTCAACATTTGGCCCTAAAAATTTGTTAACCCCTGTCTGTGACCTTTGACCTTGTGGTGACCTTCAACTCCCCAAGGGACATCTACCAACCAAGTTTGGTCACAAAGGGACATATACATCAAAAGTTGTGAGACATAATCAAAACGCGCTGTAAAAACTTAACATTGGGCCCTAAAGTTCATTGACCCCTGCCTGTGACCTTTGACCTTGAGATGACCTCCATGTTTGGTAACATGTGTAACTTTGCATAACCACTCTTCCCTCCAAGTTTGATTGAAATTGAAGTCCTCAGTAGAGCGTTATTCAAGTTTTTGTAGCGTTATGGAAGGACGAGTTACGGACTGACAACTGATGGATGGACGACGGACGGAAGACAGATGGACAGACGCCGCAGGCCATCCCTTAGTCCCCTCTCACCTCCCGTGAGCTCAACAAAAATGAATGAAAATCATTTTTAGTGCTATATGCAAGAATATTTAGTTGTGTTTGTAATTTTAATACACTGAGCATGATAGCATCCTGACGTTACAGCGTGCCACATCATAATACGTGACATACTTTGACTGGTCTGTGCCAACAAGAATTCAAGACACTGGTACTCACCCTAAGTCTTCTGATGCCTGCCCGTGTGATAAGCTGGCAGTCATAGAGCTCTATCCGCTGCAGCCCTTGACAGCCCATCAGGTGATCTAGCGAGGCGTCCGTGATGAGGGGACAGTTGTCCAGTTCAATGACCTGTAGGTGCTCTGTGGCACAGGCGCTAGTACCAATGAACCTGATGCCCTCGTCTGTGATCAGTTCACAGTGTGATAGCGTCTGACGGATAGCAAAGAATCAACGATTAATCAGTAATTACATCGATTAATATATGGATCAAGGATCACTTTCCTCAATTCTAAAAAATTCATTGTAATATATCTGCCATTAACCCATAGAGGATGGCTAATTTTGCTACAACACACATTTCCCATAGACACCTGCCCAAGTGTACTCGGGACTAGTCTTCAACGGATTAAGGCAAAACGAAACATGGCACACACCATATTGTCAACAATGGTTATAATCAAAATACAGAAAGAAGAAGAAACAAAGTAGTACATACAGTATTGTCTGAATATCATCTTCAGTTTTTGCTATGTAATGGAAGACTCTGATTGTCATCTCAGAGCTTTCTTTGCATAATTAAACAAAATCACATGCCTGGATGAACATATGATGGACATTAAAAACCTACAACATTGTCTTATTTCTGTTTCATGAGCATCTGTGCTGTCTGGAGGGTATAAACAAAGCACTAAAAATTGTACTGTGTTCCTCTTTAAAAATCACTAGAAATAAAAGATGCACATTACTGCTAACAGTTTGTATTACATCTAGCCCACTTACTGAGGGTACCCTGTGGGTTTTTTGCCAACATCCATGTATGTCTTTGAGACTGAAAAACATTTCAAATTGGATGAATGTTTGTGCATAATTGTGGGCTTGGCATCCACTTTCACATATAAACACATAGACCCAATTTCACAAAGGGTACTTTAAATCAAATCAATGCTTTGAATTTATCCAATGTACTAAACATTAGGCATATTAATTCTGCATATGCAAGTTGCCGTGCAGCTATTATTGGAGGTCTGTTGGCATACTTGATGTGTCACACACTTTTATGCGGTCAAAATTTGCATGTTCCATAAGATTGGATTTAAACTACCTTTGTGAAATTCCCCCCATTTAATGGCTCTGCCTTTTCTCAAAGGTGTCTAAATGATCTGATGCCTATCAACATACCAGCTTCTGCAAGACTTGACATCCCAGGGCTAGATAACTTAATGTTGTGTCTGTAATCTGCGTAGGTGATAAAAGCACAACATATAGTCCAAGAAACAAATTAATCAAAAGTACACACTGCAAAAGAGTAAATGGCAAATCAAGTAATTTTCAGGTAGTATTGTTTGATTCGATTTGACACAATAGATTGATTAGAAAAACAATCAATATTTAAAACCTGGGGAGTTTACACTTAGTTAATTCTTCATGCTGGAGTCCCATATCACACAATGGGAAAAATGTATTTAAAATAGCTTTCTTGCCAAGACACCTGAGTTACAAAAGGGTCTGGAAACAGAACTTCCTCATGATGTACACACTAAAAAATGGTTATAAAATTCAGAAATGCACACATACAAAAGGGTAGGACAGGGAGGCAAACTTTTTTTTTTTATTACAAAGATGTCTTTACACACTCATTCGTTCATAAACATTGCATGCACAAAAACCAATAACTCTGCAGTAGTAAAAAAAGATATCTAAGTATATCAATATTATATACTTGCCATATTCCTGAAAAGGCAGGATCCATACATGAAAAGAACTCATATTAATTCAACAAAATTTCAATATTGAATTGTCTCATACTTACCAAAACACACTCTTCTAGGTCCATCCTTTCCAGCTCTGTACATGTCTGATATTGCACAAACAAGACATACATAATGGATTAACAAGTACTCACACTGCATGGGTTCACTTTTCAAATTGCAATAGACCTATTAAACAAGTGACTGCCTCTAGACCCTTTTTCATTTTTGATCAAGGCAGTTATGACATGAATGCTGGCTCTTTTTCCCTTCAAATTCACGGGGGTAGGACTTAAACAAGGTGTCTTTGATAAATTTGTAATTCTGAAGATCTGTTCATAAACACTGCCATGAAACACATGGATGGCACTCAGAAAGGAAACAGTTCAATGAAATTCCACATGGATTGACACTTGTCTGAGCTTTAAGATGATTCAAACTTGACGTTTATCCTTGTGATGCTTCAACAAGGGATATGTCAGTGATGAAATTGTAACTGTATCTTATAAGGAGCTGCATGAACACGCGTTATTTATTACCTGGAAAGGCAGCCACTCACAATATTTGAAATTGCGCTACTTTCGGAAAGAGAACAGCAAAGTTATGCTTGAA
The DNA here is from genome assembly GCF_040938485.1 of Diadema antillarum. Lineage (NCBI taxonomy): Eukaryota > Metazoa > Echinodermata > Echinoidea > Diadematoida > Diadematidae > Diadema > Diadema antillarum. The sequence continues at coordinate 503,325 of NW_027271519.1, forward strand.
ATTACAGAAGACCTGCCACATAGCGCTTTGAAAACTTCTGCAATCCTTATTCCTGGGGATGATATTGGCCAATTTCAATTAAAATTCTAAATCTATTGAGACAGAAACCCAGACAGGTGATTACTGCCATCTGATCTGGAGCAGCAAAAGATGATATTTGCCATCAATACAGTTTCTAGGTTTCCCAAGGTGGACATACACCACCGGATAGTACTACAACTTTATCTATTAATGGTATATATATAGCACATATCACTTCAGTCTCTACATGTATGTACTAAAGAATGAATATGTAGGAGGGTACAGATTCACATTGAGTTCTCAACTTAAAAAGCAAAAGGTTTACAAAATAGGAGTGCTTTTCTGCTTTCTTAAAGCACATTAAACAAATACCTAAAATATAGTCTGGTAAATTGTTCCATAGTTTCATAGAGGCAGCTAAAAGTGAATGTGACCCATTAAATTTTGTATATATCTCTCCACAAAGCAGAAGTGATCTGGACAAAGATCTTCATCAAGGATTGCATTCATGCATCAATGCAGATACAGTTGAACCTCTCGTATCCGGACAAGTCGGGACCGGGGCTCATCCGGATAAGGGATTTGGCCGGATGCGGGAGACTCAATGCTTTATACATGTACATATACATACACATGTACTGATGTAGCCCATTGTAGTACCACATGTAGTAATGTGTATACTGCAACCTTTTCATTGTTACACTCAGTAACAGACCCCAAAATAGATGTTTGTGTTTGCAAGAATGAAATCATTTTCTTTTATAAATTCTTGGGATGATTTACCTAAATAATTATTAAGAAATGTATCAAGTATATGTAATTCATGTGTGTTTGTGTAGGAGTTCTCAAGGAGTTGGGAATCCCCCTTTCCTACCGTAATTATTATTAAAAAAATCACGGCGAGATTGCGTCCGTATAATAGAGAGATCCGGATAAAGGGAGGCCGGATAAGGGAGATTCAACTGTAGATAGACTGAGGCAGAACCTTTCCGACATCTCAATGTAAGGGTCAAGGGCTAATTGCAAAAGTTTGTATCCCTTGCCCCTAAAACTTATTTTTCAAGAGTTTGATTAACATCTGAACAAGAGTATTAAGAGAGATAAAACTGTACCAAATACACAGCAGACTAACAATAAAATAACAACCAACAAAAAGAAATTGTGGTGGCACAGCTAAGCTCAAATGAAATGTAAGAAGGTAAAAAGAATAGCTCAAAATAGGTCATACTGGATCAAGCATGCAACAGTTTGTACATGCCATAAGATATCCCATTGTAAAGTGTACGCTGATACACTTACTCTTGCTAGGGCCTGGAAGCCACTGTCAGTGAACTGTGAACAACCAGATACTTCTAGTGTCCTATGGATCAGAAGATATGGAAGGTTATAGTGAGGTTGCAAGGGTATCACATATCAAAATAATGGCAGATCTCAGTTTCAATTTGCTGCACAGAAGTATGTATTCACTTACACAGAAAATGATTATGATATCTCCCTCATATCATGTTCATATGCCTGCCTTTCACAATCATTCTCGCTGTGATAACTTTAATTAATGTTTAACTCTAAGTATCTGTAATCATGTCCGCGATGAAAAAAAGAGAGTTATGACAAATGAAAGTAGCCTCTTAACCCATTGAGGACGATTCCAGAGTATACTCGGGCAACATCTGCGTGTTGTAGCAAAATCAAACCGTCCTCAATGGGTTAACATAGTGTTTTGTTCATACTAAAACTTTTAAGATGACACCAATGTGTACTTTCAATATCATAGTCCATGACCACAAGTACAGACCACGGTCAATTGTGTTTTAGACTTTGAATGCAGAGGCTGCTAAATATCAAGACAAGAGTGAAGAATTAGGATGAATATCACTGTATGGAACTCCATATTTAAAGGACAAGTCCACCTTCATATACATAAGGATTGAGAGAATGCAGCAATATTAGCAAAACACATCAGTGAAAGTTTGAGGAAAATTGGACAATCCGTTCAAAAGTTATGAATATTTTAAGTATCTGCGCAGTCACTGCTGGAAGAGAAGACTACTACAGTGTATGATGTCACATGCGTACAACTATATAAGGAAAATAAAAAGAGAATTTCACAAAACTTTACTTTTTGAATAAAGTGCACATTTCTTCGACTTGCTACTGACGTATGTTAAGGGTAATATTATTCCCCCTGCCTTCTGAAAGAGAGAAGTCGAGTGTTCTTTTGTTATGCGAGAAAAATGGAAATATGTTGAATTTTCTTTATTCTTTCTTTATATCGTTGTACTCATGTGACATCACAAGCTATAGTAGTCTTTTCATCCAGCCGTGACTGAGCAGAAACTTCAAAAATTCATAACTTTTTAACGGATTGTCCGATTTTGCTCAAACTCTCACTGATGTGTTCTACTAATATTGATGCATTCACTCAACCCACATGTCTATGAAGGTGAACTTGTCCTTTAATATCACTGTAATGAACTCCACATTTGTGAAAACATCAAATTTGTCACAGTCACCAAAGTACACGTATCATGAACATTTCATTCATTAGCTTTGAAATATATTAAGAGTTTGAAAGTAAAAACAGATAAAAGCAATTTTTCCAGTTTTTTAAAGTAAGGTCATCATCAAATAGAAACAAAAAATCTTTCAATGATACTGCACTCATGAATTAAGAAATATTTAGAAGATATTACAAATTATTACATATCATATCTAAATTATTGTTTTTTAGCAGACATGATCTCAAATATCTCAAACTGATGAACATGGATGTACAACTTGTATCAGTTTTTGCATTTAAACTCCATATCTAGATCAAACTATGATTTATGTAGAAAGAAATAGAAAGTTAGGAAAATCTCCACCATTACCCTATGAAACTGTCTAGACAACATTCATAAGTTTGGCCACTAGATAGACAGATGATGCTTAGTATGACCTGATTAGAGTGACTCACTTGAGTTTGTGACAGTATTGACTGAATGCACCAAGAGTCTGGTCAGTCAGGTGGGTACAGCCGGACACACAGAGTGATTGTAATGTCCGACAGCCTTTGGCCAGTGCCAGCATCCCGTCGTCACTTATTAGCTGCATTATGGGGAATGGAAACGCAGAGCTTATATCATACACACGTTGCTCTACACACAGTGATGTCAATTGTGATAGCCCTACATACTGTCTACATGAACATAACTGTAAAACCAGAATTTTTTGGGTGCATGAAACTTTCATCACTTTTGCGAGCCAAGATTCATGAAATTAAAATGCATGCAAAAGTGTTTGTCAACAAGGTGCATTGAATGAATGCCAGTGGCAATTTGCGAAAAAAAAAAAAATCATGCTGCGAATGTTTCTGATTTTACAGTAATCTGCACAGGGGGCCTTTAACCCTATTCTAACTGGGCTATTTGAGACCAAGTTTTTACTGGGTGGGGGGGGGGGGTTCAATTTGACCCCCCCTTCAGATCTCGGCCGCCGATCACGCGATCGCCGCAAAATTTTGCCTGAAGATAGAGCCGGATGTCAACTACAAGATTACATGGTCATACAAAAGAAAAATATTGGCTTTCTATTTTTAGTTAATTAATTATGCAAATTTACGCATTAAATCATATTTTCATCTATAATTCCATTAAAATTACTTAAGGATTCAATTTGACACCCCCCCCCCCCCCCCCCCCCCCCCCCCCCCCCCGCAGTTGGAATAGGGTTAAACTACACTGGGTTCACTATGCAATGACATTGCAACTTAAATTGTGGTTGACAACTTTAAGAATTCAATTCATGGTCACAGATGAATCTAACACTTTACACAGTGTCTCTAAATCCTCAAGCAAGAGACAGATATAGTTAAATATAAAAAAAAAGAAAAAAAAGAAAATGAGGCTATCTTGATATCCACTCATCACTGCTGAATGTATTACTATTTGTTGGAGAAATCTGAGGCACTTATTTTGATTCCACAGCTACTTTTGAATAAAATATCATAGAAACTGGAAGGAGCCATAGAAAAGGCCATTTAACATTTAACTGCCTTCACTTTAAACTGTTGCATTTTGAATCTGAAACTGAAGATATTTCTCAAATTTCTCACTTTAACCATACATGAACATTGTCTCAAATCACTAGCTATACAATACCTTACTCCTATATCTTAATCACAAACAGGAGTAACACAGAGATCGGGCTACATCTGTAGCTGAAATCACAACTTACTGTCAAGTATGCAATACTGAAGATATCAATTGTCAAACAATAGTTTTGATGAATAGAACCTAAACGATGACAAACTCACATCTGACAATCAAGGCATCTCAGAGCAGGTGGTCAGAGAAATATTTTCATTCAGATTTAAAGCTACAACCACAGCTAGCTCACAAATTGCTTACAAATTGCTCACAATAATTCTCAACAATTTACTTACTGCACATCCTTGGACATTAAGTGTTGTTAGATTTTTACAATGGCTGCCTATGTGGGTGATTCCATCATCTGTAGTCTGTAGATATAAGGAGTACAGGAAATCAAGAGAAAACAAAGAAACATCAAGCTATGCTGCACTAGCAATACTTTGAGAAATGAGAATTTGTGGACAAACAAGGAAACAAAGAGATTATTCAGCAGAGGGGTGAAGATATAAGGTAGGAGTTTTCATCAATTTGTTCAATTCCTGCTGGTTCCTTTTTCTGACACGCTTGTTAAAATGTAGATCAGCAGTTGCGATCCTACAAATTTCATTTATACAAAGGGCAGACAAAATTGAAGAAAACTCATATCTCAAATAAGGAAACCCACTGTTACAATACGTGTGAATCACACATAAACATATCATGTTTTTAGTTTACTTCAAACATAACAGAAACGGGTGGAAGTGAGCCATGGTCATCACAGAGCAGCCCAAGAGCAGCATGACACAAAAATAAGGCTCATAAATTCAATCCACATCTGATAATCCTGACATTCCAATTGATCCATATCCCCTTCTGACACACAAACTGCTCTTTCTTGATATACAATGATACAATGTAATGTTATTATCAACTCAAGTCTTCATATCAATTCATGCTGTAATATAAGTACACTTCTTTTCTAGCATTGCCATACAGTGTGTCAAAATGGTAAGTACCAAAGAATGAAGGTAATGCCTAGAATTGATGTATTTATAAATCAGGTCAGATCTTCACTATGTTAGCTTTGCACTAAAAAGTTGTTGGTGTGTGTTGTGCATCTCTAGAAGAGCAATGAATGCTTACAATTCTTCTTCATTAGTGATGTAATGTTGGATGTCAAACCATACAATGTTCACAGACTCGTCGCTGGATTAAATGAGTCATTTTGTTTACTCATGGCCAAAGTCCTCAATGAGCTCTGCATCTACTTTGCATGTGAACACACAAACAAGGTATAGCTCCTATGAGTGAAAGATAGATTCTGCATCTGAAGAAATGTGATTCTTCATGCCCTCTGTAGCTTAATAAATATCCTCCTGCAAGAAAACCAATGTACTTACTTTATTAACATTCTGTGAAAAGTACAAATGCAGATAAATCAGTCATAAAAAGAATTCATAGCATCATTATGAGCTCCCGACTGAACCACTGCTGTCATTTTTTTAGTCTTAACCTTCTTAATACCTTTCTGGTTTTGCTTGCAAATATTCATAATTAATCACAGTTCTGACACAGGTTACATTGTAAGACAAATTCTTGCTTGTGTTACAATGAAATCTCATCTCCAGAAATGTAGGTCATTAAACAGCAAAAAATGTGTGCACATCCCCCCCAACTGATTTTAACAGGGAAGCACCATCTGTTATACGCAAACAAAGACACAAGTACTACACTGTACTTCAGGACAGTGCTTAGAACTCACATTAGCAAAAAAAAAAAAAAAAACATAGTTGAAATTCTCAAGTTTTGTGTGTAGCACGGAACTTACTGCATGACAACCTTTGAGGATGAGAACCTTGATGTTTGGACAACCACGGACAAGGGCCTCGATGCCATTATCGCCAATTTGGTCACACCATGAAATGTTTAGATGACTAAGAAGATGACAGCCATCGCTGCAGAGAAAGAAAAATTTGTCAAAGAAGTGGACTTTATATCCCTGGCTCTCATTCAAAGTCTTGTAGTAAAAATGACAAGACCAATAACTTTGCACACACTACCTGTTCAAACATATAACAACACCATCACAGTGAAACACATTATGGCTACTATAAAAGTGGATATTTTCGCGCGACTAACTTTTCACGCTCGACCGGTTAAGAAGAGTTTTGCGTGTTTTTAATTCCGCAGAATCAAGACATTAATTACTGGAACATTATGGCAAGCAAAAATATTTGTGTGCTTTTATTTTTGCGCTAGCTTCTTTGCGCAAAAATTTCAACACCGCAAAAATTTCCACTTTTACAGCAGTTTGAAAAACTCTCACGAACCTACCAAGACTGGAAAATAGCTCTCTGTGTCCTTTGCCATACATATCAATGTGTTGAATGCACACAAGATGGTCTTATCATTGGCAAGTTCCTGCTCCTAATAACACCTGCACTGTTTTCTTGATGTAAAGTATGTATGTGTGTGTCTGTGTGTGTAATGTTAGCACATAGATAATCACCTTGGTCATGTGATTGCTTAACACGTAGGGACAGTATGCTTCTTACAATTGTACATATACAAGTTAAAAAACCTGGCATATCAGCCCTACGCCCACTCTGAATTGTGATTTACATTATAAATGAACAATTTTGAGAAACATGAATCCCTACTAAACCACAAGATTGATGGGGTTGAGTTGGTAACGAGTGGATAAAGAGTGGATATGCTGCTTTCAAAGAGCAAAGTTGATAGGGATTTCCCCTATCCGTATTACAAACAAATTCTGTTATGAGACAAAGGTTGCAAGCAGTCACTGCACAGCACAGATTCACAACACACACACACATAAGATGCACACACCAGACACAGACATTAATGTGTGCAAACATAAAGTGGGTCACAAAAAAACTTAGGGGCTAGAAAGTGCATAAGTGAACTCCACCTCCATAAAAATGCATGTTTTCAGTGAAAGGCCGTTATCAGAGCATCATAACAAATAATATACTGTATACGCCATATGTTTAGCGAGTCTACCTATGTCCCAAAAAAAATTACAACAGGACCCTCCGAATTAAATCTTTAAAAATAGAGAATCAATCTAAATACAAATTCAGGGTATGAAACGATAACTCATCTTACAGAAAACCCCATTCGATTTGCTTCAGTGGTCAAGAGAAATGAGGAATTTTGTAGAGGATGTCAAGAATCTCTTCGATCCAAGTTCTGTCTATTGTATTCACACACAAAAGCATCGAAGTGCTAAACTTGGAAGAATCAGACCCATGACAAGATTTACAACTTTTCACATTTCTTTGTGACCGCTTAACCAAATTGAATGGGGTTTTCTGCAAAATAGAGCTAAGATGTTATATTTTAAGACCCTGAAGTAAGCATTTAGACAGTTTAATCATATTGGGTGCTATCAATGCAAAAATCTTATTGTAATTTTTTGGGGGGACATACTGTACATGTAATATTTTTTGTGAATCGGGACTTCTTGACAATTTGGCAAGTGGTTAAATTTGCGATTGTGGAGCACAACCCTGAACAGAGAAATATATGAGTGTAGTTCACGTTCAGGTTGTGATCAGAGATAATATTTTCGTGTGTTTTTGAATTTGCGAATAGTACCCTATTCGCAAAATTTGCAAAAATGAAACTCAAGAAATATTCGGCGTATACACTTGAAAGATCAGACAGGGGACTGCACACAAAATGTCACCAATCTGCATTTTTCTCAAATATTTGGGCACAGACAGAACTTATCTGCTGAGAAAGACACACAAAAACATTTAATTATAATTATTCTGATTATATACCACCAACAATTGTTGAGAAAATTTTCTAGGGAGAAAAATGAAAACTATTGATTTTGTGTGTTTGAGTGCGTGTGTGTGTTTACACACCGAATGAAATGCTGCTTAAGACCTAGGTGACACAGAGTTGCAAATTTGCTTTACTCTCTTAACTTTCAAAATTCATAACTTTTTTTAATGTGTCTGATTCCCCCCCAAAAAAAATAAACAAGCAAAACAAATCAACGATCTACATCTCTAATTTTTCTTTTTTCTTACAAAGCGCCATAATATTCAAATTCAATTCAATTTATTGATTTCATAAAAACAATGCAGGCAATATTTTTTACAACAGTCAAATGTGGAATAAACCACGAAAAAGCCAGTGGCTTGAAGATTGTGATTCCCTATATGGGATAAAATTTCCCTTAAGGATGGAGGATGCTTGGGTTTCCTACATATGAGGCAACCTCTATCATTTGGGGGAAAAAAATGGTATGTCTAGTCCTCATTATGACACCTATGTATTACGAATACAACATACACAGATTAAAAGCGACAATTAGTGGACACAAAGCAATTACAACAGCTCACTCGAGCTGACACTTAACAAATCCAGACATGAAGCTATAGTCACAACTTTCTGTGACTACAAAATGTATGTAAGTTTCAATGGCATCTATAGACCACAGAACCAGGCTATAGTGATGTTTGCAGTATTTTCATATGATACTTGTGGAACTCTTTACATGTCTCTAATACTACTGGGCAATTAGTGCTGCTTTCTCATGATATTGTTGCCTAGTTTACAAAATCTTGAAGCAATACAAACAAAAATACTGAGGATAGATAATACAGCAAAAGACATCAGAGCCAGCAGATAAAAATACAATATTTTAGCTATAAAACTTGACTAAAATGAAATTCAAAATAAAGAAATATATAAATACTAATTAATAAACTGCTAGGCAGTATCTCACTCTGGCATTTATGTTGATATTGAAGCCAACTTTAGGAAAAGAGTATTCTGCCTGATATAATGAAAATCCACAGTATAGCTGTTCAATGATTAATAGAAAGCTTCATTTTCAAGTAAATACTGAACTCTAATTACAAACAATAGTTTTCAAGTAGAGCTTGACTTTTTAACCCGCTGAGGATGGACTGATTTTGATATAATACACATTTCCCATAGATACCTGCCCAAGTATTCTTGGAACTTGTCTTCAACGGGTTAACACTGAAAAAAAAAGGACAAAAAACATGCTTTGTTGCTATGACCAGCAATGAACAACACACATAAATCTCCTCTTGGTTTACGTTGTGCCATGCCTGACCTTACATGGTGTATGACAGTTTGTATCTCACCTGAGACTCTTTAGCGCGTTGTCTGTGATGGCTGTACAGGACACCATGTTGAGCTGGCTCAGCTTCTTGCTGAATTTACTTAGACTCTGCGCTGTATGATCTGTGATTCTTTTGCAGTCTTCTAGGTTCAGTACTTCTATATTTTTGCAGTTACCGGCAAATGTGCTGCAGATACGAGTAGGGCAGAAATACAGATTAATGAGAATGAGTGACAACACATTATTCGATGCAAAATATCCATAAAATCATTTGAAATTGGAAAAAGCTACTTGTACCTTTGAAGAAATTCATCTTTACCCATCAATGTTTTTTTTTGTCAGTAAATTCATTTCATTTCACAATTCAATAGGCATATATTCAGAGAATTATTGTTATTATTATTTTGCCATAAAATGATATAACGAAACTTTATAAAGCACTTCACTACACTGAAACTTAGTCAATAGTCTTTACCATGGCAGTAGGCGAGCATCAAGCAAACAAGCAAGAGCAGTTTGATCATAACCATGGAAACTGAATAAGTGTCGCTTACAAAATATTCATATCTTTTTCTACAATTGGGCTGGATTTACAAAAGACAAATTCTTTGATAGAACAAGGAAAATTAATCCCTTTCTCCAGAGTGATCATCATACATGTAGTTTGCACTTAAAGTCTGACAGGTACATGTAGTGCAAGACAAATGTTTAAAAGGTTTACATGTCATACACAAAAGACAACATCAACTTGGATGACATTTTTTAACCAAAGACTGCTTCATCAACTGGGGTGGCACAGGCAAGCCCCCCCCCCCCCCCCCTCCAAAAAAAAGCATCAACATTTTAGCATTAGACACATCGCAGCAGACTTAACTTGTTTTTCAATACAATGTGCCTACACCTACATTTGTAGTAAACATGAATTGAGATACTAGCAATGAGGACTTGAGAAGATACAGACTGGCTGTCCTGGGCCCCATTTTATCAAAAGTTAAAATTGATTTTAATTTTCCGTAACACACAGGCTGCCATAGACTTACAGTTGAAATCAAATATATAATCAATTTTAACTCTGCATAAAACAGGGCCCTGCACTTAAAATCGATATTACTGGATGCACAGTCATTGTCAGGATAGGATACTTTGTATGTATAAAAATTAACAAGATGAAGAATGTTGCACACAATTTAACTCTCAAAATGTTAACTCTTCACATTTCCTGTGGTTTCTTGATTAACATCATCTCTCACCAGCCTTCTCAGTACCACTATCTTCACACTCTCAATTCTGGGTCTCAAGCCAAAATCATTTACATTGCACGGAGACACAGGCTTTCTTGAGAGTTTGTGAAAGTGTGCAAATACCATCTATCAAATATCTGCATTGATTCGTAGTACATGTATTTCTTCAATGTACTACGAATCACTGTAGAGAGCACTTGTTACACATATGGGTATGAAACCAGGATACCAAGGCTGCACTACTGTTAAATATCAGGATGGACAGATCAAAATGCTGAGTGGCTGATGACAAGAGCACAAATTCTATCCAATCAGTGGAAAATGAATGCTCAGCTTGAATTTGATGTATTGCACACAGAGCACAGTTCTCCATGATGTACTGGCAAAACTCACTGGTGGTGGCAGGATTCAGGTAGTCACTGCAATGACCTTTTAAAATCATCCATACTTTGGTCAACATTCTCAGGTAAGCTGTGATGTGATAATTACCCTCTGTACTCATGCTCTGTACTCATTTTTGGCAATGAAATAGGGCTCAAAATGCTTGGTTACACATACAGTGTAGTATTAGCCCTGTAATATTGGAATCATGGAACAAATGCTGATTTTGAAATTACCTTACTTACATAATTGCATTGGTAGTAATATCATTAAATGGACTTCTGTGATAATTCACAAACATACATGGATAAAAAAAAAAACGAAAAAAAAAAAAAACTATGGTGTGAAAACTGTCAGGGCACGTGCATACTGGCTAATGGTATCTTCTGTAGATATAGAGCTACTACCAAAGTTCACGCTCAAGGACAATTACATCTAGTTTATGACATATGTAAGCATTTAATCTCACAGCATCCTGACCACTTGTAGCCCTATGCAAAAGACTCATGGCTGTCAATTACATTGTAAATTTTTGTTGATATGCATAATCATACAGATAGACTGTGCCAAATCCCTTTGAAATGTCAAAGGGATTCTCTTTTTCATCCTAGAGCAGAATATATTTCAACTGTTGTTGACGATGTTTCAGTGATAGGGTACATTTTTCCAAAGACGTGATTGTACAGTGTTGCCAGATATCTTATAGGACTATTACAAAGTGAGTGATTTCTGTCCTTTGTTTTGGGAGTTTTTGTTGCTTTTTGTTGTTTGTTTTGACAGAAAGATGTCAGAAGACTTCACATTTTGTCAGGGAACACAGTTTTTTTTTTCTTGCTGAGTTAACCATAATTATATGCACACAACCTTCAAAGCTCTCTAAGGGCTCAAAAGGCAGTGTATCATATGCACAGTAGAAGTTAGTTCGGCAGACCCATGGACATTGTGCACTGTGTGCATTTATTGCACACATGATAGGGAATTCGCCCCAAATATGCATGTAACTGTGGGTTCAGTAAATGTAGAAATATTAGTGGAACACATCCATTTAAAAAATGTTAGTTAACACCATGTGCTGTAATCACTGGCTGAGGAAGGTTACAAAACATGTGATGTCCAGTAGGGCAATGGTACAAACGAAACATAAATAGAGTGCTCCACATATTAAAGTTTTCCTTGCATAATGTAAACATCACCTCAATGACATGAGTTGCACTATAATCATTTTGGTATAAAGCCAAACAAATACAGAGAGAAGTGAAAAGTACAGTCTGCAGCCATAAATGTTCCTTCTTCGTAAACTATTTGCTTTCCTTCTTTCTTTCAGCAAACAAAATAAAGTTTGATTTTTTTTGTATTTATTTGATATTATTCTATTTTTTAATTATTGTTATAATAATAATAATAATCATTATTATTATTATTATCATCAACACCACCATATTATTATTATTATTATTATTATTATTATTATTATTATTATTATTATTATTATTATCATTTAGATTATTATTATTATTATTATTATTATTATTATTATTATTATCATCATCATCATCATCATCTACATCCTGTGATGTTTTAACAGCATAATGGGGCTGGGGTGGCTCCACACACTTCTGGCCTAAAATAAAAAAGAATAAAAAGATATATAAGACCAATGACTACCAAACTGTTGTGCTCAGAGATTCTACAGACTACCAGAGACTATGCCCCCACCCCCATTTAAAGCATCACACAGCCCCTGTGATGAGCTACAATGTATCAAGCACTGTTCTCAAGAAATCACACACACACACACACACACAAAATTGCAACCATGCAAAGCTCTATCACGGTGTGTGTCCTCTTCTTGGAAGTGAAAGTAGTGAGAGCTCTGAACTCTCTGAGAAAAAAGAAAATCAACTCACTTCAAGGCATCATCAGTGACACTTTTGCATCCATGTAAACTTAGATTCTTCAGGAAACCACCACAGCGCTTTGATATGTGCTCCACAACTGGCCCCTGGGAGGAGGGAAAAAAAAAAGAATGTGAAATGGTCAGCTCAGTGAGAAGAGTTTAAGTGACTTGCCCTAGTCATGTCAGACATGTAAGCAAAAAGAGAAACGAGTGTATAAATTATCAAACTTTGATAGAATGACAGTGAATTCTGTGGAAGGATTACAAGTAACCAATGCATAGTGTCTACAAAGAGCAACATTATTATATCTCATAATTTTCAACACTTTATTTTCTTTTTTGTCCTTCAAAGATCAGTCTTTACATACATTACTGGCCTATCAATGGTATCTTTTTCAGAAGAATTTCTTACATTCATCTGTCCAAAATTACTGCATGAACACTTTTCCCACATTTGCAGTTAAATTACAATGCAGAAACGAAAAGCGCTTGTATGAAAATATCTCTAGCATTTTAATGTCCTGAAGATGCTGTTTGATACTGTAAATTTTTTAAATTGTGAAAATTGTGGAACTTCGATGACTGAGCCCTATAATGATATTCAAATGGACGAAAAATTCAAAAATTCAAATGACGAAACACTCGAGCATACCAAAAATTTGAAATCATGCTGCTAGTACCAAGATATCTATGGGGGGAAAAGAAACACAATGCTCATAAACTCTAACCAAATCCAAATTGGCCTTTGTTTACAACCTGTCATTTAAGTAGATTTTTACAGATTTTTGCCTTCATTATCCTTTACAACCACTTTTTTTTTCCGCAGCTAAATTTCACATGATATCAAAGACTTTGGCACCTAATAACATGATGCTACTCAGACTTTTGAAATGGAATCATTGTTCAACAATTGATAACAGGGTTTTCAGGGTTGTAGGTACATCTAAACAACTATTGTATCTCAGAGGCTGTACACAATCGCTTGCACTTCTTCAACCGTCAGACATGTCTCAGGCATTGACGTACATGTACATATTTTATCATTATCAACAATCATTTCACAACTGATACATTCTTATTGCAAACCTAGACTGAAGCAATCTTTAGTTTTAGGGGGATGGGTTTTATTTAGATACAATATACTTCCATTTCTTTTTCCTTCAGTCATCGTTGTATTATTGACATTTTATTTGTCATATTGAAACATGAAAAAGTATGATTATTTCACTTATCTATACAAGAATTATTCCCTTATGTTTGCACATTAATACCAAAGAGAATTGATGTGTTTTGTATAATTTGATTGGAAGTGAATGAAAATTATTTGGAGGAAAAAAAAAATCTTTCTCACCTCTATATCTGTCTGGAAGTTGAATAGGTCCACCTTCTGCCAGTTGCTACCATCCAGGGCAAGGATATTCCAGTACTGCAAAGGAAAAAAAAAAAATCATTCCACAGATCTATTGTTAGACCCATTTAAACTTAGTATGAGAAAGATGGACAGACAGACAGACAGAAAGAGACAGACAGACTGACAGACAGACAGACTAGGAGAAGAAGAAGAGGGACTGAGACTGCAACAGCATCAAATTACTGGGTACACAGTTGTTTGCAAGTTCCTCATGTTTGAAGATGAAAATTCTGCTAATAAATTCCAGGATATCTGTGCATCGTGGAGTTATTACTCATCAAAACTTGACATGGTATACAATGCTCAGTGTTTATGTACACATGTACATGTACACGTATACTAAACAAATAACTGCAAATATGCTGGTATGTAGTAGCTCCTAAGGCAAGGCAAGCTCGCTTTTCACACAGTCCTGTCACCACTACGGCTACAAGTAACCTACATTTGTACAATGTTACATGACATTTATGGCTCTGCACATACACAGTACTTGTAGGTATCACATAATTTTTTTGATTATTATCATTCTGCTACAAATGTAGGTCTCCATGCCTTAATATGCTGCTGATTACTTCACATAACATTTGTACATAGTACAGGATGGACATCTCTTATCACTTTTCCTTGAATCTATGTGAGTCTGGAGGCAAACCAAAAATAAGACAAATATCTGGAGATGTAATATACCACATTACATCTCTGTGGGATTTATACTTTCCCCCAGGAGATTATATTTTCCCTGAAGCGCATCCAATATAGCATTGAGATAAACTACAAGTACTGTCTTGAAGGGAAATCAAACTCCAAAGAGACAGTTGAATGTTACAGTTGTACAACAATAGATAAGGCAATATTTGTTATGTTATACGGTCACCTTGTACCGGGCACATAAATGTATGCATTCCATTTCAGCCTCATTGGCAGTCAGTCAAAATCTGGAATGACATTACCTGACATGACATCACTGTGCCAGGCAATATAACAATTTCATTCCTTGCTCCATTAGTCACTTAATTGCATTATGACCACCCACTGACCAGTATTCATGCAGCCCATTTAGCATGTAGCATTTTTAGTCAGGATTGATGAGCTACACAATCACACACTGTTACCAGCCAAGATTTCCAAGGGTTGTATCGTACTTAGAGCTCTGCCGAATGAGCAGGAAGCATTTTAGTGGGGCAGATGTATGTAGCAAAAATTGGTCGAGATGCTCACATCCGGCGGAAAATGTGAAATTTTGCATAGAGGGGTATTTTTTGGGGCGCTGATTTCAAAAATTGCCGGATCCAAGAGATCTGACTACGGGGTCAGCCGCCATTCTGAATTCCAATATGGCCGCCATCACAAAACATACATGTATTTAAAGATCCCTATCTTCAGTTCTAAACGACCTGTGGCACCAAAATTTAGTACATAAAAGCGTTATGACATGCTGAATTTGATGACAGATTAATTTGAAGTGCCTGACAAACATAGAATGGTCGCCATTTTGAATTCCAAGATGGCCGCCTCAACGAAAAGGTCAAAATCCCTTTCTCAAGTTCTAAGTGACGAGTGACGCGGAAATTAGCTGCAAACAGGTATTTTTACATTCTGAGTAAAAAAAAAAATGGATAAGTAATGTGATGTGTCTGACAAACGCAATGCCCACTATTTTGAATTCCAATAAGGCTGCCAAGACAAACATGACTAGCATTCACAGGCATGCCATAAAGTGCAGCAAAAATAAAGCATAATGCACCTTTCACTGATGTCACAATGTAAATACAGCAGCTCATACTCAATCAGTTACAAACGTGCGCTCAATCAGGTAGCCTAATTTACAAACCCGAGATAGAAATTTTCCACACTCCAACATGGCAACTACGTAGGAAAATTCAAATTGGCTGCCGTGCAGCTTACCAGACATATCAAATAAGTCTGTTATTGAAGTCGTCATATCACCATGCTTTTATGTATCACGTTTTAATGGCCTATGTTATTCAGAATTGAAGATAGGGATCTTCAAATGTTTTGTGATGGCGGCCATATTGGAATTCAAAGTGGCGGCCGACCCGTGGTCAGATCTCTTGGATCGGGCAATTTTTGAAATCAGCGCCCCAAAATACCCCTATATGCAAAATTTCATACTTTCCGCCGGATGTGAGCATCTTTTTCACATATCTGCCCCCCTATTTACTTTACAAAAGAAGTAAAGAGACCATTTGTATGTTTACCTTTATTTCACAAGATGAAATCAATGTATTCATGACTACAATGCATGTTAATTACTAGTACTGTTAAAGTAAAGTGAGAGACCTAAATTGTAAGTTATGGAATGAGAAGTAAAGATTGCTGTGACTTCTAAAGAAAATCTTACACAGAATCACATTTCAATGAACACTGTTACATTAAGTACTACAGATTTAAAAGAACATGACAGTCAAGACTTCAACATGATGTACTTCACTATAGAGAATATATGTCAGGTTAACATTCATATATCATCTGCTATGAAAATCACTTTTAAGAGTATGACTGCAAATTGTCTGTTGAAACATAATATCATAATTATATCCTACAAGACACTTAATTGATGAATACCAAGTAAAGTTTTAACATGAATATCAAGCTACTTAGAAAAGGAGTCATTTTCAGCTCTCTACTCTAACAATTGCTGAGGAAATGTATACAATCTGCTCAATGTTATGTCAACAATTTTTTTTTTTATTTTAGATGTGTTAATGTTTTGATAAAATCATACCAAGATGAAATACATTTAAAACAAATTGAAGTTATTATCAGTACAAGATAACCAGCATTCAGTCTGGCTCATGTACAATGTACATGTATATTTGCCGATGTTCAGTCATTATGCTCTATCATTACGCAATATGGGTGCTAGAGGTGAATGTGAATGGTTGTAGGTAGGAATGTAGATGTCGGAGTCATCCCTAAATCAGCATTCACAATTATGACCTCCATAAGATTGATCTTGACCTGCAGCATAATTTCAAAGAAACAAAAAACCTACAATGTAAAAATCAAAAGATTTATTCTAATACCAGTTCATTTCATAAATGTAAGTCACGAAATATCATTAAATAATGGCTGTATACACCATCATACTGCAATCCATATACCTAGTAGCCTTCAAATGACATTCAATGTCAAGCAACCTTCAAATGACATTCAATGTCAAGCAGATTTACAAGCCATCTCAATCAAAAGACTTGTACCAGGCATGCATGGCCCAGGCTGTACAATGAAATTCACTGCAATCAATAGTCATTATAAATAACAACAGAGACTCCAACCCAAAGCACCTTCTGATCCGGAGATTCTCCCGCCTGAAACCCCTAGCAAACGGGAGACTCAAAGTTGATATGTGCGAAGCGCGAAATTCCCAGGGTTCTAGATGCTCTCTGGTGCTATCTAAGGCTTATTTTTTCAACATACGATAGAAATATGTAAGAAATCCTTTCCAACGGGAGACAAAGAGCCAGGGCGGGAGAAATCAAATCTCAAACGGGAGAACGGGAGATTTTGCAAAAATGGGTTTTCAGCGGGAGATCTCCCGTCGAAAACGGGAGAGTTGGAGTCTCTGTAACAATAGATGTTATACAATATAAAAGCTGTCAAAAAGGGAACAAATGTAAAAATTGAGCTCAAGATTGTCAAACTTTCAGGTTTTACTGATTTAATAGCTAGTTTGTACATGTACAGATGGTAGAACTAAAATCTAAAAGCAATCTTGCTGCACGGAAAATCCGATCTTAAGGACTACGTACAACAAACAAAACTATTAAAGTCAGTGTAATGATATGTGAGACAGACAGAACAAGACGGATGGACTTGTAAACAGACAGCTCGAAAAACATAATACATACTGTCATCCTTCAGAGCAGAGACATCAAACTAAATATTCTTAAGCTATTAAATATTGGCTCCAGTCCAATCTTGGTTGAATGCTTTTCAAACTCTAAGAAAAAAAAAAGTCCCTAGAAAAGGCTTATGTCACAGATTCTAACATGGCGTACTGCAGAAGTCTGATCAGGCAGCCAACCTCTTCAGATCATATTCTCAAAGCAATACCATATCTTACTTGCATGTGGGGATTATTGCACATGATACCAAATATGCTATAAATCAAACTTGATCAACAGAATTTTTTTACGGGGGGGGGGGGGGGGGGTGTGAAAATGTTAACATCATTATAAAGAAAAAAAAACATATAACAGTGCTGCATGATGTTAAGGACAAGAGACAGTGCCATGTAGGACACAAGTACATGTAAATAAACTTGTAGATACCTCATCGTCCTCTTACAATTGTACATGAACAAATTCTGACTGAAACTACAATGGTAGTTGCAGAGTATTTTTTGAAGTCACCTACTGATACATTGTACATAGAGCTAATGCCTCTATCAGACTGTTTCCTGCGTACTGACCACTCCTCAAGGTTTACACCTTACTTTTTGGATAAAATATTGTGATCAGAGCTGAATGTTGTAGTTATACAACTACAGCAATGCGGAAGCCCCCCTGGTGAGGATTATGCCAAAGGTCTCCAGCATTTTTGCACTTTACAGCTTAAGGTATGCAGAAAGAACATGAATTACTTAGAGCAAATGCTCTCAAGTCTCTTGAGACATTAAACCACAGGCCATGTGTGCCTGAATTATAAAAGCACTATCCTACATTGTAGCTAAGGTACTGTTGTTCATACTGTATTATCTACACTGTATATACAACAACAACTTCAGTCCATACAATGAGCTTCAGGTACATCTTCATAGATGTATACATTACACGTGTCTTGGATGAAACATATGAATGCAAGACCAGAGTGAATTGTTTTGGTAGGGTTTTGACATTTTCACAGCTGTAGAGCACTGAGGTAACTTTGCACTACATCCTCGTGGAGTTAAATATTTTCCATTTCTAATAATCACATTACTTACAGTTCATACATCCAACAGCTGACATGCAGAACTGTATTCTGAATTAGTGCAAGTTGGACCCCGACTTTTTTTGTCAAATATTACAAAGGATGATGGTTCTTTTTTCTCATCTTTCATGGTACATGTACCTTACCACAATCGAACCATGTTCATCCAGCGACAGTATTGCACATCTCAGTGCACTAATCACAGCTGTGCAAACAATCCATCATACTCCAGTCGCCAGAGAGTTATACAGTGCATACAATGAGAATAACAATAATAATAATAATAATAATATTCAATCATATACAATGTACAGTACCTTGACAATTAACAATAAGTACATGTGTACATGGTGTGTATGCATGATGTGTGTATCTGCAGTATGTATTATAACAGTGAAAGAGTTGATATGTGCTGGAGCACAGCTAGTAGAAATCACAATCGCTCACTTTTGTTTGCAGCTTAGTTGAAATAAAATGAGCCTTCACATGACACCACATATTGTACACAAAGCAACGCTGCCTTCTGAGTAGGCTTTAATACTGCTACAAGTTTGGAGCACATGCTGATTAGAATGCACTACACAGGCTAGCCCAGGTTTGTGCACACTGTAATGCCCCAGCTCTCTTACCCCTAAATCAGCCGCACTGTCCAGAAACCAAACACACGGTAACATTTTATAAACTTGGCTATAAAAACATTGAATAATGCATGATGTACCCTCTTTACGGCAACCACAAGAAGAGTACCTGAAGCTTCAATTTGCCATTAATGGTGATTTTTTTTTTTTCTTTCTTGACCATGCATGCATATTGAGCATCAGATCCACCATGATAGACCGTGACCTTGTACATGTATCTCAGGTACATGTATGAAGTGTTTTCTTAATCCATGTCAAATTAACAGAGTTGTGTCAAGCAGGAAGTTATCACCATAAAATTTCTGACTCACAATATCTTTGGAAAAAGTCCAACAACATAGTGTTTTGCTGATTTTTTAACATTGTATTTGTATATTGTACATGTACATGTAAATTCTAAGAGTCTTGTGATACCATCAGAAAAGAAGCATTGGTTTTTTTTTTTTTTTCAATTTACTTTCACAATACGGAAGAATTCATTATGTTTAAGAAAGGTTTAGTAACAGTCAAAATAAAAAAGATATAGGAAACACTCACCAAAATTGTACTTTCTGAATCTATATTCTTGAACTAGCCCATATTCATTGATCTTTGATAAATTCTAATATATGTGCTTAAAATCTCTGTAGTGCACCTGATAAAAATAAATAAATAAATAAACAAACATCATTACTTGGCATGAAAAAAAAGAGTAAAACACAATCAGTGTCAAAAAAAAAACCCCAACAACCTAGAAATGTTGCTATGGCGACTGGTATGCCTCAGCCATATCACATGGTTCTCTAGTATTCAGTACCAGCAGATTTAGAGTATGTCTTGACAATAAGACAACAATCACATAATTGGCAAAAATTGAAATGACATATTTATCACAAATGTGTTCAGTGTTTACTTTCCTTGATCTGGGTTTCATTTGGATGGATGGCTAATTTAAGAGAGCAAGTATTCAGGAATTTGAGCATTTTTACCTGACCTTTGACCCTTGCCCTTTTGACCCCAATGACCCATAATTCTTCAAATAATCACTAACTGTTAACATCCATTCTCATGACAAAACGTATAGCTACAATTATGAATTCTCAAAATATCGGGAAAAATTATGACATTTTAACGTTATCACTTGACCTCTGACCCCATGGCCAAATCTTTCCCTAAAGAGTTATTGTGCGGTAATCCCTAGTTTGATTTAAGTTTATGCATTGAGTAATCTCCATGGTATGGAGGAAAAATGTAATTTTACAGCATTAAATAGTAGAATTTCAGCATTTTAATCTAACCTTTGACCCTTGACCTTTAAATTCCAACGAGAATCATTGACAGGCCATACATGCATTGTATGTGCACCAAGTTTCATGAAGATACCTTGAGCCATTTGAGATATGGAGAAAAAAAGTGAAATTTTAGCATTTTTCACTTGACCTTTGACCCCATGGCCCAAACTTTTTCGAGAATCTTCATCTGTTAATACATGTACACACTAAAGTTTCCAGAAAAAAAAAAACATTCAGGCACTGCATAGATATGGGGGAAAGAGTGAAATTACAAGAATTTGACCTTGAACTTTGACCGTAAGAATCTGCACCCAAAATTGATAGAGAACTTCATCTGCTCACACACCAAGTTTCATTAGGATGCCTCAAACAATTTTTAAGTTATGCTGTCCGCAAAATTGATTACCATACAGAAGGATGGGCAGACGGACAGAAGGAAGAACAGAAGGAAGAAAAACGTGAACCTGAAAACATAATGCCTCCAATGACACTTCGTGGCTGAGGTACAAAAAAAAAGAAAAAAAAAGAAAGAAATCCTCAAAACAAAATGTTCACCATAAAATGAAAACTACACGGCAGAAATGAAGTGTTCATGGCTTATAAAGCCTTTAAATGTCACAATAAGTGTAGACGAAGGAAAATCTATTATTGAACCATGAGTCAAATCTCAGGTACGGCTGTAGAACTGTCTGCCAGTTGAAAGACAAGACTTTCCTTCAGGTTTCCTCCAGTGATTCAGGACATTACTAACAAGCATTAAAGCCCAAGTATAGTATTGGTAACACAAATATATTGACAGAAAAACTGGGGAAGGTATGTTTTGAACTATAAGGAGCACAACATTTTTTTTTTTTTTTTGCTTTTTTTATTATGTGGATCAGCACCATTGTTACATCATGACAAAAATGAATACTTGCAGCTCTAGTTGGCGCAGTAGGCATTTTCACATCAGCCCGATGTTTCGAAATAGCATGCTATTTTCGGACTTGGGAAATTAACCCGATCACGGAATAGTGCGCTATTTGATAATGTGAATACAAATTAGCGTGCTAATTTTATCGCTCTGATCAAGAAAATTTCTGAAGTCCAACTCGGGAAATTTCCGAAATAGCGGGATAATTTGCAAACTAGCGCGCTATTTGATAATGTGAAATCGCCTCAAGAAATTAGCACGATGCATCCCATCATGCCCAGCATGTGTGACCCGGCAAAGCGCGCACTCTACTGGTATACCCGACACTGTTTGCGCATGCTCAGCTGTCGAATTAGCTCGAAAAATTGTCGGGCTTATTCTCTAAGGCTGATGTGAATAGGAAATGAAATAGCGCGCTTATTTGCGATTGCGAAAAATATCTTGAGCTTGGATTTTTATCGGGCTGATGTGAAAACGCCTTATATAAGCATGAATACTGACAATGGGCATGGCGGACTTAAACACACTGAATATTCATGTTTTTCCCCTACAATATTCTTTGATTCAATTACAAAAATTAGGACTTTGAAGTGAATTTCTTGTCTGATCACGAGCACATAAAATATTTCTTTCATAAAATCATGAAAGGAACTAGAGATTTGCAGTAGCATTTCCTGTAATATTCCCGATACTTCTTTACATGGGACATGTTAAGAAATATATAAGCTGTAAGACATCTGTATACCAAATTCTCATATTTTTTCTACCTGAATGGTCACATTCACTGTACTAGCTCATGACCCATCTCTCATGTGCCTGTTTTACACAATACAAGTAGTTTCAACGTGCTTAACATTTTCATTCAACCAATTACCTTCTTCTTTTCCATCATATATGTGGACAGCTTCAGTAGCCACTCCAGCACGCTTCACAAGAGATCACTGTTGCACTTCGATGGTGAAAACCAACAACTCTAAAAAACCTACTTTTGCTACATTTTTTTTTATACTAACCTTTGAAACTTGCGCACATCTGCACAGACTAACCACATCCAGATAGGAAAAAACTCTGCAAAGAATAGTAAGCAGCAAAAAATCAGCAAATGTATACACAAGAATATTGAAGGAACATGGTAAAACATATGGTACAAGTAAATGGCTGGCAAAGCACACATCATATTTATTTTATTTGACATAAGTTTGTTCTTTGAATAGGTGTAAGACTAACTAGGAAAAAAAAATGTATATCAACTCCCATGGGTATATTTAGAATTTAGACATTTGTTCTTTCATAAGCACAAAGGTACAATACATTTGTTATCTATGATATTTGAGGGGTTCTTTTTCATGGGAGAGGCAGATATTCTTTCAGCTGCATATACAACCATTCATTTTTGATATTCTTTTCACATAACACTGCAATTATTTCTGACTGAAATTGTTGATTTAAACAAATCACGTTCTCAGAAAAGGCAACAAATTGCAAGCAATACGATTATAAGGGGCACAAAATTGAACTTTGACCTTCACATTCATTCTCTCCTGCACCTTTACTGGGATGGTTTACTTTTAGTCTGTTCTGCCACACTGAGTACCTGTAGCCCCCTACATGTATATCCAAAG
The DNA here is from genome assembly GCF_040938485.1 of Diadema antillarum. Taxonomy (NCBI): domain Eukaryota; kingdom Metazoa; phylum Echinodermata; class Echinoidea; order Diadematoida; family Diadematidae; genus Diadema; species Diadema antillarum. Next base: position 526,895 of record NW_027271519.1, read on the forward strand.
TCTACTTACAGTTCCAGCTGTCATTAGGGCTTAAACATTTCACTTTTGACCATATAAGGTTTTTCTGAAAATATTCACAGCATTGCTGTGACCTTGTCATGAAATTGTCAATTTGTCTCTATAACTCTGAGCAAATCCATTGAAGACTCTTTGAATTCTGGTAAGAAAATTATACTTTTAGCCAATATCTACTCACCTTTAATATCAAAATGTGATCAGTAACTCTATCTAGACCCCTATGGAAACCAGCTCTGCTGATCAGGGTGTTCATGAAGAGGAAATAAATAAATTATTCATTTCAATAAAGTAATTGTCCACATATCACATTATATTATACCTGTGCTTATCAAACTATGAATGTCATACTGATATATTTCACTTAAGCAGAGACTCCAACTTTCCCGCTTTCGATGGGAGATCTCACGCTGAAAGCCCATTTTTGCAGAATCTCCCGTTCTCCCGCTTGAGAGTTAATTTCTCCCGCTTGAAATGATTTCTTACTTAATTTCATTTTATGCTGAAAAATAAGCATTAGATAGCACTAGAGAGCATCTAGAACCCTAGACCGCAAGGAACTTCGTGCTTGTGATGTGCGCTTTGCGCACATCAAGTTGGAGTCTCCCGTTTGCTAGGGGTTTCAGGCGGGAGAATCTCCAGATCAGAAGGTGCTTAGGGTTGGAGTCTCTGCTTAAGTACACTATTTTTTTTTTTTTACCTCAACCTTTGACCTGTCAGCATAATGCAATTAACTGTTTATGTCTACCCGTTCTACAAAACTTACCGAACATTACCACTGGGAATTCCTAGCTACAAATGGCTAGAAATATTGTGTAATTGTTACAGAACAAATGTACATGTACCTTAGTATATCTTCCTTTGGCAATTTCTGGTTAATAAGGGCCTCCTCCTCCGTCCGAATCTGGAATCAACATTGAAAAAAAAAAATTGTCATGATCATAGTAACTGTCAACTGGGTTAATTTCAAACTACACTTCATGCCATCATTGCAATTTGTCCTTGAAACACTTTTGACAGAGAGCCTCTACTTTCTTACACAATTACTACATTGTGCCCTTTATAAGCACTTTGACTACATTAATTGATCATCCATACTGACCATGAAGATTAACCCTCTAACTCTCTCTGCAACAAAGGGAATATCATCAAATTTATTTCTATCTATTTTACCTACAAATATTATGATTGGACTTTCCATATGAAAGCTGGGGCCAGAAAATGACTTTTTTTTAAAAGCCACATCTATCATCCAACATGTCACCTTGAGCTTGGATCTTTCAATGCTGTCATTTTTGGCAACTAATATTGTATCCTTCTCAGCCAAAGTCAACACTACATGTATGTACTCTGTGTATTCAGAGAATATACATGTACAAATAGTTATTTGTGCCAATGCTCACAAACTCCTTGGCAATAGCTGACCACTAATAGACAACTTTACACTGAAACTGGTGACTTTAATTTTGCTTCAAGCATATGAATGCATTTCTGGCGCGCAAGCATTGGATGGTAGATCCAACATTGTACCACTCACTTTGATAGTTGCAATGATCTTGAGTCACGTATGCGTGCATTATTTTCTTCAGGTATGCACTAAGAAGAGTCTCTCTTCCACCTCCCTGGCCTGACGTACGTCACAATGTTTTACACTAGCAGTGCGCACTCAATCAGTTGTTACAAGTGCGTCACGCGCTACTATACGCGCTGTCAATCCTGTAAACAACTTCTAGTTCGGGCCGCGGGCTGCCACAACAGCCGGCGGCCTTTCTTGTGCATAACAGTACGTGGCGTACGTATACTCTTATACGTACGTACAGTACTTATGTGCGGGATTTCCGAGTGCGACGTGCGTAAATGTTTGGGACGAAGATCTTCGGACATCTTGACTTTTGAGCGAGTGCTACATGTAGCTGACTGGTATTGACCCACAAAGGTACGTGAATAATGCTGTTAGTTTTCGACCCATTTTATAAAACAAATGATGCACAGGATTATTTCATGGCGTTAGTGAAGGTGCGGCGCACTCTCGAGTATTGACAACGGTTGCAAACATGTGCATGTCGCACCATTGTCAATACTCTCGAGCGCGCCGCACCTTCACTAACACACTCTATCCTGTGCATCATTAGTATAACAACTATAAAAATTCCCTTTTGTCCCTTGATGTCATCAGTGCTGAATTATTCTTACAAAATCATACAATTGAAGGATACCAATCTTTTTAAAGCCAATTTCCCCCTCTCTTTAACCATCAAAAAAGGGGAAGTATCATGGAAATTTATGTTCAGGTCAATGGAGACTTGTGAGGTAATAACATTAGCTACCGGTACCTAAATTTGGATATTTTGTTACGACTAATAATGTTATGGTTTCATGAAAACAAGAGCAGCATGAAATGACCTTTATCTTATCTTATCATACTCTTTATAGAGTCTTATAATTATGAAACCTCTAGTGTTATGTATAATTCAATTCTATTCATTAAAACCAACTAGGGCATGGTGTGGAAATGACCGATTATAAATACACAAGAACAGGTTTAAAACAGACTTGACACTGCTGGCATTAACAGCCATTACTCTTCCCCACCCAACCATGATACACAAAACCTTATAGCAATCATTCCCAGTTGAGAGATCTAAACTTTTCGTACAATGGTTACATGGTTATATACTTTGTTTATTTTTAGGCATTAGTTCCTGCACATTATCCTGGCTTGATTATTGGAGTTAATTTAGATAAGCCTCATGTCACAGAGAAATCAGGAGATAACAGAATACAGAGTGCACAAGAAAATTCTCTGATAAATGAAGATTATTTAACTTCAGATACAATGTACATACTGTATTGTATTCAAGGCAAATGCCACTTGATGTCTCGCCTGCATATTGCAATGTGTGATTAGAGTGTTTTTCAATGTTAGTTCATTGTCCATTTGACCTTTGACCTTATCAGACTTTGCCAATATTCGAACTTGAAAGGCATCTTTAAATAATGTACCTGTGTGTGAGTTTTGTGGTCATTGCTCAAAGCTGTGGAAAGTTATTGAAAACATATTATATGGTGTTTATCAGGAAAAGTTCAATGTCATTTTGACCTTTGACCTTGAAGGAATTCACAAATATTCAATCTTGAATGGCATCTTTAGGTGGTACATTGTACCTGTGGGATGAATTTGGTTGTCACAGCTCAATGCTGTGGAAAATCATTGAGAGTACACCACAATACTATCTCTACAGTTCTTCTCAGGTCAAGTTCATTGACCTTTTGACCTTTGAACTAGTCAGATTTCATCCCATATTCAAACTTGATAGGCATCTCTAGGACGTAAAATAACGATGTACCTGTGATGTGAGTTTGGTGGTCAGCTCAAATCTGCGGAAAATTATTGGGAGTACACCACAATACTGTGAGTATCCAGTGCTTTATTCATCAGGGAAAGTTCACTGATATTTTGACCTTTGACCTTGTCAGCCATCACCTAATTACAATGTATGCCAAATTTTTTGGACTTTCTCTACTGAATCTCTTACTATACAGGCAAATATAACAATAATGTGTGTGTGTGTGTGTGTGTGTGTGTGTGTGTATTAAAAAGAAGGAAAGAAAAGAAAGGGGTGGGGCTGACATACATAATGCACACTGTATGAATATGTACATAAATTATACTCTGTAAATACACACTTGCAGGACTGTATACAATGTACAAAATATATTTCCAAAGTATATACATGTAGGCTTATGCTGTATCTGCTTATCAAAAATAAAAGTCATAATCAATATGAATGACACACACATGCATGTATAAAGCAACAGTTTACTCAGGCATAGTGTGTGTGTACCTCTAAATTTTGTGTCACCCAATAACAATCAATGTCACACAAGCATAGGCCCTGCAATTCTGTGAAGGCCCTTTCTCACTTCCATGACTAATCTCCCTTTTCCTCGTAGGTTAATTTCTTTGTTTAAAAAGACTGACATGATATGAACTCATGAACAACTGTCCACAAACACAATAAACAAACACAAGTCGTCTTTCCTATTGAGGTTTTTTTTTTTTTGTGGTATTTGGCAAAAGCACCTGCAGTGTATTTGTTCAGTGGAAACAAACTTCCTCCTCTGGCCACAATTTGCCATCTTCGGGGAATATATTACAATCCTTTCACAGTAGGGGTTCAACATTGTGTTATTTATGGTATCTGACTCACAGCTGCTGAATAAACATGAGGGAGTTGGGACACACTGAATATAATATAAGAAGGCTGAACACAAAGAAAGGAGAAACTTAAATCTGTACATGTGTGTGAGTTTTACAAACTGGCCAAGTGCCTACTTTTCCCCCTAGAACACAAGGATTTTAATTAACATTCCCTCACAAGAAGTCAGATACATGTAGGAATACAAGAACACAGTTCCACCTTTTAAAGCATATTCCTCCCACTCCAATGCACTGTTTCTACTTTTTGGGAACAAATCAATATGATAAAGAAATAAATGGAACAACATGAAGACTATGTCTTTGTATTATGCCCATCATCAGAACTTCAAAGTAGAAATACAGTTGTATAGGTATAATGTTAACAAATTTTCATTAAAAAAAAAAGGCTGATGTACATTGTATTGTAGGGGGTGCATGATGACTGATTTCTCCATTTTGGCTGACCACTTTTTAGATCCATTTTCATAAAAAAAAATACAGAACCCTGGACTGCTTTGTGCCACATACAAGTGTACATCTAATTGCATTGGCAGTCATAACTTCTACTGTGAGTTTGATCTTTGACTCTTGACTTTACAATGTACTTTCTTTCCTTTTGACTAATACTACTTGAGGCTATCTATGCTTAGAGCAAGCTTAATGTTTATTCTTGAATTAGACTGGCCAACTAACCACTGCAACTCCTATACAGTACAAAGAAACTTTTCTTTTTCTGGTGCAACATCACATTTGCAGTTTCATGCATATCCTTTGAGTCAGTGAAATATTATGTTTATGTCCCTTAGAGCTGCATGGCTTAATCTGGGGCACTTTATTTTCTGTGGCACCTGTCAGTCACCCATAGACAAAAGAAAGACCTATTTGACATCCTACATGACAATGCCCCTACTAATTCCAATATGTAACTTTCATGTAAAAAAGGGCAAAGAACAATAGAGCACCTTATTCATAACTCAATTTTTAAACATAATCATATTTTAGCTTTTGAAGCTACCTATTATTCATACAATTGTATATCTACTCACACTAACAGTGCAGTTCATACAAGTGTACACTGTACATATGTGTTAAATGTTACTGTTCCAATTCTACTCTTGTGTGTCATCTGTTGTAACCTGTGAAGATAACAAAAAAAAAGAATTAAGCTGATCATGACGAAATCGGAGAAGTGTTTAGCCTGACTCTCCGGTGACATAGGCAAAAGGCGAGGTTGCTGCAGATCGAGACACAAAGGATTGCCAACATGTGCCAACCTCTCTTTGTTATGTTCTTCTCGGTAAAGATACCACCTACTATTCATGACCTTTGAGCCCTAGAATGAAAGAGGTTGCAGCACACTTGGGAGTACATAGTAAACAAATGACACCAAAATCTGACATATGGTCAAAGTGCTGCATGGAGTGTCAACTACAAGTGTACAGGGAAACAGACTCAAACAGAAAAATTATAAAACACAGCCACGCTTTGCATATCCCCAATATGTAATTCATCTGGTTGACTTCACTTTACAAAGATATCAACCAGGTGAAAAAACACAAACTACGACACAAAGAATATCAGAGAAATTTATGCAAGAATACAATGTAGACAACTGAAGCAAATGATGCATACATACTGTAGTTTATCATGGCATATTGTATGCTGATGGACTGATCTACAGTAAGTATGGTTTGTCTTGTCTTAGAAATAATAACTGACATCCTTGGCTTGAAAACAAAGAAACCATTACACATTTGTACAAATGTGAACATGTACATCTTTGATGAAATGATTAGAAATCACACTCATCTTTGCAAACACAGAAACCACACACATACAGCTGTACATGTACATGTGTACATGTACAAAACAAGGAGTTCAAATGCAAACGCAGCCATCCACTTCTATTAATTTGAGATTTCAAATTAAAGCTGCTGAAAAGTAAAGAAAAGTCATTAAAGGGTGTGTACAGTTCTGGTCGAAGTGTAGATTTAGCTTTTAATGTTTTGCGAGATATTCAGAAACCACTCTATGAGATGTCAAAGAGCATGCAGTTCTAAGGGGTATCAAAAGTTTATTCGATGAAAATCGGTTTTGTAATGGCTGAGATATCCAAAAACAAGGTGAAACAAAGAGATCCTAATAAAGTTGTGGAATGTCGCCTTTTATTATTAGCACTTTTTTGGATATCTCAGTCATTTGAAAACCAATTTTCATCAAATAAATGTTGAATCCTTCTTAAAATTACATGCTCTTTCATATTTCATACGAGGCTTTTCATTATCTCACTTAGGAATGTTCAAAACATGAATCCCTACCTCAACCAGTACTGTACAGTCCCTTTAAAATGTGTGATAATTTCAATATCTTTAACATCATTTCTTGTTATTTAACCCGTTGAGGACGGTTTGATTTTGCTACAGCACGCATTTCCCATAGACACCTGCCCGAGTAAACTCGGGACTCGTCCTCAACGGGTTAATGAGCGTGGCATCACTGAAAAGAATGTATTTTTCTCTATTTGATGATGATCTTAAAAATTGAAAATGGTATTTAATCTGTTTTTGCATTCAAACTCTTCAAACATACCACAGTTCATCTGTATCTCAGGTTCAAAGACACAAAGCAATGCACTCTTCATGTGCAAGGGCATCACAGAACACATTGCAGCAGCACTATAAAGGATGCAAATTGGCTTAATTTTGAGGAAACTGAAAAAAAAATCAATTACTTTATAACCAGATAGGAAGCCCTCTTTTATAATAACATGAAGACATCTAATGCAACACAAGCAAAATATGGTACTCCACATCCTTGAATTTGCCAGCTCTCCTCCATGCACATACAACTTGTACATGATTTGTATTTTAAAGCACAATAAGTTTGGGTTTGGGTGGGATGGGGACAGTGGTCATCACTCATGCCACCTCACATTCTCCTTTCACACACAGTTTATTTAGGAAACCTTAGAATCTTGTCTGGGTCTTTCCTGACAGCCAATATTATGGCCCAAATTCATGAGGGAGGTACAATTGAAACTACGGTTTAAACCATGGACAATTTATATGGAGTGCCAAGTGTCACATGGCCTATTTCGTTACGAAATCAGTGATTTCATAACGAAATAGATGGTGCACTATGAAAATTGTAGATGGTTTAAACCATGGTTTCAATTGTACCATCTTCGTAAATTCAGGTCTACATGTGTATGATTACAGTGTGTATAAAATACTAAATTGAAGCCAAAGAACAATTTGAATTCAGGTCTACATGTGTATGATTACAGTGTGTATAAAATTGAAGCCAAAGAACAATTTGGATAGAAAACTACAATGGCTGGCATATATGCGCAGCCTATTGTAGACATTGTACAAAATACGAGTATACAATGTACTTCAGGAAATATCATACAATCGGTTTACAATTTCTCTCTAAGGATATCAACCGCAGTTCTGTATGCCGACCTCGGAAGGTTATTAGCCCATTCTCCCTATTTAATGATCATCTTCTTTCTGGTCATTAGTACCAGCATATCATACATGTACACATGTGAATTTGAATACACACTGACCTCTGCATTTAGCCAGGGCTGCACACCAACCCACTTTTTCTACTGGTCTGACCTGCCTGTCGGACCAGTAGGTGCCCAGTTTTCCATGCTTTACTGGTCCATTTGTAAATATGTTACTGGTCTGACACTAGTGACAGTGATTCAGGGTCAGGGACTGTCGGACCAGTGCTAGTGTGCAGCATTGATATAGCCATTAGATGTGAACTACATCGTGTCTTACCAAATGAGAGGGTATTCTCTAGGGTATTCTCTATACATGTACACGCATGTTCTTTGAACAGTTGTACAATGTGAAATGGAATTAAAATCAAGAAAATGTGACTTTATCAAATTAATGCTATCTTGTATTTAAACTAAGTAGTGATCACTCTAAGACAAAGTGAGACTGCATTACCTTGATTATTGACTAATGCATAATTATTTTACTTTTGTGTACAAATCTTATTGCAATTGATTGACAAATTGTCCTATATTGACGTACAAGTATGTAAATCACTGTATAAATCTTGCAGTATGATAATCTTGACATTTGTGACTGATATCACATGGACACAATGGTTTGTTTGTTTGTATACTTGTAAGCCATCTCAACACATATTAGGACCAGTGGCCATACTGTATGATATCTGACAAGCTAGCTCAGCATTCAATGTGTAATGCCAATGTCAGTGATGTAATCTTTCTAATTAGTGCCAAGAGCTCAGATCACGATTTTGAAAGTAACTGCAAGATACAGGGTGATCATACTTATTATGTATACGGTATGTATCGGTGCTTGTTCACATTTCCATATTTAACCCCCCCTCCCCCCCCCCCCCCCAAAAAAAAAAAAAAAAAATCAAACAAGTACTGTACATTAATAGCCATGCTATTTATGGGGTACACCCCAATTTAGGAAAAAAAAAGAAAAAGAGAGAGACCTGCAGGTTTAGCGCTCACCTGAATATCGCAAGTTCACCTTTCACGCAGTCACTAATCTAAATTATTCACAGCTCTACCAAAATTTGACCAGACATTCTCAAGTAGAAGATGAAAATGTAGAATAAAGGCCCAAATTGTTAAAGATTCCTTAATTTGGGGGAATGGGGCCCCCTGGGGCCCTCTGGGTGGGGCATAGCGCCCATCTTGATAAATTGAGATCCTGACCCCCTAGGGATGCTACCTGCCAAGTTTGACAAAAATCCATCATGAGGTTTTCAGGAAGAAGATGAAAATGTACAATTCAGGCCCCCATTTGGACCTTCCCAACCATACCCCCCCCCCCCCTGCCCCCAAGAGGGGCACCCCTGGATCTGCTATGAACAAACTTGAAACTACAGTCATTAATGTACTCACTGATAGTATTATCTTAGCTCTATAACTTCTGATACTAGAGAAGATTTCAAAAGATTCCTTCATTTTTTTTTTCTGGGGGGGGGGGTTGGGCCCCCTGGGGGCCCCCTGGGTGAGGCATGGTGCCCATTTTAATAAATTGAGATCCTAACCCCCTAGGGATGCTACCTGCCAAGTTTGGTGAAAATGGGTCATGGGGTTCTCAAGAAGAAGATAAAAATGTACAATTTAGGCCCCATTAGGACCCCTCCCCTGGGTCCCACGGGGGCACCCCTGATTCTGCCACGAACAAACTTGAAACTACAGTCATCAATGTACGAACTCATAGTATTAACTTAGCTCTATCACTTCTTTTTCTAGAGAAGAAGATTTTTACAGATTCCTTAATTTTGGGGGGTTTGGGCCCCCTGGGGGCCCCCTGGGTGGGGCATGGTGCCCATTTTAACAAATTGAGTTCCTAACCCCCTAGGGATATTACCTGCCAAGTTTGATGAAAATCGGTCTTGGGGTTTTCAAGAAGAAGATGAAAATGTACAAAGTTTACGCACGACGCACGCCGGACGCCGGACAAAGGGCGATCGCAATAGCTCACTTGAGCCTTTGGCTCAGGTGAGCTAAAAAACCCCAAACAAAACCTGCCTATTCATGAGCACTGTGGTACATACATGTATAGGCATCCCTCTCTTAAGACCACTAACATGTCTTAGGATGTGATCGGTGTATTTTTTTTTCTCATGGCGAGAAATATCTTCATGAACTTCAGGAAAATATCCCAGGTAAGGTTGAATCCAAACAGCCACAATGCACAAATGGATTCTGGGGTCTATTGACATAGTACAGTGAAACCCCGTTATAACGAGGTCCGTGGGACCGGCGATATTACCTCTTTATAACCGGTACCTCGTTATAACCGTACGCATCAAAAACAAAGAAAAACATAGGCACTATACACCCATCAATGGAACTTATAAGAACACCCTTTGCGTTGTTATTACACAATAATATGGGTGAATGTTATTGAGAGAATAAAGGGAAGTTGTTTGTGAATTAGACGAAAAAGTAGGGGCTGATATGAGTTAATTCTTTATCGTAATTCTTGTTTTGTTAAATTTTTCTACACACCAGCGCAAATAAAGTAACATACAGGCGTTGTTTACCGTAACTTGCGAGGTATTTTTACGCTGTTGGTGTTCAGCGGGAATGCGATGATTTCATGAATCATTTCGGCTGTAATCTTGTACAATGTATGATCGTTGTGCCCGAATGGATTAAAAATGCGTTCTTTATTTTCTTCCGAAAATCTCTTCGCGTTTTGTATATCCGTTCGTGAAAAATATGCGACAGAATATTGAATGTGGAAGGTTGTGATCCTTTTTACTCAAATCTGTACCTGGTAGACCATTCTGAAAGAAAGAAAAATCTTCATTGTGAAATGCAGTGTTAAAATTGTGATAATGAACAAACCCAGATCTATTCAAACTAGTAAATGCGTTTGTTTCTTTTTCTGATTTAGGTTAACATGCGTTATTCAACTTTTTTACGCTACTGTCACCTGGCGAGATCGCGATGATTTCAGAGTAACACACATGCGTTGTTTACAGTTAACTTGCGAGGGATCTTACGCTGTTAGTGCCCAGCGGGAATTCGATAATTTCATGAATCATTTCGGCTGTAATTTTACACAATGTATGATCGTTGCGCCCGGAGGGATTAAAAGTGCGTTCTTTATTTTCTTCCGAAAATCTCTTCGCGTTTTGTACATCTGTTCTTGAACAGTTAAACGCGTTTGTTTCTTTTTCTGAACACCGATTAGTAGGTTAACATGCATTATTCAACTATTTTTACGCTACTGTCACCCGGCGAGATCGCGATGATTTCATTATTTCGGCTTTAATCATACACACTCATATTCAAATTATCATTTGTTAAATGACAATGAACAAATCCAGTTCTATTCAAACTAATAAATGCGTTTGTTTCTTTTTCTGAACACCGATTATAAAGTAGGTTCAACATCTATTATTCAACTACTTTACGCTACTGTCACCCGGCGGGATCTCGATGATTTCACTACTATTTCTGCTATAAACACACACACTCACATTTAAATTATTATTTGTTAAATGGTAATGAACAAATCCAGATCTACCCAAACTAACAAATGCGTGTTTTTTTTTCTGAATACTGATTACGTAGGTTAACATGCGTTATTCAACTATTTTTACGCTACTGTCACCTGGCGGGATCGCGATGATTTCATTAATCATTTCGGCTTCAATCATCCACACTCATATTTGCTAACCAGCAAAAGAACTGGAAGTCGAAACTAAAACTGGAAAGGATATAATGATGAGTCGCACACGCATTCCAATTGTCCATTTTTGGTCACAAGTGTCGCTATACATGAAAAGTTTTTGAATGCTTTTTTTTTTCTCTCGTTGCGCTCTTGTCTGACCTAATATCAAGCATGCGTATCTCGCGAAAAAGAAAATTGAATGATTATGTTTAATACATGTAATTTAGTAGGAACATCAGAAGACATTCCTGCGTAAAATCGCGTGGTTTCGAAGAAAACATGGAAGGAACAGTTCTCTGCAAAACGGGAAAAAGACGTGGATAGCGTGAATTCGGCTTTCAATGTTTCGTTTGTCGCGTGTTTGAAAACGGCAATTTAGTCAAGAAATGGAACCTCGCTATATCCGATCAAATTGCTCATGTTTTTCTTTATCGTGATTTACCCAAATTGTCCTTGTTATAACCGGAATCTCGTTATAACCGAACTCGTTATAAGCGATTTGTTCTGTCATAGGTTTACACGCAAAGGAAAACGGGACCGACGCGATCACCTCATTATAAGCGGTTCCTCGTTATAACCGAACTCGTTATAACGGGGTTTCACTGTATGCCCAATTACACGTAGACTGCCAAATACATTGTTCTTCTCCTTCTTCTTTTTCTTCTTTGTGTGGTTGGAGCACAGCACACCATCTGGTGTATAAACATTATAGTACATGTACTCATACTTTTTGACTGATCTAGCGCATTTTTCCTGTGTGTATTTTGGGCAGACCACTTCACTTGGTTTGCACCCTGCAATTTTGCTGCGAATGAAGTGGGATCTTATAGGTATATGTGGGTCATGATCTCTCTAACATAAGGGACCTGCAATTTATGTCCTCCCAAAGGGACAGTTCTGCCTCTTACTGGAGGGTAAACAGCACTCAGCAAGATTCACTGGGCACTGTTCAGACCCGGGCCATTTGATTTCAAGGCAAACATACTATGCATTGAGCCACCTCCCCATGTATTATTATGATATTTCTTTTTTTTTTTGTCTTTCCACTCAGCCTTTTTCACCATATTATAACTGGGTTCTTATTGAGTCTTGGTAGCATCTTCCTCTTCTTTGTTAAGCTATCTCCTTCAATCCTGAAAATTCTGGCAGATATCAGCTGGTTGTTGTGGCAACTTCAAAGGAATGTTACCCTGCTCTTTGCAAGAGAAGTGAAGTGTTTTATTTTTTTTACATGCATTATGTATAGGGTATCGTTCTCCTGTAACACGGGACCAACAGCTTTAGGTGTCTGTCGAAAGACTTGGCAATGTGGATAAAGTGACATGGCAAAGGGCATTACTGTCGGGGTGGGGCTCACACCTCCCACATGCACAGAAGCCTGCGATCTTATTGCCGTGGTCTTAAACCACTCAGCCATATCAACTCCTCTGGCGGATGCATATGAGCAAGTTGATATTATGGAAGAGAGGTGTATAGTCGGCTGTCGGACGGGGTAGAAAAGAGCGCAATGCATACAATGTACACAGAAACTAGTGAATGTTCAAAAGAACATAAACTGGATTCAATCAATAACTTTTTGGACTACCACTACAGGTCAAAGAATGCACAAAATTATAGGAAAGAGTTTCTTTTGTACCCCCTATGAAAACCTCAACACAAGGTCCAGGACTCTGGAATCCTGCATAGGCCCCATTTTTTTTTTTCAAACTTTCTCACTTTAATAAGCAATATTAGTATTACATGGTTGGAAATACAGTAAACCTCGCATGAGTCGAAGCTCTCGGGACTGACAAAAATGCGTCGACTTAAGTGAAATTCGACTCTCGCGAGAGTCGATTTTTTTTCGACTCACAGTTATGTACATGTAGTATAGGACATTTGCATGCATGTGTGTGTGTGTGTGTGTGTGTGCGTGCTTGTGTGTGTTTGCATTCAAATTTGTCTGTTCTTGAAGATAATGTTCTTATTTTGTTCTAAATTGAACATGGAATTTGTATCAATACTAGTACCTAGTAGTTAAACGTAGTTCGCTGAGAATGTCTGCGCTAATGTGGCAATGTGCATGTGCTATGTCTATGGTGCAACATAGGTAGCCATCTCTGTCAACCTACCCTGAGACAAACACTCTCCCAGGCCCATCCTACCTCCATTAAACAAAACTATACAGCCAGCCGGGCACGCACAAACAAGCTCCACCCACTTGGCCTGTCACTAAAATATTAAAGCAGCGATTGGTTGACCAAGGAGTTCTGGCTTGACATGGATAAAGTATGGATGTGCTGTGTGTATGGATAAAGTACATGGATCGATGTGCTGTGTGTATACATACATGTGTATGTATTCGACATGCGTGCAGAGCGGTACGGTGAGTGTGCATGCTTACCTGCAGCAGGCCAGGGACGGGGTTCTGCGACATGCCGATTATTTTGTTCTCCTCTAAATGTAATGAGAATGCCAGACAAATCTTCTTCGGCTCAAGTGATGTAAACTACGTGTATTTTGTACAAAAGGGACTGACTGTTTTACTTCGACACAGCCGAAATTCGACTCTCGTACTTCGGCTTATCCAAATATTTCTTAGAGAAAATACATAGGGAAAAATTGGGACTTTTTATTTTGCTTCGAGTTAAGTGATTTTCGACTCACTCGACGTCGACTTATCCGAGGTTTACTGTATCATTTTTAGCTACACCTGTATCCAGCCATTGGCAATCCAGGGCAGGGTTTAGTTAGGGGCCACATACTGTTTTGACCTGACCACAATGACGCTTATCGATACTTTACATGCAGGAAACAGAAGTGTATTCTGACATGTTTCAGCTTCTCAACAATGCCAATGCAAACCAAATTTGGTTATCAATACAAATTATTGCCATAAACACTGTTGGACATCTACATTAGTACATAAATCGCATAGTTGCTGCACTACTCATCCACTACCCCCCCTCCCCCCGATACGAACACGCATATGCCTTGCAGCGTACGCACATCATCTGCTGAAGTTGTTCAACCACTCTGATCGAAAGCATCTAACGCTCCATTGGGCCCAGTTGCGAGAAAGTCTAAAAATCACACACAACTCCCCCAGATCATACGCAACTTTGTGTTTAAACACAAGTCTGTGCTGAAAGGGTGTTTGATTTTGTACAAAATAACAAATGCAAAGTTTCGGGCAATAATTGTGTTTGATGTGAAGTGAATTGCGTTTATATAATCACAAGTCCACTTTTTTAATAGCAACACCTGGTTGCACGCCCGCACTTGGCAATTCATCTCATTCGAGTCCTGGCTAATTTCAGAAGAATGTGCGCCTCCACCAAGCACATGCACGTACCCCTCCGCCAAGCACATGCACGTACGCATACAATGTCAGTGAGTAATCTTGAACTGATATTCATTATTTCTGCATGCACCAGGCAATGTTTATTGCAATGATTTTATCATGGCCAAAGTTGCAATGTAATGACATGATGCCATGACATTGTACAGAAGCTGAATTGACACACCATGCATGTTATCTAGACTAGTGAGAATACCAGATATAATTCTGGAAAAATATCAATTCAATCTAAATTAGGTGGGTTCTACAGCTACTGGACCAAGGTCTAACGTTAGAACTCTGGTATCTAGACTAATCTAGATCTAGATCTTCATGTTGATCTTGTCTCTGGAATTGAGTAATTGACTATTAAAGTGTTAGTGTTTGGCAAAAACTGTGACCGGAACGTGTGTGTCCATACGGGCCCCTACAAAAATGCCAACCCCCCGACCCTGCCCTGCCTGCCCTGCCTGCCCTGGATCGATTGATTGCCAAGCCATTGGATGAATTAAATTAGGGCCTAATATGTGGGGTTAATACTTTGGTGGGGTGTAAAAGGAACTCTTACTCCAGCTCCATTACATATTATACATTAGTAAGCCGCACTCTGTCTCTATGACTGTACATTTGCAGATCCAAAACCAACGATACACACACAAATAGATCCAGTCGCGATCGCAGAGCAGAGGAGAGTACAGGTGCTACACAACATAACAGACGGGTAGGCTCGCGCTCGTTGTCGGATCAAGTCTCAATGCTTCTGCCAAAAACCTATGCTTACTTGTTTCATTTCGACATATCAGACTCACCTCACTTCTACTTCTTACACTACTCGTCATTTTTTCCACAGGTAAGTGCGATTCCAAGGTGATATAATTTCAGCCGGGCGTCACACACTTGCAAACCATAACAATGCACGAGTTGAGCATAACATTGTTACCGTCTCCTGTCTGCATTTGTGCATGTCCTATGGTGTGTTATGTTATGGGAATAATGGCAGGACTTTAACAATTCCTTACACTCGTTAAGAGCGCGACTTTCATTGGCTCGCAGTGTCCCCCTTACCAGGAAAGGAACCGGAGACTTCGCATGCTTACGTATTTCATGACGATATGTTTACCACATTATTTGTGTATTTTTTCCATTTTCCGTACAACGATTGTATCGTAGCTGTCTTGTTACAGAAATGCTAACTTTCTCTCTGATTTGATGTGTAATCTAACAACCAATCAATTTTCCTGTCTCTTCTGGTGCGCATAATCAGCTGTAGCTGGTGTTTTGAGTAAACCACGCATGTGCAGATCAATTAGTTGGCATGAGATCGATGTTGTGATACTGCTCTCAAGCGCGCGAAGAATCACACGCTTTGAAACGAGCTCGCGAGTTTTCCTTTCAGAAGTAGACCAACTCCTCTTGGTAGTTTGTGTGTGTACGTGATACGGCGATTTTTCGCCAGCTTTTGTTTTTTGTTTTTTGTTTTTTTTTTGGATTCCATGCCCATGTGGAGAGTCTATCAAAATCCAGCCTGACATACTGACAGAACAAATACTAGTACTAGTAGAAAAAAAGTAAATAAGCGGCTGAGAAATCCAGCTGGTGTTATTCGGCATGGATGTTAATAGCCAACCTAAAGAATCTACACAAGCAAATATACTATAGGCTTGTGATTATGTACATGACAAGTTTGACAAGTCAAGTCATCGAGACGAGTAATATCTCACACCATCTATAGGTCCTGTAATAGATAACGAACAGTTTATACAGAGCACTGAGAATATAATGTATCACCTTGTTTTACCAGGGAGGTGAGACGATTATTAGGTAGGGTCTATATTTCCGAAGAGATACGTCCTATACTCCTATCATCTCTTTGAAAATGTGCTCAATTTGATGACTGAAATGCTTTATTTGAAAGGAATCATCCTAGTCATGCATTATAGTGGCGAAACGGTAGTCTGTAGGGGCCGCGGAACGGGGTGTGGGGCTGAATCGTAAAAAACAACTTGAAAAAAAAAAAACTACTGTACAATGAATGTACAAAGACTCGTCCTTACATTCCTCCAGGAGGGGTTGTCAAGATGACCACAAAAAAAAAAAAAGAAACTAAAAACGTTACGCGGTTCCTGTTCTGTTGAGTGAAATGTTACATGTTTTGTTCGTCGTGGAGCAAATGCGCTAAAATTACGTCAAGAGAATAGGTGCTGCTTCTCCTATTAGATAACAAGTAATATTGGTTGCAGCTCCTGAACAATTCATGACGATGTTCTATCACCACACAACTCTTAAATGTTGTGTAGGCGTTGCACAGCGAAGAAGAAAAAAAATCACAAATACTGTATTGCACTTTATATGGGTCGGCATCACCAACTACAACCCTTCTGCAAAGAATAGATGTACAGATATATCTTTTTGGTATAGTTTGAAGAAGGAAAGAATGTAACTGGAAGACCTGATATCGTCATCATTCTCATCTCACTTGAGCAAAGACATAGGCCTAGTGTTTGTAACCAAGATTAGGCCTACGTAACATATTTTCAAACGCAATTTTAGAATTTCATAGTTTTCATTTTTACCCCAAATTTCACTTCAATGTCGGCAATCATTGTTTGTTTTTTCCCGCAGACTGCTGAAAAGAGATTATTCTGACCCCCCCATAAAACAAAGAACAAAAAAAAAGCAAGCAAAGAACGCTCCATTTCATCTTCAAACTGGTTTAGTGGACTCGTACTTGGTACTTGGTTGGGATCCTCCTGAATACCTCCACTAGAGTTTTAACTGGAGGTGCCGGAGTGTGGACGTTTAAACAAATAGGCCTATTTCATTGCATAACATATTTTTAAATTTAGCTGGATCAGTTTAAGTGTGATTACAGAAGGGGGAAGTTCATTTCATGGTTATTGTGCTAGGAAAGAATGAATTCCTGATAGGCAGAGACTCAAACCCAAGCACCTGGAAGCTATAGGGTTCTAGATGCTCTCTCGTGTTATCTAAGGCTTATATTTTTTTTTTCAACATACGATGACACTAAGCAAGAAATCATTTTAAGCGGGAGACACAGAGCCAGAGCAGGAGAAATTAAATCTGAAGCGGGAGAACGAGAGATTTTGCAAAATATAGGCTTTCGGCGGGAAATCTCTCCCGTCGAAAGCGGGAGAGTTGGAGTCTTCTTTGGACCTCCAGTCTGGAGGATGGTTACTTCAAACTGGAGAGTAGAATGAACCTAGTACATACATTATCGAACCTTTCTGATGTGTAGTGTGTCTGTTTCTTCTCAGTCATCAGACACTCGTCTCTTTCGAGAATCATAGGAGCAAAGAAAGACTTGCCGAACTGACAGCCATATTCGAAGTAGAGAAGATACATTATCAACATTTGCAGGGAGCGTTTATAATTGAAAGCATAGATTATGCAAAGACTGAGCCAAGGTTCGCCGAGAAAAACACCGTGCTGTATCCCAAAAATACGGTACTGAGCAGAGATTGCATTTTCTCATCCCCTCAAGACAACAAGTGCAACCTAAGTAAAAGGGTGCTGTTCTTTATTCCGAAGGTTCGCTATTCCGAAGGTTCGTTATTCCGAAGGATCGTTAATCCGAAACACGCAAATTCCCTATACCTAGAGGTTCGTTAATCCGAAAATGAAAAAGGGTTCGTTAATCCGAAAATTTGTGGCGTTATTCCGAAGGTTCGTTATTCCGAAGATTGGTTAATCTGTAACTGAAATTCGGAACAATGAACCTTCGGAATAACGAATCTTAGGAATAAAGAGCCTTCGGAATAACGAACCTTCGGAATAACGAGCTGTAACCGTATACAGGTACATACGGCACAGTGCCGTATACGGCACTGATACGGCACTCTTGCCAGCGCCATCTACGTTTTAAACCGTAACGGGTACGTAGTGTGTTGTATGTACACAGACAGTCCCAGTAGTACAGAGTACTAGTACATATGTGCATGCATTGATCAGCTGTGAACCGGCTTGTTTTTCTGGACAGTTGTATCACAGAACCTGCTGCGGGTTGATGGTAATTTTTCGTCTCCATTCCAGACTGCTGAAAGACCGGTTGTGGCTTTGCACAAATCTCAAATCGACAATAAGTGGTGACCGTGAGGTAATATTAACTGGTTGACAAATGGTTTCATTCATTAACTTATACCGTAAATTCAGTCTCATGGTCATGCATGCGAGCATCACAATTCCGGAAACTGCACTGGATGCCCACGCCACGGCCCACGAAGGCCCTAGCGACAAGGCCCAGTCCGACGCCACACCGTGGTTACATTATTACATAGCCAGGGTAGGCCGATCTGACAGTTAAAACAGATCCCACATCAATTGCGGTAGATCTAATTGTAGCCAATTTGTTAACGAAATTATGAAACTACTAGTCTGTAGTAGGCCTAACTGCTGTAATTTATGATGCGACGTAAATGCTAACATTAAACAATTGGTCTGTCGTAGACAACATGACCAGATCAGATGCAGATGACAGATGAGACAAGCTACCTATCGTAGTAGGCCCCTACTTTTAAATGCATTGCCGCCATTGAATTCACGAGGATTCTTTCACTCTGTATCTGGTCGTTGGGGAAATGTTCCGCGGAGACTGTGTCTGGCTTCACGGATCCCCTCCGGAGGCAATGACGTAAAAAAAAAAGTTAAAGACTCCTCCGGACAGACAAATCTTTCTGTCTACCTTTCACTAAATTTATACACTGATTTATATCAGTTTCAGACAAGTAATGAACAATACCTGTGTGAATGTGTGGCTGTCATTTAGAAAGACGTATAAAGGTCTGGAATCTAGATCCTAGATCTATCTAGACTAGACTGGGGTCTGTAGACTCTAATATTTTCAAGACAAGGATGTGTAAAACAAATGAGGTTTCGTTCAAATTCAGATCAACAAAAACATACGAAAAATAGGTATCATTTAATACACTTATGCCGCCCACTGCATCACTGGATGTCTGTTGGTGTACATGATTTATTATGCTCATTTAAGGCTGTTTATGCGTTCAGAATTGTAGATTTGATGTGGTCAATAGCACAATCAGGGTATGCAAATGCATATAGACCTTTTAGGGCCTAAGGGGAAAAATTAGAAAACTTGGTGAAAATTTGTTTTTTGCTATTTGTTGTAGCTGAGTGTTCAAATTTTCATTTCATGTAAAGAAAGAGTCAAAATTTTGCATTAGAATGCACATAAATTAGCATTTTAATTAGGGGTGTCAACTTACATTGAAATGACTAGTATAGTGGAAAAATTCATTAAAAAAAGGAGAATATTTTTTCATCTGAAATTGCTTTTAGACATTCCTGATAAATACCCCTTTTATTCACCACTAGCACATACAATTGTAGCCATGACATATCACAAAATATGAATTAATGTCATATTTTCACTACTCAAAATGGATGATCAATTTTGTAGCCATTACTTTGAATTCATATAAAACCACTTTATATATTTGATAATATTTCACTATTGCCAAAGAGTGAAGAAGTGAAACTTTCAGGAATAGGTAGCAGACATATACTGGCCATTATTACAAAGTTTTATGCAACTAGGGCTGGTATTTTGGAAGATATGATATTTTTCATCGAAAAATTATCTGTACAGTTTGACCTTGAGTGTGCGCATAGTGTTTGGATCCATTCTCATATTTGTAAACACAGATAGAGGAATGAATATGAGATTTATGTTGACTTGAGTTGATGTCCAAGCTGTGACACTCAAACAATGACATATTGAGCCAAAATGATAGATGTTTTTGCTTATATGATGTCTTTAAAAATTGGAAAAAAAAGCATTGAAATAAGAACAGTGAACACTTACCATATGACTTTCATGCAGTAGAAGATGGGCGTGGATCAGTCTTATTTTTCCTCAGCAATTTGTAAATATATATATAAAAAAATGTTCTTATTGCTCAAATTTGCTAAAAATTTCCCCACAATAGATTACTACAATGTACATAATGTATAATTCATGGCTAGAAAACCAAGGATATTCAATAAGGGGAAATGGTTCTTTTAAGTAGTCACATTAGGATATACCTCACTGAAAAAAAAAAAAAAAAAAAAAAACGGCTGCACTTATTTTCCTCAGCATTTGAAAATGGCACAAAACTCAAAACTGGCTGAACAGCTATTGGCAAACAGCACACCATATTGTAGTGTATCTTCGGTACTTTTAGGAAAAGGAGAAAATACAACTGTATGCTGTTTCTCCATGTATAACTGCACAACATGGGATTGAAGGTCACAATGTCACAAAAATAAGCCAGCATTACACTCCTACAATGCCGGGATATCAGACCTCATAACTTTCTCCAGCTGAAAGGACCACTGTATTTTATTGCATGCAAGCAATGCCAGGAAAAAGTCCATTAATTTGATACCGCACACATAGGGGTAGACTTAAAATTCAGACCTCAAATCTTGATTTTACGTAAGTTGTAAAACGCTTTTTGTGATGCATTACATGGGTTTTGGGGGACTTATTGGTAATTAATCTTCATTGATTAACAGTAAATGAGAAAAAATTAGCTATTGTATTACCATATGTGATTATTGATGTCAGCATGCTGCATGTGAATTTTGAAGTCAGTTGGTGCATTCTTTTAGAACTTGAAGTTACAATTTTTTAAAGTGAGAAAACCATGATTGCATACCCTGATTGTGCTTATCACAATTTCCATTGTGAGTCCTGGCCTAAGTTTGCAATCCCCTACAACGAAGTTAGAGAATGCTGCATGATATTAAGGGATGTTCACACGATCTGCATGATAAACTAAATTTCAGAGATATTGTATTTTATGAGTCAGAACTATGTAGTTGAGTAACTTGCACCGCACATTGAAAATGTTCAATGCAGTTAAGAATTAAAGAAGACTTTGCTCATTTTTCTATACGTTTGCGATTTTGTCTCAAAATCATGTAGATTCTATATTTGAGATCTAGAATAGCTGTCAAAATGACAAACTCATGTACATTTAAAATGGAAAAAGCTGCCACTGTTTAATCTGGACTTATATACACTCTAACATTGCTCTATTGGAACACAATTGTAACAACATTTTCAAGATACAGTATCAATCACTAATTTCTTATCAAATAATCATTAAAAGTAGAAACTTTGTATAAAAATTCATTTTGCCATTGGAAAAAAAAAGTTTATCAATGTAGAACCAAGTGTAGCCACGGGGGTTTCAATGTCCTGGTATGAAGGGATATTCAAAAAGTGCACATAATTAACTGTCAGACAATGCACTATGTTCTATGTAGTCCACAAGCAGTATGGACCTACTATGGCTCTAAGTTTGGCCAGTTTACAGACACTTCCAAATTACAACACAGAGCTAAAACAATGGTTATATTGTAGATTATCTGGTAGGACCCGAGTTTCGATCACGTCTAAATCTCGCTAGCACATGTATCATGCAATGCTTCGCTCATATGATTATGAATAAGATTATTACATCTTTCAGCAACATACAGCTGTCTCAAAACAAAACAAAACATAGCAGAACAATCCAACAGTAACAGTGAGCAACAAGGTTTTGAATGTAACATAGTTTTTTGTCAAATTTTGTGTACATTCCCGTGCTTGAAGATCTCGAGCTCAAGTTATGATGTGATACCATTATATTTTGCACACAACCAGGTGCAAGTACAGACTATATTTTATCAGGATAATCCTTGTATGAGACCTATTTTTATAATGCCTAATTCAGTGCTTTATTTTGTTTTGTTTTGTGTTTATTATTTCACCTAAAGTTATCTCTCATATTCACTATCACATAACCAAACTCTGAATTGTCCAGTGAAACTGTGAATCTTGCTTACACCCCTTCTCATGTTAAATTTGGTACCACTTGTTGTCCCATAGTGAAAGTACATAGACAAAAACCTGGCATTTTATTTCACTTTTGTTTGCAGGCCGTTGCATTCTCGCAATGACAGACGTGGTGGCAGTATGGACAGTGGCACTTAGTGATGGAATACACAGAGTCAAGTTTGAACATGGGACTACCACAGGCAAGAGAGTCATTTATGTTGATGGCAAGGTGAGAGTTAGTGTCATGGTGTCTTATGAGCCAAGCCCTTTGAAATCGCTTTGATTGTAGTTCAGTTTGACTCTAATGAATCTGCAAAATGCAGCAATCAACACCATGCATCTATGAGTGGTATGCATTGTATTTCAAACAAGATTTCAAAGTTATGACATTGATTAATCAACCATCTGCTTTGTGTGTGTGTGTGTGTGTGTGTGTGTGTATGCTTTTTCTATTGATAGAAATTTAACATACGCCTGTGCAAGCATAGGCCATAACTGACAGTCTTGGTAATTTCAGAGCAGCTCTGCTTTCAGTATACCACCCATATGCATAAAGATATAGTTGCAATGGCTACCATGTACAGTAATTTTTCAAGGGTGAGATAGGAATTTTAGAATCAACAGCACATACCACAAGTTCATGAGTTTCACTTATGTTACTCTTTGTTGTATGTCATATTGGCTACATTTCAATTTCCTGGACTGGTGGTGGAACTGCCTATTTGTAGACAGTGTCCTACATAGCACAATTAATGTCACACAAAGATGTGAAGAAATTTACTTGACAGCAATAATGCTAAGTACACATACATGTATATGTTGCTAAACTGGTGCATGCTGATTGAAACTTTATCAGGAATTATCCAGAAAGAACTGGATGTTCAAGCTGGTCGGCAGAGAAACCTTCACCATAAGCGGGACCAAGGCCGTCATCAACATCGATGCTTGCAGCGGCTTTGCCTACGAGTATCAGCTGGAGGTCGGTGGCAAGAGCTTGGAAAAGTTCACCGAGCAGCGGGCACGAACATGCAAAGTTTGGACTCCTGTTGTTGATGGGGTTGGCCACAGAATTGTACTAGGTAATCCATCCGATAAAGCCCTTCTTTCTTCTATTTTGCTAGCACAGTCGACTGTTGAGTAGTAATCCTCTTTCCTCTTGCAAGTTAGTAGCCTTCCTTCTTTCTTTCTTTCTTTTTTTCGATACACAGTAGTTGGTATTTCATATCAGAGTGACATATTTTTTCATGTCAGAGTGACTTCTTTTTTTCACTTTCAGTAAGTTTTGTTTCTCCACTTGTATAAAAGAAAAATAGGTATGACAATATCAAACATATTCACACATCTTGAAAATGTAAACAGGAGTTCTCAGTACAAAGATATAATCATGTGAATAATAAGTTATATTTCATGACAAATCTTTAAGCATACAGGTGGGAGAGACCTTTATCAATTAGCAACTCGCTTGACTTGTACAAAGGCCTCCAAACATTATGACTTATAGCAATTTATTTGTTTTAAACCTTTGAATTCATGTCGGGAACAGGTCATTTACTGAAATATTTTCATGAAAATCATTATAACTTCAATATTTCAGTCATTAGTTTCAGAGTTCTTTGATATAGTGTGGTCCACATTACAGGATGTCTTCCTACAGGTATCACATGTGACATGCAAAGGGGCATTAAAGTAAAATGAGACTAAATTGTAGGTAAGACAGAAATTCAGGTTAATTCTTTTCTGCTAATAGCAGCAAACTGCAACCTTGATCAGCAGTAATATCATGAAAGTGTTGAGAATGTATCATAATACAGGATAGTCACCATACCTTATGAATCATTCATCATTGTTAAGTCTAATTCATGTTTGTTTGTGTTTTTTTTTTTCACAGAAAAGGATTCAATGCAGATTTGGTGTGATGGACATGTACTAGAAACAGCAGTAAGTATTCTCATCAACTTGACAGCAATAGTTTGCTTGTGGGGTTATTGCACTCGGAGGGAAAACATTGACTGATATGTGCATGACTAATAGGCATTGGTATTAAATATATGTGTTTAGAATTGGTAGTGACTCTACAACTTATTGTGTACATCATTATATTGTGTTTTGATTTGTCTTGATCTACAGATATCAAGTATGCATTGTATTGCAGTGGATGCTTTCAAGTTTGGTGGTAGTGGTGATGCTGGTATTACAGTGCACTCGCGTTATAACGAAAACGGTTATAACAAAATTCTGGTTACAGTGAAGTAAAAATTTAGGCCGCAAGGCTATCCACACTATGTATTTTTATTGTTTATTTGTTCGGTTATAACGAAATTTCGATATAACTAAAGAAAACTGGCGGTCCCGAGGACTTTATTATAACAGGAGTACACTGTATACCTAATCAGTTGCATTAAAATCAAGCTCCAACATTGCCGGTCAGATTAAGACAAACAATACTGATCATAGATATTCGTAACCAAACACTAGGTTTTTAAAGTGATTACTTATGGTTCATGTCAAATGAAACTACTTTGTATTGTACAGATGACTGGGAAGAATGAAAATGACAAATTACATGACAGCTCCCCCATACAGTGATCCTTGGCTTACTCCTAGGCACAGATTTATGTGGCCATATCTAGACTGTTTGTTTCTATTAAAAAGACGACTATTGCATCAACTTGCTGTTAGTAGAGGATGCTATGAACATTGAATGCAGACCTCCCAACCATTCTGAATTTGGAGGAAAGATTCTGAATTTTGACAATTCTTAGCTTGTGTTTCAATAAGTGTTTATTTTTCTTGATAATTTTACTACACACTCCTATGGGAACTGCTCTTTCTTTCCTACTTTCAAACTAAATAAACTCTTTTTTTTTCAGTTAGAAAGGTTTGGAGGTCTGTGAATGTGGTTCCCATGGTGATATGACATTTGCTCCTTCGATAATTGCTTTAGTGTTATTTTCTCCCAGGACTTAGGGTTTGGGTTGTGATAAGGTGTTTAATTTAGTTTGACGTGAGGATTAGAATTAGGGCTAGGGTTATGTTTGTGGGTAGAATTTATGTTTGGCTTAGCGTGCAGATATTCATGGGAGCAATTGTCAGAGGAGCAAATGTCATGGATCCGGATCCCATACATGTAGCAATGCCAGCGGCAAACTGGGAATGACAAATTTGATAGACCCTAGGGGCTGGTGTTAGGCAATGGGGGAAGAGTATGCAGTCATCAACATGAACAATGAAACTTAGTTCCACAGACACCATTCAACATCAAGCTCAGCACTAGCAACCTGTGTTATAACAGTATGAGCTTTATAGCAACAGACACAGCCATAAACTTCCTCCAAGAACCTTGCTGCAGTGTCAGTATATATTTACTGACAAATAGGGACTTGATGGACATAATCATTGAGTAGTTGAATCTGTGATGAA
Organism: Diadema antillarum; assembly: GCF_040938485.1. Classification (NCBI taxonomy): domain Eukaryota; kingdom Metazoa; phylum Echinodermata; class Echinoidea; order Diadematoida; family Diadematidae; genus Diadema; species Diadema antillarum. The sequence continues at coordinate 552,895 of NW_027271519.1, forward strand.
GAACCATAGTTGTGGAGTGAGAAATATGTGATATCCCTTTTCAAGAGAACACTTGGCCATTTCTCAATTATGCATTTTAATTTGATTTCACTTACTTGAGGCAATGTCTCTGTTAATGGTTTTCAATTTAGCAAAGACTAGTGGACTTGCAAAAAAATTTCAATATGACAACAATGTTGAATATGATGCCCTCCTGTCATAACAAACACAGTTTTAAAAAAAATCTTGTTACAACAATGTCAAAAAGCGAATTTGAATTTTAAAATTATCATCTTTATATCTTTACGTACTTAAGTGTTTGGCTGTCATAAAATTTTGATGTAATACAAATAAACTGCTGGTCCCAAGAACTTTGTTTTAATGGGAGTCACCAGTAGATGGTATACACAGTATATATACCCTGGTATTTTGTATAGCAATGCTTTTATGAAATAGATGATTAACTTTACACTTTGTCAGGAATGGTTCACATTCAATGTATGGTGCCAATTTTTGTTCTGCCTCTTTGCCAGGGTGAATTTGTGGACGACGGAACGGAGACCCACTTTGACATGGCTGGTCATGCCTGCTACATCAAGGCCGTCAGCAGCGGCAAGAGGAGAGAGGGTATCATTCACTCCCTCGTCATTGACGACGTCGAATACCCAGAGACGATAGAATGAGAAGCCCAATTTCCCTTTCTGCAGTGTGGTAGCGGAACTTTACACGTAATGTATTTCATGCATTTGCCCCATTTTCGACTCGATGCCACTGGGTTTTGTTGTCAAGAGATGAATGAAGTAGGGCTTATGAAGAGCTTTATGTATCTATGTGATTTTTGTCTTTCTTTGTCTGTTTATTTTGTCCAGAGCATTTTAGTGGAGAAAATAGATTACAGACACGTACAGAAAATATGCCATATCATGAGTCCTCTCACTCTCGACGTTAGTAATTTGTAACTGAAATATGTCATGAGCAAAAATAAACCCGCTGTCCAGCCCAGCATGGTGTTGAGAAAGTGCTATGCCTTAATCCAGGCCATTGATTCGCAAGCTATGGACATAGCCTTGTTGGATTGGAGGTGGGGGGGGGGGGGGGGGGGGGGGGTTGTGTGAAGTAGGCAGTAAGATCAGAAGACAGTTAAGTCATCTTGTGGAGAGAGAACAACTGTGGTTGAGTAAAGACAGCAGCTGAGATGGATGTATCGGCAGTATATAGACAAATGAAAAACAAAAATTGCAAATGTCATATCTCAGCGGCTCACCCATGTTTGTGCGCATTTCATATGATTCTCTAATTGATTTAGCTAGTCACAACATCAAGTTCCTTGATGCTGTGTGTATCAAAGGTATGTTCACCAAGCCTGAGTGACTGTTTTACAACTGTGACAGAGTTTGTTGTTTTTTGACAATAACCTTCCTGTGTGGTTTTATCGTTGTAAATTGGACATACAGCATTGGACTTTTTGTCATTGCTGTGCTTGTGTTTTACCTTGCATGAAGTAAAATCAGAAAGCCACTATGCTCACTGCCGGTCATATTGATTTCTATGGACATTGTCATATCTATGTTTACAATGCCTGTATTCATGTGTGTGTGTGTGTGTGTGTGTGTACTCTTATTACGCATCAACTGATGTTTTGCTGCTTTGTTGGTTTATTTTTTTCAAATGAGATCTAATCAATCTTTACCTTGAAATTTATTGATCTTGCCCTTGTTTTCAGGGCAGTGACAGAGTAACTTCAGCTCCCATGAAAGAAAGATGTTCCTGCATGCCGGCAGTGCAGATTATAGACAATGTAGAATGCATTTCTGTACCTCGGACTTTGTTTCGTATTATAAATGAACTGATGCTATGGTTTAGCAAACTACAGTAAGCACATTCAATCTTTTGTGTGATGTGGTATTGCAGATTACATGTAGGTTGAAGATTTTCAAAAGAAGCAAAATCAGGAGTGCACTCTTCTAGGCACAGAATGCAAGTGAAAGTAGTTTATAAGTACAGTTGAACCTCTCGTATCCGGACAAGTCGGGACCTGGGCTCATCTGGATAAGGGATTTGGGCGGATACGGGAGACTCAATGCTTTATACATGTACATATACATACACATGTACTGATGTAGCCCATTGTAGTACCACGTAGTAATGTGTATACTGCAACCTTTTCATTGTTACACTCAGTAACAGACCCCAAAATAGAGGCTCGTGTTTGCAAGAATGAAATCATTTTCTTTTATAAATTCTTGGGATGATTTACCTAAATAATTATTAAGAAATGTATCAAGTAGATCTTGAAAATAAACAGTACGAGTCGACGAAACTACGCTTCAAAATTTGATCATCACGGCTCGGCAAAGTCGACTGTAGTTCGCCATTGTTAGATAGTCTCCCTCTCTCTCTTTGTGGGAACAATTTTTGAGTGTTCAATATCATTCGTTGCTCAGCCAATGACTCGAAACAATTCATGTCTATCTAGTCATATCGACGGCTGTGTATGGACCTATATGTGCGCAATGCGATATGAGAGGACTCGAGCGCATAATCTGTCCATGTTCTTGCGATGATTTGGGGATGTTTGGGGATGTTAAAATGTCTGAAGGCAAGCAATTTGGAAGGAAAGTTGATGTAATGTATGTTAATCATGTTGGAAGTAATAATTATATGTAATTCATGTGTGTTTGTGTAGGAGTTCTCAAGGAGTTGGGAATCCCCCTTTCCTCCCGTAATTATTTTTTTAAAAAATCACGGCGAGATTGCGACCGTATAATAGAGAGATCCGCATAAAGGGAGGCCGGATAAGAGAGGTTCAACTGTAGATTGTGGAAAGGCCTAACAGTGCTGTTGTTTGTGGAACATAGCTGGCTATCTCACTGGCATGTGGTAGCCCTGTGCTAGTTATGAACCTATATTTGATTTACTTGAAAAAACTGGATGTCCCAGAAAACTGATGATTTAAAACTAATCAGCACTTAAAAAACAAAATGAAAGAAATGTTCATTTTTCATCAAACAAGGATAACTAATGGACGATGAGCTGATGCATGTAAGATGATAAAGAAGAGGGAATTTTGGAAGGTCAGGGTCAAAGGTCAGTATCAAATGCTGTGCTGAGTCTCTTCACACAATAACTTTATGCGTATTTGCCATTGTTTGTTTTGTTTTGTTTTGTTTTGTTGCATTTTTGTTTATTCAAGGTGTAGGTCAAGTTTGTGGATTTTACCAGAAATGCAGCTAATCCATAAGTATTGATGCAATTCTGTCACTTTTTATACAATTGTAGACTGCATGTCAATTAACCTACATTTATTTCTTTAGGCTAGCAGAAAGGTTGACATATTCAATGTGGTCTTGAAATGCATGATAAGATTTTGATTACACTTTGCAGATGTCATCTTTTAACTTGTTGAGGACGAGTTCTGAGTATACTTGGGCAGGTGTCTATGGGAAATGCGTGTCGTAGCAAAATCAGTCCATTCTCCGGGGGTTAAAGGGGTGTGAAACATATCACATTGATGATAGGAAACTTCATTGGAAACTGATCGAAAAAAGTCCGTTAGAATTAAGCACATATTGCAGAAGTTTAAGTATTGTGATTAGGATTACATGTTTATAACAAAGACATGGGTTAAATTTGAATACACCATACTTTGGTAATCCCTTAACCTCAGAACTGCTGCCAAATCACAACTTGTATTTGTGTGTGTTTTATTCAACATCATCTTTGAGCACAGTTTAATATTATCCACTGGTATTCTTTAACATCAAGGAAACTTCATAGTACAGTTTAACATTCTAACCACCTTTATATCAACAATCTGTATTCATGATTTGATGAAATTATGTGACTGCCAAAATTACTGCATCTTCTCTGATACAGCCAAGATATAGATCAGTACCAGCAGAATGTAGTGTATATACATTATCTTCGTAGATTGATTTTCCATGCGTTGTCAAATATTTGATTTGATGTGTTTGTTGGTTTCTTTTTTTTTTCTTCATTAGTATATCCAGGTTTTGTGATGTGCTTTCATTTGAAAGTCAAATCAGATTCAGGACTCGAGGGCAGTGTTCTTTCTTTATTCTATTTTACACTTTATGTATGGATTGCCTAGTCTCTTTCAGAGGCCCTCGAGTTGTTGTTGTTCATACTGTCAGTCATGACTGAAGAGACAGAAAGCTGAAACAGAGCTTGTCAATGAGATAGCTTTCTTTTTTTGATCCACAATTGTGATTATTTTTTATGAGTGGAATAGAGACTACCCTGTACACCACTAAATTATTCAGTCCCTGAAAAAAATTCAGAGATTCACTTTGACCAATGAAATTGCTTTGTACCCTCATCGATTGTGTCTTGATGGTTTTGTATACTGATCAGATCAGAGTACTTCAGCTCTGTACAAGCCAGGGTACTGTTTTTTGAACATATATCTGGATATATTTCTGCAAATTAAAGCAAAGGGATAAATAATGTCAATTGCTGGAGAGTACATGTACAATAACATGTCCGATTTTTTCCTAATCCTGTGTTGCATTATGTGTTAACACTGATTTTCTGTCTTCAGAAAATTCAGTTAGGACTGAAATTTGCATTGTTTGGTTGTATTAAATCAGTGCATACATTCCATTTTGAGATTTGCTGTTAAGATGCATTATAAAAGAGAGAAAATGTTTTTATGTGCCAGTGGAGCTGGTGAAGAATCATCCAAGCATGCAGAAGTGTACAGTTGTTATCATGGTATGAATGAAAAAATATGCACTTTTACTGCCAAAGTAAACCATGGACTCATTCATTCTTGGCCTACTGTTGATAAGAATTTATATATCAAACTATGATTGTATTGTAAATCTAATCAGTCATACTCTTTCACTTCGGTGAAACATAATTGCTTTTCTTACAGTGTCACTTTTGCACAAGAGTAGAAACACTAACTGGCAAGTGGGACCATGGATCTCATTTGTTGTGGTTTTTAGCTCACCTGAGCCAAAGGCTCAAGTGAGCTATTGCGATCGCCCTTCGTCCGGCGTCCGTCGTGCGTCGTCCGTCGTGCGTCGTCCGTCGTCCGTCGTCCGTAAACTTTTTACATTTTCATCTTCTTCTTGAAAACCCCATGACCGATTTTCATCAAACTTGGCAGGTAGCATCCCTAGGGGGTTAGGAACTCAATTTGTTAAAATGGGCACCATGCCCCACCCAGGGGGCCCCCAGGGGGGCCCAAACCCCCCAAAATTAAGGAATCTGTAAAAATCTTCTTCTCTAGAACCAGAAGTGATAGAGCGAAGTTAATACTATGAGTTAGTACATTGATGACTGTAGTTTCAAGTTTGTTCATGGCAGAATCAGGGGTGCCCCCCTTGGGACCCAGGGGAGGGGGGTGGGGAAGGGTTCTAATGGGGCCTAAATTGTACATTTTCATCTTCTTCTTGAGAACTCCATGACCCATTTTCACCAAACTTGGCAGGTAGCATCCCTAGGGGGTTAGGAACTCCATTTGTTAAAATGGGCACCATGACCCACCCAGGGGGCCCCCAGGGGGCCCAAACCCCCCAAAATTAAGGAATCCGCAAAAACCTTCTTCTCTAGAACCAGAAGTGATAGAGCTAGGTTAATACTATGAGTTAGCACATTGATGACTGTAGTTTCAAGTTTGTTCATGGCAGAATCAGGGGTGCCCCCCTTGGGACCCAGGGGGGGGGGGGGTGGGGGTGAGGAGGGGTCCTAATGGGGCCTAAATTGTACATTTTTATCTTCTTCTTGAGAACCCCATGACCCATTTTCACCAAACTTGGCAGGTAGCATTCCTAGGGGGTTAGGATCTCAATTTGTTAAAATGGGCACCATGCCCCGCCCAGGGGGCCCCCAGGGGGCCCAAACCCCCCAAATGAAGGAATCTTTAAAAATCTTCTCTAGAATCAGAAGTTATAGAGCTGAGATAATACTATGAGTGAGTACATTAATGACTGTAGTTTCAAGTTTGTTCATAGGAGATCCAGGGGTGCCCCTCTTGGGGGTAGGGGGGAGGGGGGTGATTGGAAGGGTCCAAATGGGGGCCTGAATTGTACATTTTCATCTTCTTCCTGACAACCTCATGATGGATTTTTGTCAAACTTGGCAGGTAGCATCCCTAGGTGGTCAGGATCTCAATTTATCAAACTGGGCACCATGCCCCACCCAGAGGGCCCCAGGGGGCCCCAATTCCCCCAAATTAAGGAATCTTGAAAAAATTGGGCCCTTATTGTACATTTTCATCTTCCACTTGAGAATGCCTCGTCAAATTTTGGTAGAGCTGTGAATAATTTAGATTAGTGACTGCGTGAAAGGTGAACTTGCGATACTCAGGTGAGCACTAGACCCGCGGGTCTCTTGTTTTTTAAAGGTCCTGTTTACCTTTTGGAACAGAGATTTAAAAGATGTTCTAGATATCACATTTGATGCATAGTGTAGGTAGTTGTATCACACAACATCCTACCTTATAAAATTTTTGCACTAAAGCCTACAATGTAAGGAGATATCACTATTTTTCTCATTAAATGGTAACGGTAGATGGTTTAGTCTGAAAACATTTTTATTACAAATATTTTTCACATGTTGTACATGATATTAACAATACTGCTTCAAAATTTTCATTGGTCATTTCTATCCCTAACTCACATTTTGGAACTGTTTTGAAGCACTAATACTTGGTTTTTGCTTCATCTGCAAATGTTAAATTATGCCTTTAAGATAAACACAATAACCCTGAACAGTACTTTGCAATGATTATGTTATGATTGACAGTGGCGGATCCAGAGGGGGCGCACTGGGCAAAAGAGATAGAAAGTAAAATGGGGGGGGGGGGGGGGCATGTGCGTCCTCTTTAATTTTGTAAAGGCGCCTCCCCCTTACGGAAATTCCTGGATCTGCCTCTGATTGACATATTCATGCAACCCTCTACCTGATAATATGTTAAATATTCTATTTCGTGTGCTGATTGTAGAAGGATTGTCCTTTGTCATTTGCAAAAAAAAAAAAAGCAAGGTTGTAAGCAATGATTTTCATCAAAACATGGCTGTATGTTACATGAGTAGATTGAACCTTTGTAAAATCTTTCCTGCCAATAGGTTTTTACTTCCTTATTTGGCCATATGTGTGCATGTAAGTGTGGAATGTCTCTAATTTCCGTGCAACCTTCACAAGGGATTTCCCCCACACTGTTTGGGTATGTGTGTGAGCAAGCATTGTCACTGAGTTTAGACATGTACTTCAAAGATGGTAAATGAATGCAGTCCATTCACAGATAGAGGAAATGCATACTGCATTTGAACAGGCTGTGAGCATGCACATAAAGTCATATCTTTTGTCATCATGTCCTTCATGTAATATTCTCATGACAGTACAAAGAAGAGTAGCTTTGGACCAAGTTTAAAACCGACTTTGTGTTCAATAGTTATATCTAATTCAAGTACACGTCGTGTCTTTATTCCAATTTAAAAATCATTTGGAAGGAGTAGAGTGTGTGCACCTCCTGGAAGGGATCTATTCAGATATTTGGATTGTCAAAATTTTTGTGCTAATACATGATCCTTTTAGTAGGGATTTCTGTTTTGCAAGAGTGTGTTATTCAACAGAGTGCCAGGACCAGAAAATGTTGTACAGTACTTGGTTAATGTAACAAAGATATTGTAAATAATAAAGTTTAGAACATTATTCCCCATGTGTGTTTGCTTTTGTCATGGGGGAGGGGCTCTGCTGTATGGCAACACTGACTGTAAGTCTATACAACTTCAAGGCTCAAGTGGAAGTTAATCGTTTTCATTAAAAAGAATAGATAAATAAAAACAAGAAAAAATGCTGCATACATGGTAAGCAAATGGTGACTCTGAGAGAGAGGTAAAGTACATGTAGACAAATGATGGTACATTGTAGAGAGAGACAGAGAGATAAATAGATGAAGAAGGGAAATGGAATTAAGAGGACGTGAAAGTGGAAGAGCACTTATTCAGGAAGTCACGTGGTACATGTGGATACATTAATGGATTATCAAGAACAAAAGCACGACATGTAAGGTTACATCATTAAAGATGAGAACCACAATATATCAAGACATACATGACATCTTGATAAGAATGGAGCTGTCCCAGTTACAACCCAGTAACATTGTAGATACAACGAATGTGCAAGCTTCAAGAAGGGCATGCTGAAGACTGAAATAAAAATACACCATGCACATGTACTCTTACATTCTCGAAACTGCCAGTGTTTATTTTTCATTCTCAGTGGCTGTGATGAACAATGATCTGGGGAAGGATTGGGTAAGGAGGGGGGGGGGGGGGGATGATCAAGGGGCAATGAGGAAACAGAAATATACTGTTGCGCTATTAAAACTACCGATGTTTATTTTCCATTCCTTAGCGGTTTGTATGAACGCCTGATATAGAATGCGTCTTAGAACCCTCGTGATGTAAAGTGATTGTCTTCCAATCAATAACGATCACTGTACCAGCTCAATAGACGTGCAGTTAACGTGATTTGTATACAATCACTCCTCGTGACCTAATGAATGATCAAAGACCTTTCCTGTCTCGTGCCTGTGTTTATGTGCTATACACTATGAAGATACATACAGTTCATTGATTATTTGAGGATACAAACACTACTTTTGGTACTAATATTATAACGAGAATGATATAATCAAATGCAATCAAAGACGACTTTATTTAGCCTGCGATGATTCTCATATCGATCAGAAAACACGTAAATAGGAATTACCCTTTAAAGGTTTATGTATATCTTCATGCATTTGCTGCTATACATTGTGCTGAAATAAAAAATGATATGCGAGAGAAAGTGATTGACTGGGCACAGATGCCAAAACCTTACATCCTGTCAACAATATTAGCAACTTTGCCAAAGATCCGTTTTGTGCTAGCGAGTATGTAGCTATCTGATACTCGTAATACAAGAGTTAATTTCCGATAGGTAAACATAATCTATTCCGTCATTCATTCAAACAGGAACATGTTTCTTGCGTGCACACGTGTTAGTTACATTTTTTTACTCACTGTGGTGTGTGACAAATTAAGTTTCTATATGCATTTACTGTAACGACTTTCGCAAAACATTCTGGTTGGGTATATTTTCCTTTTACGTTTTTGGTTTGTTTTAAGAGAAAAGTGATAACATTCTATTCAAGGAAAATGTTTACATTAAAAAAAAATAGAAAAAGTCACTACAATAGACTCTTACTGCTCTATTATTACTATAATCAATTTAAGATTTCAAGAGAATCATCTTCTATAATTCATTTGAAATGCATAATAGCTTCCTTCTTTCTTTCCCCGATAAATTTATTGCTCTTGATAGATATATCATGAGCAACAAAGGGTTAAATTTGATATCCTATACAGGAACGATGTTGCCCATTGACTTGCAAAATATTGTATCAATGGTGTCTCCTTTGAAACAAACATCTTGTGTTTCGTAGTCTTTCTATGCATATTCACGATTTATATGCGAAAGGTTTTTGAAATCGAGCGTACCAGCAAGTATAGTTCTTCCAACTTCACGTTGTGTTTCCATGAAATATATTTCTCGTCGCCTGGATCATGATCACTATACATATAACGAAAATGCCACGCAGGGTGCAAAATATAAAAAGAGTGCTATGGTACAAAATGCCATGAAGAGATGAATTCGTTCTTCTTAGACGTGACGTGGTTATTTGTAAGTGATTCCATAGAACTCTCCCAAAGGGACGATGCAACGGAGGTGATCGGTGTAGCCTGTATCTCTGGACACGCCCTCCTGCCACGCCCCATAGAGCCACTGGATTCGATCCTCTCTTTCGCCAGTGCAGCGATACCACGCTTCAACCTGAACAGGAATATGAGTCATGGTTCACGTAACTATCAAGGGCAAATCTAAACTGAAGATAAGACACCATAATATTGTAGGACCTACACCAACACAGTTATGACGTTGATGATGGAGCAGACATACAAAATAGTTTATTATGACATGAATACGATTGATGTCAATGTTATGTTCTTATGCAGAACATTTGAACACCACTTTAGCAATGTCAAATCACAAATGTCTTTTATTGGGTGAATAGGCACGGTAAAAGGTAACAAGGGATGGAAATGATGGGGGGGGGGGGGACGGCGAGAGAGGCTGTCAGAAAGGACGTCACACCAGCAAATACGTGAGCGGTTTTGGTACGGTACATTCATTTAGATTACTGATGCTCTGCAATCTTGAGACACAATATTTTGATCGATCTGATAATTTTGAAAGGCCTTTGCTTGAATTTAAAAAAAAAATGACCTGCAGAAGCGTTCATAAAACTTAGATAAGCTTACTGATAGTGTGTCCGTGTTGTAGGAATTCGGACTGATTCCATTGACGTCGAGAATATTGAGACAAAGATCAAGATGGTCACTGCGACCCGAGAAATACAGATCATCCGGACTCGCGATGCGATTGCTCCAAAGCTGACGGCACGTGATTCCATTCGGAAGGCGTTTCCCATCAACTCTATGGCATGATTTTTAAAAGAATTATTATAAAAAGAGTTACAAATCCTCCATTCGAAATAACGGTAGCTTTTGGCCATCCTCTCTGTCTTGATATAAGCACTAATGTAATCATAGTAAATCAACTATAAATTTTGTACCTTTGACATTCCTATAACCACATAATGAATAATTATCGTACTATATGAAAAATAAATCAAATTAATTTTTCACCAACAAAAATCATTGATCAAAGTTACGTGCATGTGTTAAAAGGCCAACGTAGTGGCTTGAAATGGAGAAAGGCTAATGTTCTCTTCAAGAATTATTCCAGACCTCAGTACAGTACAGTACTGTGCTATACTGATACAGTACAGTAGTCCCCTGCAATGTTCTGTTACATTACAATAATGAAGGACAAATTAAGATTTCATTTATTCATAGCTACATAGTCGCTATTCCAACGAACATTTCCGCGGAAGTTGTTCTAATTTAGACTTTATAGCAAGAGTATAGGGATCTGGTTGAACCAGTCCTTTATTATGTATATATGAAGAAATAAAAACAAACAAGACACCCCGATAATCACTACCTCTGCAAACACTCATGTACGCAATCAATGTTTGAATAAGAAATATCGCAAAGTGTACACTTTAACTATCATTCTTTCAGCAGCCATCCCGTTCATTCACCACAATCACAAGTTGCGTCGTTATCTCGCCCTTATTGTCATAACTTTCGTCACATTGTTTTGACCGCCCTGGCAACGGCAGTGAAATACATGTACATCGGCGCGCACTATCCGTACTGCCTACGCCAATATTTACCGCACTTAAGATTCGTGTATGATCTCCTGCCACCGCTTTGTAACTTCCTGTTTAATCAATTCAGTTAGAAATCTCCGCCAAACGGATCTTCAAGGTACATACTCGAGGGATCGGCATTCAAAGACATGCCGCTCATTTTCGGCATCTACCAAGTTTAGGGCGTCCAGGCACGTCACTGCTTTCCCTTCCAGAACCTGCCTTGTCCTGAATCCGATCAGATCTTGCAGTAAATTGAATGAAACAAGTCAGACTTAAGTACAGTTAAGTGGAATTGTCAAATGCTCTCACAAATAAAAGTGGAAGTACAGCGAATTGTAGTTTTAGCATGCTGATTATTTCTGAAATATTTTTCGATGTGTTGGAAAAATGGGAGACCATCTATACATTGCATTCACAATACATAAAGAACAATAAATTTCGTTGTCCAACCTGGCAGCACTGACGACGACAGTAAACTCATTTGATATACTCAGTAGTTCCGTTTCGTCTCCGTTTAAGGGTTTAAGGTTAGAATTAGGGTCAGAGGGATAGGGAAGATGGTATAGTGGGGTGTATAAAAGGTTTTAAAATTTCTTGCAACGTTTCTCACATTTGTTAACTGTAGGAAGAAACTGACATGATATTATCCAACCAGTGATTACGTTTCGAGTACCTCTTCTCTCGCATTCATCCCCCTTCCAGCCTTCAACGCAGGTACAGGTGCCTACTACGGGGTCGCAAGTGGCGCCATTTTGACACCCACAGGTCTGGAGGCAGCCGACGCCAAACTTGTCACTTTCGCACGGATATTGGCACAATGCGCCATTCCAGCCGGCCGTGCACTCACAGCTCCCATCAAATCTGAAAATTCACGCCATCAAAGCTTCACTTGGTAGCCAGGGCACTTCCGGCGCGGGGCATAATTTGCACAACGCTAGCGTGCGCGTACGTGTACCTTACCTATAGCGCAGCGCCGACCACGGATACTAGTACAGTAGGCCGCTGTACTGCCCGAGCCAGCGAGTGGCCAGGCCTGTCATGCATACTCGTACACTGAAGTCCCCGCCGCCGGCGGTCGGCCTTTCTTGCTATGCTAGCATGCACCACTCACTGCACGCATGACGCAGCGCATAAGCTAACACATACCGGTACGGCGTACATCACAGATCAGTCATCTCTGCATACGATGAAAATATGCTGGAAAATATTCACCCACCTCGATATACAGTATATCGTCATGGAATGCCCATCTTTTTTCTTTATTTGTTCTCTGTCGAAATGCCGTGAACACAATCGGGAACGAACAGTGATCTCGAACTTATCCTGTCTCCAAAGCAATTTCTTCCAAGTAAGTACACGTACGTACAATGTACGTAGGGTACTACCCGCAAACTTCACCCACGCTGCCACGTCACGTCTCGCATGCCAGTAAGGGTCCTATTTCTGCAGATTTTTTTCATTTATTGTCGTGCGAACAACACATGGCAGCTTCGCAGCAACAACCAATAGTTGTAGTAACAGCAATTTCTTAAGAATGGAGAAATTTCAAATCATATTAAAGCTGTAATTCAAGTCGAGAAAACCGCTAGTACACGTAGAATACAGTCGGTTGTGTGTGTAAATCGCATTAGTCACGTATCACGCGCGTACGAACGGAAGTGACTTTGCTACCGGACTATCCCATAATGCACCGTAAATGACGCTTAAATCAACATCCGGGTACTTTTTACGTCATTGGCGGTAGCGAGAATTGCAAATGATCAGTCACACTAAATTCTCCGAAACAGTTGATATTCAAAATATCAGGATCACAATATTGTCATGTCCGCACTTAAATACTTATGTTTTTTACTACAATTTACGCGTCATATAGGGGAATTCCACACCAGCTGAAAGTAATGTTAGCCCCAATAATAAAAAGTAAATTTTTTGAGCGTAATAGTGGGAACTTGACCAAAATCGCATGAAGAATTAAAGGAAGTTATGACTTTGCAAAGTTTCGCTCAGTGTCACTGAACAGTTCTTAAACGTCGTCAGTATAAATATGCACATGAGCGAGTTAAAATGTCATCGCCTCACACCTCATATAGTTTGTACACAAAATCTTGAAATGTTCACTTATTTCTTCTTTCAAGCGAAATTATGTCCCAAACCTAAACATGTTTGACTGATCGTTATTTTTGAAGTTTCAGTTATATAGGAAAAACAGTGTGTTTTATGCTTTTACGGCAGAAAATCAAATTTTCGTTTTGTTAAACGATCAATGGGAAGTTTTGATGTGATTGAAAGCATCAGCGTAATCTTTAGTCTGCATGGTCATATCAACTGTTCTAGAATTGGTTTTTTTCTTTTAATGAAAGAAAAGTACATATAAACTTCATGCAGTGAAGACACGTCCCTTCTTCAGGTCCACAGGTCGTCATACGGTAACAGTACCTGGAACAAGTAGCACCGTTTTGACAGGCACACACCCCATTGCAGTCTGGACCGTAGAAACCCGATGGACATGCTATCTGGCAGTACTCCCCAGTCCAACCTTCAGTGCATTGACACGACCCGTCTATCGGGGAGCAACTGGCTTCGTTTTCACACAGACATAAACTCTGACACTGTATTCCGTATCTGCAAATCAGAGATCAACAATGCCGTAAACTTGACTCAAACATTTTGTCGTGGTTTTTTTTTTCAGTTTCTAATGGTTGCGCTGCACCATCGCTACTTCTGTCAGAGCAGCTAATCCTACTAAACAAATACTTGCTGTCAATGTCAAACATGATTTTCACACTAAAGCATCACCCATCTGAGTCAATTGCTATGGAGAGAGCATGCAAAAAAAATGATGCTATCAGTATACACATTTACTTCAGCAGAAGATGTGATTGACACTTGCATTCCTACCAAAGGGATAAATCTCAGAAAGCTTTATCGATGAAAAGGAAAAATAGATATTACCCTAAGCTGAAGCTAGCTAACAAAAGAAGTGTCTAATCTCATTCAGACACATTGAATAACGGAGAGATATCAACATCGTATAAGCAGGTGTTTGTTTGTTTGTTTGTTTGTTTTTTACAATTCCTGACAATTTACAGAATATTCCGTAAGGCATATAAAAAATGCATCTGATCGAACTAATAAAATGCATATTCTTCATAGGTAGTTTCTTTTGTCGGTTAAAAAAAAAATCAAACTGTATTAGATTATACAGGGCCACTTTTTCACTGATCTGACATCGGCATTTATTCAAACCTTTAGGCAGATCAAGCTGTACAATGCAAATTACATAGTACATTGTAATAATTATTTATATGCCTTTCTAACATTGACATAAAAAAATATATGTCTGTAGTGACTGCACAAGCCTATGATATATCTGAGAAGGAATCACTTTACCGCGTCCTATCGCAGGTCACGTCACATCTCGCCCCAGTCCATCCCGGCAGACATGTGCAGGATCCATGAAAGCGATCGCAAGATGCCGCGTTCTCGCAGTCGCACCTTTCGGCGCAATTCGGCCCGAAGAAGCCGGCATTACAAGGAGTGTCGCACAGTCTTCCCGTCCATCCAGAGACACAGGTACATCTGCCATCCCTGCCACTGCATGTTGCTCTGTTCTGGCACCGACAGATCTATTGCAAAGGGGGATTCATTAACTGGCTTGAGCTAATGCACAATGATTATGATATAATGTCAATGAAGTTTGAGGAAAGTTGGACGATCTGTTCAAAAGTTATGAATTTTCAAACTTATGGTGCCGCCATTTCTGGATAAGAAAACTACAACAGTTTGTGATGTCCTATGATAGTGGATTGATATTGAGGAAATTATAAGTAGAATTCCACATACTGAAAATTTTCAGCATAATAAAAAAGCTTTTGACTTACCTCTTTAGATGGCAGGTGTAATAATGTCACCTGACCTTAACATTATGTCAGTAATAACTTGATCTAAGTTGTACAATATTGCTACATGTCAGTATAATATATATATATATATATATATATATAATTATATAATAAACAGAGAGAGAGTGAGAGAGGGCGGAGAGAGAAATAAAACATGTATACGACCCACTAACATACAATTCCTAATATAGGTATATAAGGATATGTGTGTGTGTGTGTGTGTGTGTGTGTGTTTGTTTATCTGTGTGTGTGATATCAGTGGTATCGATAACTGGCCATTCCCTGTTCCCTCCCCCCTTCCAAGCGAGAGTACTGTTCGCCATCCGTGATTCGTTGTCTCGTATACGACCTTTAACTTGACAGAATTGTTTGCGCCCAATAGACTTTGCCCATTTTGACATTATCGGGCACATTGTCGTTTGGAGTTGTATGTATTCAATTTATTGAAAACATGACCTATCTGTAAAGATAAGATACGCCGAAAATATCTCTTATTTGGTACGTGAGGGCACCAAGTCTGGCCGTTCAAAATACTACCGCAAACTACGATATGTCACTCTCAGTAAACGATAATTCCTTGAGACGATACGATCGTTTGGTGACACTGTTTCATATGATTTTTAATACATACTAGATATTGGTACACTCACGGACCTTTCACGTTGATTCAAATAAGTATGATAATCAAACAAATGATTGATTAAGGGAATACAGCAATATTAGTAGAAAACATCGGCAAAGTTTGAGGACAACCGTAGAAAAACGAGAAGACTACTGTACAACATTTTGGGGACGTCACACATGGACAACGATATAAAGAAAATAATCATTACATATTTCCATTTTCCTAATGAAAGACCACTTGACTTACCTCTTCAGAAAAGCAGGGAAACCATGTTACCCATAACATATCAATAACAAGTCGAGGATAGGTGTACTTAACGTTCAAAAGGATTGTGGACTTTTTTTATATTTACTTTATATCATCCAACAGTGACGTTAAGAATTGTAGTAGTCTTTTCATCTAGCAACGGCCGAACCAAGACTGTAAGAATTAATAACTTTTCAATGGATTATCCGATTTCCTCAAACTTTCCAGATGTGTTCTACTGATATTGCTGCGTCCACTCATACGTACCACCTTTATACATGGGCTCCATTTACCTTTTTCACAATTAGGTATCACTCCAAGCTCTTAAGGTGGGATTAAGCAGGAATGCCATAATCTATACTAAATTTGCTGACCATTACAATACCATGACATGAAAAAAGATAGACTCAAAAGGATCTAATGTTTCAGTGCCATCTGTAGTATACCTGTATGCAGTCGACGCCGTACCGTCCTTCCGGACATGCTGTGTCGCACTGGTCACCCTGCCAGCCTTCGAGGCAGTTGCAGGCCCCGTTAAAGCGGTCACACTTTGCACCATTCCTACAGTTGCAGCGTTGTCTGCAAGACGGACCGAAGAATCCATCCTCGCATGGTAACTCGCAGCGATCCCCAGTCCAACCGGCGGGACACAGACACTCACCTCCATATCATAGTCAAATGACAAGCCAAAAAGTAGCGGGTAGAAGGATTTTCATTATGGGAGCATACAAGTACATAATTTACATCACTATATTCCTGTTACATAGATAAGATATTAAAGACAGATAATGATCACGTACAAATACTCAAGACTATAACCATAATAATGCCCCGCACTCAAAAGAAGACTTCACCTGGTAATGCTACAATGCTTTTGAATGCAGACATTACCTAGATTTCTGACTAACGTATCAGTGCTCTTGTAAAGACCGCGACAGGATAAGTGACCAAAATGTTGACAAAGTAATTTGAAACCTAACGAGACTGGACACATACAGTAGATGAAAATGCACATACAGGTGTATAAAATGGCTGTAAGTTGGAAACACATCAAAAGCCACCTGTCAACATTCTCCAATTTCTTATATTTCCTCCTGACATCACAGTGCATGACATAAATGTGAATTCTACTGCATATATGTAATCAAAATTTATGCCTTTCAGTAATTCATCTCGCATTGTTTCTAGCATTCCACATGGAATACATGCTCAGTTTTGTGCGAGCAAAGTTGCATGTCTATACTTTGTAAATGTCATCAATGTTTCTTCACAAGAATCAGGAAATGGCTCGATTTTTCCCTTTTTCGCCTAAGTTTCTTTTAATACGTTTTTAGGGTCTCGCGATAATACGAAAGCTTTACCTGTGCTGGCATCGCATAGACCATTGTTTTGGCACAGACATTGGTGAATGCATCCTGGCCCGTACTGATCTCTGCTGCATGGTGTTGAGCACGTCAGGCCAGTCCATCCAGCGGTACAGTGACAAACTCCAGTGAATCGATTGCAAGTACCTTCGTTCTCACAGCGACATGTCGCAGCACAGTTACGACCGAATCGATCTGGCGGACATTCTAGGTGACAAAATGTACCCGTCCACCCTGCCCTACATTGACAATTACCGTCAAACCTAGAGCACAATGCGTCATTCTGGCAGTAGCACTGTTCGGTACAGTCAGGGCCGTGGAACCCTTCAGGACAAGGTACGTCACACCTATTGCCTGTCCAACCACTAGGACACTCGCAATCACCTGAAACTACGTTGCACGACGCCTGGTTCTCGCACTGGCACTGGTGGCGGCAATTCTGGCCAAACGTGCCATCCTCGCAGGGTTGATCACACAGCAGACCCTGCCACCCTGGCTCGCAGACACAGGAACCGTCGAACCGGTCGCAAGTTCCGGAGTTTTCACATTGACAAACTGAGGTGCAAGATGGCCCGTACTTTCCTGATGGACAGGCAACATCACAACGTCTGCCGAACCAACCACTTGCACATTGACATGAACCATCAAAGCGGGAACATGTTGCTCCGTTCTCACAGTTACAGAGCGAATTGCAATTCAGTCCGAATGTGCCTTCTTCACAGGGTGTGTCACATGTACGTCCTTCCCAGCCAGCATCGCAAGAACATTCACCTTTATATAAATGACAGACAAAAACAATATTAGCTCATAGATTTTGCAGAGTTTCTTTTTACTTTTCCATTATTTTTACATTGAAACGGATTATTGTATTATTATCCTTGATGCAAAAAATTTAATTTATAGCAATTTCTCCAGATTTTAAATCTGTAAAAGGAGGGTTTCCACAAGACTGAAGTACACTTATAAAATCCGATGAAAGGCCTATATGGCAAAACAAATACAAAACAAACAAACTCTAACATGGACAGTGAGAGTCAGGTTTACCTGTAAACCTATCACACGATCCGCCATTCCGACACTGACATTGGAAGGCGCAATCTTGTCCCCATCTCCCAACGGGACAGGGATCCTCGCATAGCACCCCAATCCACCCTGGAGTACAAATGCAACCGCCGTCTTCAGGGTCACACACGGCATTGTTCTGGCAGACGCATGTTTGACTGCACTGGATGCCATATCTCCCACCGGGACAGGACTGCTCGCAGCGCACACCTGTAAACCCGGCGGGACAGGTGCATGAGCCGTCTAAAAAGTTGCACGTAGCTCCGTTTTGACAGTTACATCTCCCTGCGCAGTTACGGCCGTAGAATCCCTCATCGCAGCGACGTTCACATCTCGCCCCTGTCCAACCTGGGGCGCATTGACAGACTCCAGTAAACCGAGTGCACAGAGCACCGTTCTCACAGTAACATCGTGAAGTGCACCCTGCCCCCCACTCATCGACTCCACATGGTGTGTTGCAGAAGATGCCCTTCCATCCTACAGTACACTTGCAGGAGCCGTTGAATCTGTTACATTCAGCGTTTCGTTCGCAGAGGCATGTACGTGAGCAGTCTGGCCCATAAGAACCGGATGGGCATGGAATATCACATGCCGGACCAGTCCAGCCGTCGGGACATGAACACCGACCGTCGATTCTGGGAAATAACGTTCAAATTTGTTGTAATAAAAGAATAGCCACTTTGACTTTCTTAACAACTAAAAGAACAAATATTTGGATTGTATCGAATATTTTCAATAAAATACACTCCTGATACCTTTATGAAATGCATTTTTTTTTAAACTTGTGTATTAGCCTAATCTTTAGTCATTATGTATTCTAACCAATGTGATATAAACGGGATCCTTAAAATCTTATCAGAGTCATCAACAAGACTCACAAAACGGCAATCTAATATTTCTATTCCAGAAATGTCAGAAAGAAATCTTACCTTGAGCATACAGCATAGTTCTCACAGCGGCATTCAAATTGGCAGAACGGACCAAAACGACCTTGAGGACATGGAACGTCACATCGGTCTCCCATCCACCCTGCTGGACACTCGCAGGAACCGTCAAATTGCGAACATGACGCTCCATTTGCACACTGACATCTATCATTAGGATGAGGAGGAGATGTCAAATTGCATTATATACGTATCGATAAGTCACAGTCTCATTGCTCTTTACGAAACATAGATGGTGTCCAATGGCGTCACAGTCTGATATACAACAACGGAGCTTCTTCAAGGGTAACAGGGAAAAAAAAGATGGTCATGCACAAAATCACGAGGCAAGCAGCCCTTCTGACATCTCACGTAGGAATTATCATTATGATGTGTTCTCCATCCTTCTATCCGCTCTTTCATTTTGCATTATTACAAGGTCCAAACCATCTACATATATCTTATACTCAAATTTGTCGTTTCAACTGCACTACGAGCAGACCCAGATAACTCCTGATGGGAGCCATTTCATCTTTTACTGGCGTTGTCTCAGGATTATTAAACGAAATCCTATGCCACATCTTTTTTTTAAATTTGTTATTTTGATTTTATGATAGGTCATGTATGCAAACTTCTATTCGCTAAAAGAAATACATGTATCCAAAAAGCTGTGCCTAATGGATGATATGTCATTATCTCGTTCGCATGGTTTGCGATTGCAATTTCCATTTTCTTTGCCTGTTAGTCTCTCTTTGGTCTCTCTGTGCCGTTTCCTTCAGTAATTTCGCATGATAGCGAACATTAAAAACTGAGGAAAAATAACGCAAAACGCAATTGTGCGAAATCTCCTAATTGCAGTTGGTAACACCGTAGTTTTGTAACTTGTCTGGTAAAATTGTGATGACGTCACGTCAAAACTCTACTTATACGCAACCGTACGGTAAGTTGTACGAGAAGGAGATGGTAACGCTTACTGCAACAAGCAGCCTACACCGTATGTTCCTTCTGCACAGCGATCTTCACACTCTTGACCAGTCCAACCCGAGTTACACTGACATGTTCCGTCGACTCTGTTTGGAGAGATCATGTTTTACATAGTTTCAGCGAGGTCTGTACTCAACATGTTTTGCAACAGGTGGAAAATTGGATAACAGAATCTTATAAGTTCATCATTTCACGAAATTAAAAGCTAATTTAACTCATATACATCAGGATACTTAAAAAAAAATCATCACTGAGTGTGCGCATAACTAGATTCAAGGAAGAATGATGGCTTTAGTTCTTTTGAATGAAAAGGATTCATGATAGATCTAAGAAATTTCTGATGAAGATACAATAACGTCATGTTTTAGGCTTTTAATCCTTTCCTGGTAGATAATGAAAGACGCAACAGCAGCTGCATTGTTACATACCTTGAACATGTAGAACCGTGTCCGCATCGGCATCGAAGCCGACAGTTGGCCCCATAATATCCATTCTCACACGCTTGGTCGCAGTTTTCCCCGGTCCATCCGGCCAAACACACGCATGATCCATCAAAACGTGAACAAGTCGTTGCGTGCTCACACGTGCATTCGTTACCGCAGTTTGGTCCCCAGCTACCTTCAGGACAAGACAACTGGCAGAAATTGCCCGTCCAACCTGAAGCGCAGATACATGATCCATCCACCGCCGAGCAGTTTCCGGTTCGGCACCGGCACTCATTCTGGCAGGAGGGACCCCATCTTCCCCTAGGACACGGAGTATCACAAATAGGACCTTGCCATCCTGGGCTGCAAGTACAGCGGCCGTCAAAACGATCACATGACCCTCCGTTCCGGCATCGACACACACCCCTGCAGTCTTGTCCAAAATATCCAGCCATGCATGGTTCGGCACAAAAACCTTGCCAGCCCGGCGGACAAGTGCAGATGCCTGTCACTGCGTCGCATTCGCCTCCATTTCGGCATCTACAGATCTGAGAGCAGTTGGCTCCAAAGAAACCTTCTGCACACGAAGAAACGCACAAGGGTCCCTGCCAACCGGGAGTGCAGATACATGAGCCGTCCACTGGATGACAGGAAGCTCCATTCTGGCAATTGCAGACTTCAAGACACTGTACACCGTACCTGGATCCATCACAAATGTTTTCACAGGCATCGCCCTCGAATCCTGGTGGACACGAACAAGTACCATCGAATCGATCGCATATTCCATCAAATCGACATCGACACTGCATTTCGCAGTTATCGCCGTAAAAACCTTCATTGCATGGGAGACTGCATGCAGGACCAGTCCAGCCGGCAGCACAGTAACAGCTTCCAGATACATGGTCGCAACTGTCGGCATAGTCACATTGGCATTCCTCAGCGCAGCCTTGTCCAAAGTACCCATCGGGGCATATTTCGGTGCATGCCAGTCCAGTAAACCCTGATAAACAAGTGCAACGACCATCAATGTGATCACATGCGGCACCATTCTGACATCGACACTGGAGATGACATTCATACCCGAAATACCCATCCTCACATGGCTCACTGCAGTCAGGACCTCGCCAACCAGGTGTGCAAGAACATGTTCCCTCCTCGTGGTCACATTCTGCACCATTTTGACATCGACATACTTGTAGGCAGTCAGTGCCAAACATGCCTTCTTGGCAGGGACGAGAGCATATCGCACCTTGCCAGCCTGCTCGACAAGCACACGATCCGTCGATGTGGTTGCAGACGGCATCATTTCGGCACAGGCATCTCTCTGCACAATTGAGTCCGTGACGTCCAATTTGGCATGGCTCTGCGCACAAATGTCCGCGCCAACCTGCAGTGCACGTACACGAGCCATCCACAGGGTCACATTCCGCATCATTCTGACACTGACAAAACTGAAGGCATCCATCTCCATATCGTCCCAAAGGACATGGCAGATCACAGAGCTCTCCGCTGAACCCAGGTAAACAACGACATGACCCATCGACATGATTACACAGAGCCCTATTTGCGCATTCGCATCGCATTGCACAGTTCACGCCATACGTTCCACGCGAGCAGGGGATGGTGCAGTTGTCTCCAATCCATCCAGGGTTACAGATGCACTCTCCAGTCACATGATGGCAATTGCCAGCCTGGCAAGAACAAATCTCAGCGCAGCCATCCCCGAAAGTGTCTGACGGACACAAGTTTGCACATGTCACACCTGTGAAACCTGGTCGGCAGTCGCATCTACCAGTCACATGATGGCATCTTGCTCCGTTTTCACACATGCACATTCCACTGCATCCAAGCCCATATGATCCTTCTCTGCATTCGTCCTGACAATACTGACCAACGAAACCAGGGGCACACGAGCAAGTGCCGTCAACAGGGTTGCAATGTGCACCATTCCGACATCGACATAACTTGCTGCAGTTAGGTCCATATGTACCCTGCTCACATTCCTCTTTGCAGAAGTCACCCCTGAATCCTGCTAAACAAAAGCAGGTGCCGTTGACTGGGTCACAAGACGCTCCATTGAAACAACGGCACGATTGAGAACATCCCTCGCCGAAGCTTCCCTGACGACATTGGCTTTCGCAGTGGACACCCGTCAAACCAGGAGGGCAGTAACAAATGCCATACGCCGCTTGACACGTTCCTCCATTTTCACATAAACACTCTTGGCGACACTGGACTCCAAACAACCCTTCCGGACACGCTAAACATAACAAAACAAAGAAAATACAACAAAAAGTATTGATTTTGAAATATGCTTAACTCTTTGTGCGTATGACTGATTCTGCTGTCCTCCATTAATGCACTTATGTATCCCTCACCATGTGTGAAAGATCACTTGTAACAAACAATCTTGAAAGAAGTGTGATATTAATTCTTGTGTAAAATAGTAATCACTTTCAATTATCAAGAGAAAGAGAAGAAATATTTTCCTTCGATCCACATGGTAAAATCTATAATGTAAGATCCATTTTACGTAGGGTATAGGCCTATATAGGCCTACTAGTAATCACATTATGGAGATTTTTTTTTAAAGTATGCTGTAACTTATGTTGTTGTTTATTTGTGATGCCGAAAGCAAGACACCGTATGAGGCACCTCGGAACGACCCATCTCTATCTTAACGCATAAACATAAATGCAACATCAATGAAAACAACTGACTTATGGGGTATTATGAGCCACCAGCATGAATATGCAAACACAAACAAACCATTGGTGTCTATGAGTTATTTTCGTAAGCCTTGTATTTATTCTGTTACTTACAATCATTAAAAGTAGGATCATGGATATCAATTAGCTAACCTGGATTTCATTCCTGCTGAAATCATATTTCATATGTCATGTTTCTGCTGCTGATAATCTGAGCATTAGCCTTGTTGGGAAGGCAGTCCCTGCAGAGTAACACGGTTACTCACCCCGTTCACAAAAGTCACCAATCCAACCTGGCAGACATGCGCAGTGGTCAGGGGCTACACAACTACCACCGTGTTCACATTGCTGGGAGCAAATGGCTGTTGATGGAAAAGGGCATAATAGAGAAACAAAGAGATAGACATTTCATGAAGACGGAAACAGAAAGAATGTATAAGGACGAACAGGACAGGTTATTCCCTATCTAAAATAAACCGAATGTCACTGCAACAAATTCATAACACAGCGATATATACTAAGGTATTTCAACCGTCTATGTTGAAGATTCCTTACTGTCGGGACTATAAAGGAAGCTTATTTTATGATGATGATGATGATGATGATGATGAAACAGCATTTACATGTATATAGCGCCATTTATCTGTAGAAACATTCAAAGGCGCATTTTTTTTTTCTGCAGAACTCACCGAGTTTGATTAGACAGTCCTGTGACAATTACGGAGTATTGACTAAGTTTCTCATGTGAACATGCTGCAATCATCCTGGTGAGTTATTGGCATTGTAGATTACGTATAGTACAATTGAGCTGATTGTGTGAATTGAGCTTTGGTGTTAATATGTCCTAGAATATAACGCTATACTTCGGCAGCTCGTGAAGCGCCTGGTTTGCACACAATATTCAATAACGATATCACACAAACAACATCGAACAATACTTATGTAATTTGCACGGACCGCAGCGCATCCTTTTCACAGTCTTCTGTGTTTACCTATATATGAAGGACGTTCTCTTGTCATAACTCACAAGCTATGATAAAAGTAAAGATGGAACAGAGTTATTGTCAATACTGTCTATATACTTAATGATTCGTTTCATCTTATCATGGCATTGCAAAAGTCGCTGCGCCTAAAGATCTTGTTACAGCATGAAAATGAGAAAAGAAAATCTGTAAATGAGCAGGCCCCAGGGAAAACAGAAAGCACTCACGTTGACATCGTCCTGTGGTATTGGCAAACCCAGGACAGCATCTTGATACTAATCTGGTCGCCTCTTCCACTCCAATCACAGAGACCTGGTAGTACACAGGCCTTCATCAAAGAAACATTACAGTGTAGAAAGCCAGGCGTATCAGTTAATGATACTCGATGAGATAATCGTGACGCAACGAGATATTGTCTGTATATCATAATTAGTAATGATGGTGCTGTTATTATCAAGACAAATGTATTTGACACATTGCGAAATAAGACATGAATGAGATAAACACAATACCCAGTGGCGGATCCAGAGGGGGGCGCAACCGGCGCACGCCCCCCCCCCCCCCTTTATTTTTCGTGAAAAACAAAAGAAATGAAGAGAAGAAAAATGAAATGAAACCCGGAAGTGCCACCAGAAATATTTGTCACGCCCTCCCCCCCCCCCCCCTTTACAGAACTCCTGGATCCGCCCCTGATACCTACACAATATTTATCCAAATATTTATGACACAATACTTTGCTCTTTACGCTTTTCCCTTCTTTTTTCATGCCGTAAATCAGGTGTACGTGATTGTAAGTTTTCCTACTCGAGATGGGATCTTTTTTGATTGACAGGCTATTAGTTTTGATTGTGAAATGCACGATTTTAGTTGATTTTTCTTTTAATAATAATAGTTATAATAACAATAATAATAATGATAGTAATAATGATAATAATAACCAATATCTATATAGCGCTTTTTCTAAATAGACACAAAGCCCTTAAACAATTGTAAAAAAATACAAAAAAAATCAACAGTATCTACAAAACAAAACAGAGAAAGTACAAAGCAAAACAAACAAACAATCATTTTACACTTGTCAGATCACTAGCAGTCTGTCATCTGTCGCTTAAGATATTGGTCAGTGTACATACAATACAAAGTTACTATTGACTTCGATGAATGTCTTCCAAAATCACTTCAGTGATTTTATTGAACTGTACAATGATTAACATAATCGAGTTTTCATGATTTTTGTTTAATGTTCGACACTTTTCTTATTTCAACATTTGCGATACTTGCTCGAGAAATTATGCACTCTACGGGAGCTTTGTCACGGAGGTGTATACTTTCCATTTATCAAAGTGGGACGTGTCATTTTGTTTCTCGAGAACGTTAAACAGCATTATGACCAAAGCTACAACAATTGATGTTGTGACACTTTCTCTTTGGTTTATCATATGAGTTATACAATAACATTTTGCATTTCGCAAGCTATGATTATAAAGAAAAGCGCCACTGAAAACAAACTGTCCCGTGGGAAACAGGTCATCATGGAAGCATTCTACATATTATTATATCAAGCTCTTTCTCAAAATAATTATGATTGTTCAAAAATAATCTGTTCATTCAGAACAGATCTATGTTAACATTGTTTTCATAATACATAAGATATTCAATCCATCCCTCAAATAGGGCAAAGTTGGATTAGCAGTCCAAATGAAAAGCATTACAGAGATTGATTTTGCCGATTTTAAATTTTGTTTCTATACACCAATCAGAAATACTTTCTAAGATGGCATAAATTGGTCTTTTGCTTTGAAGCTATGTTGTTGTAAACGTATTGTTCATGGACGTTATGGGACAATGTTTTTGTTGCAAGTGATTGACAAATTGCCAGAGTTTGTTCAGACTCGAAATAATTCATTTGAATAAACACGCAGCGTCCGCTGCTATAAGGGACAAGAACCAGCACTGGCTATGATAGGGCAAAAGTTCGGTGTAGTGTATGTTATATATCAGAGATCCTTGGTTCGAGTCCTATATCAAAGTATGTATGCCCATGATTCTTCTTTTTTATTCTTTTTAATCATGGCTACTGCTAAGGCACTGAATAATCGGTACTTATTTTCGTCGATGTAAGGCGATTTGTCAATCAGTTATGTTAAAAAAAAAACTCGACGCAAGAAATCATTAATTTGAATTTGCGAACCAAGCCATATATTTCTACATCGCTTTGGGTGTGCCAAAATGTCTAAATGCATGCTCGTGTATTTATTGATATATGTGTGGGGTGGTGTAGGCCCGGTAGCCATACTATGATAAGAGGGTTGTGGAATTTCTAGGGGTTACCAATTTTTGAATAATATCACATGTATACGTCTATACTTGCGGTTGCATTGCTTAACTGTACACATGAATACGGCTACATGATTATGTTTTCAGCATTCACACATTAAATCTCTAATCTTATCCGAGGTAAGCTTACCTGAAAAAAAAAACAACAACAACATTACTTGCGCAGTGCTCGTCGTGCTATCGGCCAACGTCTTGTAGTAATAGATGCTTTAGAATTTGCTAATAGGCCTACACAGGCAAACGTTTAAAAATAATTCATTCCAAGTCTATAGGGATGTTATTTCAAATTGCAGTCTGATGTCAATAACAGGTAAATAAGCACGATGACGGTGATTTATTCTCATTTTGATCCTCATCCACTATGATTGGTGGAAGGGAAAACGCAATTAAGAGGGGATGATAATTATCAAATGCCTGTCTTCTGTAGATTGAAAACCACCCCCCTCAAAAAAAAAAAAAAAAAAGAGGGGGGATATGCACGCCACTCTGATTAAAGAACGTCGACTAGAGGTAACAATCGGCCTTACAAGGGCGTGCGGATGATTTTGACCAATTTGATAATAATTATGCTTTCGAGGGCTATCAAAGCTTTCACATACCTATAGCGGGTACATTTGGAGGTTCCCGCCCAGCCGCACAGGACTTGAAATGCCTCGGCTTTCGATGCTCGAATCAGCTTCGTGCGTGTTAATGTAAAACTGCGAACAAATATGTGTGAAATGAAATCCGTGATGTCCAAGTAAAGAAGACATTCAATTTCAACAAGCATTCAAGATCTTTATAAAGTGATGGATAGATCTAGATAATTAAGATAGTGAAAGTTGATATATTTTGAAAAAGGAAAAATCATAAACAGTAGGACGACAGGAGTAGGGATTACAGATTTAATCATAACAACACTAGAGAATAATCTTCCTGATCAAGGATTATTGCTCCAACAAACCGAGTTAACCTGTCTCTTAAGTCGTTCTTCAACTGCGATTTCGAGAACATGGTTCAGTGTAAGCGATGTATCCCAATCGGCCCTGCTATTACATGTATCATAATTATAGTCCCAGAACTGCTCGAGGAACGAAGTGATGATGTCACAGTCTTTTGTTAAAGCTCGAGTTGGAAGCATGCAGTTGTGCGCATAAACATAGGGACAAGGTGAGGTTGTTTGGAACCAGTTTCCATGACGATGAATATATGACTATGACATCACACTTTGATACCCTATAAATAGACGGTGACAGATGACCATCCAAGAGATGGATATCCTTAAACAAAATTCATATCGTCCAAGAATTACGTATGTAATGGTCAGGGTTCGAACTCGGGATTTATTGTTCTCTCTTTACATCAGAGTCTATACCGTGTAGCTTTATTTACTTTAACACAGTTCTGGAAAGACATCCATAACGCGAAAAGCAAATGTCAATGTGATTTTCGTACAATACGAGACTTCACTTTCTATAGTACAAGGAACAAAATGCCTGTAAATAGGCCTACACACAACGATCTATGGACATGATAGGCATGTGAAGATTTCAGAGAAATTGCCATTGAAAGAGAATGTACGTTTGCCCTTAATATCAGTGATGACTCACGCATTATATAATATCTGAATCTCGTACTTGTACATTATATCCATTCACACATGTCTTTATCATCTATTGATATTTCTACTTTAAGAATGATTTTCAAAAAACCATAAAATAGCAGATGAGTGTAGTTTATCCACTTACGTCTGTTCATAATGACACACGCCGGTCTGCTCTGCAATTGGACAGTTCCCTGGAAACTCAACATTCTGCGCCGCCGTCGGACCGAGGTACTGAAAGAAGAACGTGCACAGACAGAGCAGATACAACATATTGAGACATCGGTTTAGTTCATTCCTCTTTGAAAAGCTTTCTTCCTCTTGAACAACTGTCTTCTACCACACCAGATTCGAGACTTCTTTGTGGGCCCTCTCCGACCGCTCTCACATCTCTACCCAAGCTCAAAGAATCCTTCTGCTTTTGTATCCCTGTCCTGTTCTGTTTTATTCTTTCGACCTCTTTTTGACTTTTTAAGTCATTTCAGAAGCTCTGTGAATCTTTTAGTTTACCCGGAGTAACAACAGTTTCCCATCAATGATGTTACGTTAGTACAATGTTTTCATTCCGCCTCTCACAACATGCTACTGTATTCAAGAAAGAATGCAAATATTTTATAGATCAAGGCATGAAAGTATGCTCCCTAGCTCGTTATCTCATTATCCCGAGCCACTTCACGTATCAAACATATCAAAGCATCAAACTTAAAACATACTACTGTAATGAAAGTTCAAGTATAGTTCGTGCTTACTTTTCACAGAGCGAGAGCGTCTTTCTTCTCGAAATGGTAGTAGAGCGTGAGAATAAGGTAATAGCCCTCATCATCCCCCAGTACTTCTGATGGTGGTTTGTCAGGTATACATGTCGATTTCTAATTAATCAAATAAATATTTTGATATTTCTCCTCTCTTTAAATATCACCTCTTGACCAAATACAAGGCTTTGACTTTGGACAGTTTATTGGAGAAGAGTTTATATTGGAGTTTGTAATTAATTATGTAATCTAAAGTTTATAATATATATCAAAATTTTGTCCACAGCCCCCAGTGAACGATGCGCAAGAACTGCCAACAACCCTAAACACCTCTTGAAACAAACAGGTTAATCAGTAGTCTACAAGTGCAACATTGCACATTGCTGAAATCTGGCTATTTCATCTGCCCTGGATGTGAGATATATCCAAATGCCACCTTGCGCAAAAGAGCGGGAGTAAAGCTAGGATGTAGTAACAGACGACGAACGATGACGTGGTATACCCATGATCAACAAACAACAAAGGCACAATATTGTGCAACTGTAGCTTTCCATCCGTTTTCGTTTCTTGATCAAGAATTAGGGACATCCAGTTGATTAAAGCCTCATGAGGTTTGCTTTTTGGAAAACATCCTACAAATGGATATTTGAGCGTCAGATTGCTAATTATCGTGACGGGATAACGCTAGTATATTTTTATCTAAACAAACCAAAGTCCCCAAACACAAGAAGAATTGAAAAAAAAAAACCGTGTGGCCAAGTCTTATGCAACATTATATTAATGTGCATCACTGTGCCTGACGTATCAAAGGGTCACTATAGTATCATTCTAAACTTTGATTACTATTTTTGATATAGTTGGGGAAATATATTTTTGGTCTGAAAAAAAAAACACCGTGATCATCCTGGAGATTAGCCCTACGTAGTCTGCAGAGAACAGCAGTCCAGTATTCCTCCTTAGGACGAACAAAGGTGTTGCATGACCGTATGTCCAAAAAAAAAAAAAAAAATACAATGGGAATTCCGCAACGATAAATTCAAAAATTCAAAACAGTGAATCAATCCAAATACAATTTCAGGGTATGAAACTATAACTTATCATCCACATCTATACATATTTTCTCATCGGATTTGCTTCAGTGGTCAAAGAGAAATGGGGATCTTTGCTGAGCATGCCAGGGATCCCCTTCATCCCAAATTCTGTCCACTGTGTTCACATAAACACGCAGTTTCAAGAGCATCCAAGTGCTAAACTTGGAAGAATCAGACCCATGACATGTTTTGCAACAATTCACATTTCTCTGTGACCGCTTATCCAAATTGAATGGGATTTTCTGCAAAATATTGGTAAGATGTTAGATTTTTAGACCCTGAAATATTATTTAGAAAGTTCAATCATATTGAAAGTTAGCAATACGGAAATTCGATTGTGTGTATTTTTTTTAATTTTTTTTTTTTTTTGGGGGGGGGGGGAGGGTGTGGACATACTGTATAGGTAGATAAAGCTGACGAGACCATAATAATTATTGACATAATAGTTGTCTTTAATTTGGAGTCCTTGTGCGCGGCAAAAGTGATTTTTTTTTCACCTATTAATCAGAACGTACAAAACTGTTACAACTGAGAACCCCACATTATTTTTCGCAATCGAGCACTGTGATGTTTGATCATAAGACTTTGGTATACAGTATATGCTCAAGACTCCGAGGATAATGGAAGACTATTAGCTTACAGATGATGGCTGGAGTTTGGAGTCAGGTATAGCAACTATAATATGATAATTGTCTTAAACACAAATGTCGATGCCTTTGAAAGTATGCCACCTCAAAACCTCCAGGGTAAAATTTGGCCAGAATTTCTATGCGGAAACATACCAAATGACGTCATCGAGCGAAAGGAAGCGGAAGCAATTACATGTTTATGATGAATGCGAATAAGCCAGTTCAGGGTTCCTTTTTGCGCATGAACAGAAAAGAAGTTATTCATACCAACAGGCATGTTGGTTAAAATCATTGGGATAAGCATCTGCGATGTATAACAATTATTCATGTAATCCTTATAAATGCTGCTTGCCAGCACATACATCTGACAGCAAAAGTGGTATTTGGCAATATCAGTAGAAAGAGATTGTTAATACATTCAATGCAAAATGATGAAATGGATGCCGTCCCAAGTGTTAATGGACGAACCATTCTGGTCATCTGGTCTACGCAAGTTCATTCTTTGTTTGAACAGGACTGATGAGTCCCATATTGTTACTTAAAGCTTATGCATTCCGTCACTCTGAGAACGAATGAAGTGCTCCTAACCGGCTGAAAAAAAAGAAAGGTCATTCGTATTAATGCACTCACGAGCTAACTCCTAATTGCCTCATTCAATACATTCCAATCTTGCTAGTCATCAACGACGACTAGAGGTACAACGGATGCTGAAAATCAAGAAAGTACTTCAACCATCATGGTTTGGTGATAGTAATTACATTTAAAGGGATGGTATACAAGTAGTATCGGTGGAGATGAGGATTGGGCTTTTAACTTTTTGTGAGATACCAAGGTACTACTTTTGTAATAGCACAGAACATTAAAACTATTATCATCGTAAGAGGAATTCAAAGTTTATTTGATGAAAATTGCTGGGTTTTGAATGGCTCAGACATTAAAAAAAGTAAAACAAAAAAATCTAAAGAAAAGGCTGGTCCCCCTTTTTTACGATCGCTCTGTATTGGATTGCTCAGCTATGTCAAAATCAATTTTCATCAAAATAGACTTTGCATTCCTCTTAGAATTATATTATGCTCTTTCATATTAAATGTTTTTCATTTTCTCAACGCGAATGCTAAGATGACGCAGCCATCCGGGTGGACCATGGAGACAGCCGTCTCGCGCATGGATTGTGCTGAACACCATTTTTGTCTAATTAGCGTCGTCTATGGCATTCGCATAGCAGATTTAACGCTTGCTTAGGGCGGACTCACACTGTGCTATTTTTACTGCGATTTACACTTTGCGATGTCGCACCACCAGAAATCGCACAGTGTGAGTCCGCCCTTACTGCGTGGCTGCATAGCAATCGGGGGGGGGGGGGGGGGGGGGGGCGTTTCATGAAAGGTCTTGTCGGATGAAATGTCCGACAAGTCAATTATATCCGACAAGTTCAGAGAAATCAGCCAATCAGACAAAAGAATTTTTCAAAACTTGTCGGATATAATTGACTTGTCAGATATTTTATCCGACAAGTTCCTTCATGAAATGCCCCCCAGATCATACATGTAATAGAAGGCTCCGACAGCAATAATGGCGAAGCGCCATCTGTAGCCGGACCTGCAGTAAGCTGTAGTGACTGTCCCATCAAGTCGTGTGTGTATACAAGGTTACAAGCTTCATTACGAGACGAAACACATTCCTCGAAAGACCGTGTGTGCTGGAGCTGAAAGGAATTATCACAACATGTAATACCTAGGACAGGTAAGAATATATTCTATGTTAAATTAACGTAATTGTGCAAGTAGATTATGTTGATGGTCTTTATTATACAACACACTAATCACCTTCTGTTCCCTTCATGTAGTAGGAAAGGAGAGTGGACTAAATAGACATGTATATTCTACACACTGTGAGCATGCTCAAATCACCTGGGAAAATTAAAAGTAATGTGATTACTTTTGCGGATTTGGGGAGCTGTAGATGGACAGATGCCTTGTTTTGATATGAAAAAGGCTCATAAACGGAAAGGTCATCTTTTGAACGTTCTATTTATATGATGTATGGTATGTGAAAATACTATAGAGGAAACGGAAACACAACTAACATAATTAAGATTATCTAAAAGATTGTAGAAGAAATGTTTTAAGAATGACGCAAAACACCATGGCCGTCCATTTTTAATTTATTTATCTTATGGTTCATGTTTTGTTGTTTGAAATTGTCCATTTGGTCATTATTGTCTTCTTTCTCTCTATATGGTGTGAGTTTATCATATTATTGTTCTTTTGTAATTTTTGTATTGTGGAAACTTTGAATAAACTTGAACTTGAACTTGATCTCAAGATTTATACTGTCTGATGTGTGTACAAAAGAAAAGACACCACAGGGTCACCTACCAGTTAGTATCATTTCAATATCTAAATGGGGTAAGGGCGGGGTAAAGAAAAGAGGGTGAGGAGAGAGTGAATGTGAAGTAAGAAAGTTATCTCTTCTTTGAGGGGAGGGGATGATGGGGAGAAAAGGGAAGGAAAGTTTTATCCTTTAACCCTCTTAATGCTTTCAGTGATGATTGAGACTGAAAACCCCAGAGCAATGCGTACGCCGTCCGAAGTCCTTGACATAGAAGGGGTTAAGAATCTCATTTTGTTGTTAGCGTTTTGAGCCTATTTCTATTTCATGTACATGAGTCTTCTACTATCGATATTTTGCTTTGATTTAGTTTTGTATTAGCAGTTTAAATCGTTTTTAAGTGAAAATATGTTTTCTGGTATTTTGTTGGATACTTGACAGAAATTGGCTTAAATTGTCTTTTGGAAATCTGGGCCCAATACACAACAATGACCATAAAAGCATAACGGTTTGATCAGCATTCAAAGATACCCAGTTATTTTCCCCAAAGTACTTGGGTACATTTAGCCATTAGCATATTTATGTCTACTCATAGAGATGATAGGAACCCAATTTACGTCGACATTTAACCCTACTCCTGATGTAACATATTGATAAGCTGCGATATGATCATTTCCTTCTTATAGTGGGAAGTTGTAAATTCGTAATATGTGATCTTTATTTCAGCACTGACGTCAGCTGGCCTCTGGTAAAAGAAAGTTTTGTAGACGTCTTTTCTGTGAGTAATATCTATTTCTTATGGATACATGTTTTGATGTTAAGTAATATACAAACTATTGTATATAGGTAGTGTAGGCCTATATCTCAATATCCAGACTTGACTTGTTGCACTATAATGCCAAAATGTACTGCCAAAATGCGCTCAGTGTGAAAACGAATATCTGACGTTGATTTTACTTAACCATCACATTAAAAGAAACTCCAAATGATCTGTGTATTCGAAGAAATTTCATTTATCATTACCTATCATTGTAATATTTCCGAAAGCGGTTCCTGAAAATAAATAAATAAATAAAAAGAATTCACACTTTTTGAATTATATGTTAATGTATTGACTGAAACCTCATATTGAAGTGATCAATATATCACATATTAGTAAATCAAAGTATAAATCAGACGTTTCAAAGATCCAATAACAGTTTACATATAGGAAGTCACTCGATTAAAAAAGATGAGGCAAAATGATATGACACCATAATGCCGTCATGCATAAGTCAACAAAATGTTCGTGAGTTGCAGGAGTTGCTTGTTATTTCACGCGTCGGGGTTTTCTTACAATGAGATGTTTGGGGAGGGAGCTATATAACCATGCATTGGCTTGGGTTGCCGTTCTACTCGATATGCCGCTAGTATTTGCAACCGACCAGCATAATTCAGACTTATTGCAGTGAGCCTATAAATCAAGCAGCAACGATACATAAATGTGTCTGGTCTCCGTTAGTTTTGTTCTACAACATCTTGCTCTAGAATATCGAGATGACTATCTAGTTGCCTCATTGAATGAGATTTCAGAGGCAATACAAGATTTTCCTCATCACTTTCAAAGCACTATACATGGAACAGTCCCGCACTATACATTACAGAACTCCTAACCCCATACAAGCCTTGTAGATGTCTGCGATCCTCTGCTCGAAACTTACTTGTTGTATCTACCTTTCGAACTGTCTTATGGGGAGAAGTTTTTTTTCTTTTTTCTTTTGCCGCACCTACTCTATGGAATTCTCTGCCAGACCCACTGAGAAGTCAGATGCCAATACACAATTTCAAACAAAAACTCAAAACTTATCTATACAAGGAAGCCTATGATTGTTAAATTTGAAGTCATTAATGTAGTTTAACTATATCTCAGTAGTACTGGCAACCCTAACCTTTTTATGTACGTTTTAAGAGTAAATCAGTTATGGTAGATTAATATATCATTGTGTTTGGTAAATTGAAATTTTTTGTTGTTATATTTTGTATTTATGGTATAATTTGTCTTGTTTGTAAAGCGCGCTGAAATTCTTTTCAAGTCTGAAAATGCGCTGTATAAGAATTCATTATTATCATTATTATCTATAATTATTATTATTATTATTATTATTATTATTGTTATTATTATTATTATTCTCATCATTATTATTATTATTATCATTATCATTAGAGGCATTTTTATCTTTATGTCAATTCTTGTCAATCTCTGACATGAAACTTTAGCTCTCTCTCGTTCCGATCCGGTCACGATGATCCCCGTATCTATTACAATCATGGACAACCTCCAGGGATGATCATTACACGGAAGTTGAAACTGTGATTTCCTCTTCGTTCATATTTTCATGTATGGCCCATTTCAGTGATAATACTGGCAAATATTTTCACAGTCTTTCTCTTTTGCACAATGGACTCTCCAAGGTATTATGGCTGCATGCTTTACAACATTTTCCAGTTAATGGTGTTTTCTGGGATCCCAGTCCTGCGTCTAATCGAAACAATCCAGTTTCCGCAGTCTGTTTCTATTATTCAGGAGTTCCTGTATATCAGACGGTCACTAAAGTTGTTAATAAACATAATGTCAAGTCACAGTTTGGGAGAGAAATAAAGAGAGATCCTAATATGCTTACAATTACATGTTGCACTGTCATAAATCTGGTCTATCTTACATACGCATTGACAGTGTCTTCCTCGGGGACTGTGTGCAACCAGGAAGTAAGTTCATTAAAAAAAACTATAGTTTTTGTCCTCCTTCGTCTTTTACTCCTTGTTCACTGAATTTATCTATCAAACAAAATTTTGTATGTATTTTTATCGGCTCATGCAGCAAAGACTGTAGGGGACTTCATCAAGCGGTGATGTCTTGCTCAGTGGCATGCAGTACTCGTATTGTTTCCATTACGGGCGTATGCTAAATGAACTTTTGCTCTACCACGGTAACCCATAAATGCGATATTGTCGAACACACTAATCCCGCCCTCATGATGAGCTACACCTATACGTGCTCGGACTGTACAAATTGATTTTTGCTTCTCAGGCAATAACTCTTCGATTTGCATATGGGGGGGGGGAGGGGGGGTGTATTCAGAGAATGAAACACTCCCCTTCCCTGATTTCAGACATAACCATACCTCTCTTCTCTCTGTTTCTTTTTTTTTTGTTGCTTTTGCTGACGAATGATAAGTATGTTAAGAATCATGGTGATAATGATGCTAACAATAAGATTTCATGACAGCAACGACATATTTTATGTATGACGAGTTCTTGCGGAAATCAAACACTATGTCAGTATGAGAGAAATCTGTTAGGACTATTTGTTATATGTAGGCCTACACAAATTTTGTAGTATAGATATATACATGCATATCATATAAATTCATACAAAACATATGTACATATAATATCTATATTCATTCATATTTATATTATAGATACATGTATATACATATTTCTTCCACATATGCGAAATGGCATTTCGTTCAAGATCGATTTCTCGCACGATATTTGATATCCAGTGATATCAACTGAAAAGACAATTTTATCATTTTCATCCCTGACGAAGGGGGAGGCCACCGAAAATATGGATGTTAATAGATAGAGATTGGCATATAATGCATTCCCGTATCGTGACATTACTATTGTACATGTATAATATATTTCTGTAATCACATATATCACATACAATTACATTGATATGACGAGTTCTTTCGGAAATCAAACACAAGACTACGCAAATGTATGATATTCATGCATGTGTGATGGTGAGCGTGTACGTAAGCCAATTTCAATTCTTCATCTTATATACA
This sequence comes from Diadema antillarum, assembly GCF_040938485.1. Taxonomy (NCBI): domain Eukaryota; kingdom Metazoa; phylum Echinodermata; class Echinoidea; order Diadematoida; family Diadematidae; genus Diadema; species Diadema antillarum. Next base: position 589,950 of record NW_027271519.1, read on the forward strand.
CTACAGTGTTAGTAGACAGGTCAAATACTCTGATCCTCCCCTGTCTGTTAGGAATGCCGTGCCGTCATGATATATGTTCAAGCTCGGGTCATTTACTTACTCCATCCAAGTTTTGGTTGAGATGTAGGATTCAGGTTGTAATACATTTTGCGAGATGATTAAAAATGAAACATCAAAAAACATACAATACAAAAGGGGATTTTAGAACTTAATAGATGAAAATCGGTTATGAAATGGCTGAGATATAAACAAAAACAACAACATCCCCATATCAGCACAAACTAGTCCATCCCTTTCAGCGTTACGACACTGCACTTTCTCTTCTACATCTACTATATATAATATTATCATCACTTACTGGGTACTGTACCATTTCATCTCATCCTCATCTTAGAATATGTACCCGAACGCACTGTGTCTCCTCCAGCACCCTAGTTCTACCGTTGTCATATTTTATGATTTATCATTTCCTTTTCCTTTTCGGACACAAAGGAAAACTTTGACATTTCGGTAAGGCTTATTTCAGGTAATATTCGCTGATGTATATTTTGAGACGTGCAAAGTAATTTTATGTTGTTTTTGTTGAAAACAAAAAGTTGCTAACATTCCTGGCATGGATAGGGCAATGCCATTAATGCCATTTGTGGGTCTATATAGTAGAAAAAAAGCCCCTCGAAAACATGACCAAACCCTCTACCCAACCATACACAACGGACAGAATGAGTATGCCAACTTTCAGAGTGATCTCATTGTCCCTTAACAGTGGTTACTATGGAGACAGACATCCCCTTTTCGTGTCTTTGTGCATTTATACAGTAGGGAATGAGTCAGTGCAATTCTAAAGACCTTGATCTTTAAAACCCCTTTTCTGCAAAAATGATAACTTTCATGGAGTTTGTTACTGGAATGTAATATAATTTTGATTGATCGAGGCCTATTTAGGCCATTTATTCGGCAAAATAAAACACAAAAACATAATAGTGGCGTTTACAACGAGAGCCAGGCAGCCTTGAAAGCATCTTGTGCTTGTGTTATAGGTTGCCTACACATGAAAATACTATATACTTTATAATAGCAACATTACAACTGATTCTGTGTGAAATCAAGTAAATTAGCATAAACAAAATACCATCACATTAATACGTACATATCATATACACTCACACGCACACACACACACACACACACACACACACACACATGCAGTAAACATAAGGATAGAAGACAGGAAAGAAAAAAGAACATTGTCTACTCAGTCATGGCTAACTGTTCGAAGAGAGAACGCTTCAGTAAGCACTTAAATCTAGAAAGAGTTGTGCTGCATTTCAAAGCAGTACTTATTGAATTCCATTCACTTACACCGGTGAACCTAATAGAATGAGATCGCACAGTCAAACGAGTAATAGGGTACCGTAAAGTACTTCGAGAACGAGTGGAATACATGTGAAAATGAGAGTTTGTTTGGAACATATTATCAAATACAGAAGGGAGCATGCCTCTATGATGATTTAAACATAAAGATAAGGATATTCAATCTGACAAATTCATGCAATGGCAAAATCTGTAATTTAGTTAACAATGATATACTGGGGCTACAATATGGGGCATTACTTATTAAACGTATATTGTTCGTTTTTGAAGAAGAACAAGTTTATTAATATGCGCATTATATGTTTTGCCCCAAATTTCATTACAGTAATTCAAATGTGGCAATACTAAAGAGTTATAAATAATAATCAATATTTTTTTTTGGTTAAAAATGTTGAGTTTTGATAAAATCCCAACCGTCCGTGAGATCTTTGAAGAAACATTGGATATATGAAGTTTCCAACTAAGGGATTCATTGATAAGTATACCTAGAAAAGGAATTGATTCAGTTCTTTCAATAACATTGCTATCTATCATTAAAGTATCACTATTCAACAATATTTTTTTATTTATAGAATGAAAAATAACGTTTTGATAACATAGTGTAAGTGTTGTTAAACAAAACAAAACAAACAAAACAATACAGAATCGGACAAAGTATATCTGAGCTATGTGACTTTCATGTTTCGAAACGTAATCATTATAGGTAATCACTCCCATAAACACAGGTGATCGTGATAATCGCCTCACGGTTCTCCCTAATCAGATAGATTTTGAAATGAAAGGTGTAAAAGCATGAAAAGAAAACTTGCTCTTTGCGACAGATTATTGGTGTATAGTATAGTAACACAGCACTATGATTTTTAAAGGGAAAAGTTTTGGTCGAGATGGGGGATTCAGATCTTGGCTTTAGGCGAGATAATTAGAAATTACTTATGGAATATTAAAGAGCATACAATTCTAAGGGGTATTGAAAGCTTGTTTGATGAAAAATGGTTTTGAAATGACTGAGATATCCAAAAACAACGTTAGACAAAGTTGTCCTGAAAAAAAGGTTGGGTCCCACTTTTTATTGTAAGGACTTCTTTGTTTCTGGATATCTCAACCATTTCAAAACCAATATTCATCAAATAAAATTTGAATAAGGCATATCTCTTAGAATTGTATGCTCTTTCCTATTTCATAGGAGGTTTCTCATTATCACACACACACACACACACACACACACACACACACACACACACACACACACACACAAGAGTTGGAAACCCATCTCACCCAAAATTATAGTTACCATCCTGCTAAAGGGCGTGCAGTTACCGGGGTGCACTTATCGCGTGAAACATAATAGTGTATATTGTATAGACCGAGAAAAAATATGAAAATGTGCTCATTTTAGTCTGATCTATTGTAAAGGTCAACTCGGACCCGACTTATTCAGCAATTTTAGTGGCATTGCATCGAAGTTGGTAACGCTGAACGAATAAACATCTCAATTGAACATCGGGTACAGATTGGGAAAACAAGGGAATTCCCACGTCAACAACATGGCCTGCGTGCGTCGTACAGGTGACGAACTTCGAACTCTTTTTGTTGTCGCAGTCATACATTGTTAGTCTCTGTCAAAGAAACTCGTTAGCGATTTGGTTGTGTGTGTGTCTCTTCTCTCTCGCACCATACCCGATCATACAGTTTCTGTCTATGAAATAGACAGCATGTATAAGTGTTGTGAATAGCCTGCCACTGCAACGCTTTGCTCTCCCAGCTCAGGTAGATAGCAGTTTGGGCACTAAAAGGAGCAACGCAGATAATAATTATAGCCGATCGTTTTATTCTAGCGGTCGTGCTGTGCGTCTCGGTGGGTCTCCTATATAAACAAAAATATGGAGTGGCATTATTAACACAAGGAACAATAAAACAAGGCTCTTTGCTGTCTACACGGACAGAGTGACTTTGATACCCTTTGCTGTCAACTCTGTTACTGTATCGGCCTACTGCAATTTTGTTGTACCCTCATCAATCCAAAGCTGGGTAATGAATATTACACGGATAGAATTAGTAATGATGATACGATAAAATGGGAACAGTATCTGAATGTCGCTAATAATGTCACAATATAATCATGGTACGTGCCAGGCCATAATTATCAAACCTTATTCTCTTCAACAGCACGTTGCCTCATATACCAGCAGATCACATTACATCTCGAGGGCGACGTAAATTACTTTATCGTGGACTTTGCTCAGCAGATTGTGGGCGAGACACGCCCTCGACTCCTACAGCCGGTCTATACTTTATGGATGTAAATACAAAAATGAGGGCATCGAATACCATTTTGCATTTTCTACACTACGATGTTACATACACAGGTCAAAGGTAACAAATGATCTGTTGACATAGGTTTGCATTATGTCGGTGTCGTGAAAAACTGTACGCAAAGTTTGATTTCATACAGTGCATACAATTCGTATATTCCGGCAAGAAACTGCATCGTTTTTAGACTACGAGTCACTGATTTCCTAATCTCTCTGTTAGCTGTCTGCTTCGCTTCGTGCTGGAGCGAGCGATCGTGCGTTGCTTGTGTACTTGTATTGATCCTGGGAAACATGTTAATGTAGGTGTGGACAGCTGTCGTATTTACAATGGAGACTCACAGTACATGATATTCATTATACGTCAAGTAAGCCATAGGACGACAAACCACAATCCTCTTCACCGAAGAAGCTGACGGAACATATACTTTGACTTCAGCAGTTTCCACCGTTTACTGGAGCGGCTAGCTCCATTTTCATACGCCACGGTATGCCATAAATGTATACATGAGTCTCGTTCACTGCATGGAGGTGAGACAAAATCATCCCTGTTCACTGTGAGGTACTCACTGGTTGCGTTAGCATGTGCTGTTTTCAGAGTTTTATATGCATTTTAACTGCGTACTATAATGATAGGCTTTCAATTTTGATTTCTACGCTCTCTTGTCGTATATCTCTCTCCACCATGTAATATTGTTTACGTATCACTTGGTAGGTGTGTGCATATTAAATGTTATGTGCGTGTGCCTGCGTGTGTGTGTGTGTGTGTGTGTGTGTGTGTGTATTTATGAACTTCTTCGATTTTTTATTTTTATGAACGAAGTGTGTGTCAATCCATATTCAAGTTTCCTGTGACACATTTAGTTGGGGTTATTTTCCTGCAAGCAGTTTAACCATTAGAGGGAACAAATAGTAGCTTTGTGAATGTATTTACGTTTTATTGTGTCTGAGCATGAAAACAGTGGATATGCATTTCACCGCGGGAGTAGTATTGCAATGTTTGTCGACCATATATAAAATTACTGTTTTAATTTCATTCTGGAAAGTAATGCCCACCCCGTAAAGATTATTGGATAATAAAGAATATAACCATGGAAATACCAAGTAGGCCGAGTCCGATATGTAACAATGATATTTATCTCAAAGGCAGAAAACTGACTTAAGCCAATATTTCGATTGCAGTTTTTTTAACCGTGCATGTTGATTACGTGTTGATTTACCCCCCCCCCCGAAAAAAATCCACCCCAAAACAAACAAACAAACAAACAAACAAACAAGCCAAAACAGATGTATCTGATGGCAAGCAAGGCCTCAAAGAATAAACAGTTTTAACAATAAGTATGGTCTATCAAAGTATATTTTATGGTCAATCAAATTTAGCACATTCGTGTGGCGGTTAATGCATGTTTACACTTACCGACATTATATTTTCTTTTTGACACGATTTTTTTTTCTTTTTGCATGCATGCCCATACATTCATTGAAAAGTTTGTGAATTTACACATAGACAAATTCATGTAAACATTGAAGGGTAAAAACAAAAATGTTCGATTAGAATAAAGTTAAATTTAACAAAACAAATGAAACCTGTAGGTAACCTACTCTGCAACCTTCCTTCGCCCTATTCCCTGTCCACTTCACTGAGCCTGTACATAGTTATTCCTTCCGGGGTTTTTTTCTCTTTTTGTTTTCACAAGATACTGTTGCATCGTGTTTGTATGTGTGTGTTTGTATTTCTACTTTCCTTTCTTTCCTTTTTCTCAAAAAGACAATTTTCGTATTATAGTTTTGCTGGGTCAGTTATGAGTTATTGTTTATGAGAGACTGAAAACTGCATGCTTTTTTTTTTAGCAGTCCCTTCCACCTTCTCCCCTAAAAAAGATAGTAAAATAAAACAAAATAAAAATAAATTCAATTCAATTCAATTCAAAAAGATAGAATAGAATGAAATGAAATAGAATAGAATAAAATTGGTTGAAATAAAATACAAATTAAGTTTGTTTGATGAAAATTGGGTTTTAAAAACGTTGATATTTAATTTCCAAACAAGAGCGATCCTAAAGACAGTATAAGATCCTTTGTTTTGCTTTGTTTCTTAAACATGTAGATATTTCAGCCATTTCAAAACCGATTTCTTTTTTCAATCAAACAAACTTTGAATTTTCCGTAGAAGTGTATGCTATATTCATAAAAGTCACAACTTGTTATTGTTTTCAGTTCACGATATTTTCTATGATTATATTGCACTGATATGGAGTCATTGCGTTTCATTGCAATTTTATTTTTGTTGGAACTGAAATATTTCTCTCTCTCTCTCTTGCTTGTACCTCTAAAGATTCGTCTGACATCGAAGTACAAACAAGATGGCTGCGTGTTTTCCTCAATCGGCGGAAACACTTCAGTGCAGCGCTGCACCGCCCAAATTCGAGGTGGAATTCCCATCATGTCCAGGTAAGATGAGCTCCTGCATTGTTTAAATGGATAGTATATGGTTTCGGATGAGATGTGACATCATGTTTCCAACTCTTTTATGATGATTTTTTTTTTTTAGATAATGAGAAACCTCTTAAAGAGCATATAATTCTAAGTAATTCAAATTCAGTTTATTTGATGACAATTGGGTTTTAAAGACGTTGATATTTAATTTCCAAACAAGAGCGATCCAAAAGACATTAAGATCCTTTGTTTTCATGCTTTGTTTCTACATGTAGATATTTCAGCCATTTCAAAACCGATTTTTTAAATCAAACAAACTTTGAATTCTCCGTAGAAGTGTGTGCTATATCTAACATTTTATAAAATGGTTTCTAAGTATCTCGTAAAAAGTTAAAAGCTGAATCCTCACCTCAACCAATGCAAAACCATCCCTCTAGAGTGTAAAGAATGAGGATTCCAGTGGTTCTCGGAGACAAGGAACAAACTATATCCGCCATGTTTCAATGAGTGACGCCGTTGCAAGGATATCTTATATCATATAGATCATGCTAATTGATCTTAGCTCGAAAGTAATACGCGAATAAAGAGGTTTTCATAAACCACTTGTGTAAGTAGGGATTGGCATGTGTCCAATGCATCGTGAGTAATGATCATACTTTGTGAGCGAGTGTACATTACTTATAGGCAGATTATCAGCTCAACTCCTTCATTCGAACTCTAATATGCATAGCTGTTCCGTCACTCTCAGAGTTTGAACTCTTTACATTAATTTTGAACGTGTACTCTCTTGCCATAATCATGTCATGTGTTTTGTGTCACTTACATTTAATGTTTTGATAAACTTCTCCCACTCTTTTCCTTCCAAATTCTTCGCCGTTAGTTTGCCTGCTCCGTTTTCTATTCCAGCTTGAACATTCCACATAACCCTTCAATACTATTTCCGTTACAGAATATCATCTATCCTGATTTCTATAACAGAATTAATTAGAAATTACTAATTATACACCTGATTGCATGTATTAATTTCGTCGATAACGCCCATGAAGCTGCATGTCTACTTCATCCAAGCTATCATTCATTTTATTTTTATTTTTATCTTCAGCTTTTCCATGCATGAGAATCATGAAAACATGATCGTGATCATGAATGGTAAAATGAATGGAGCGCTTTCAGTGTAATCATTAGACATAATCTGTTGAAATCGATTCCAGTTATGATACTAGTATTTCACTTTTGAAGACACGTGATGAAGACATGTCGTTGTCATGGTATACTACACTTTTGATGACTTTAGTTTAACGAGAATAGATTAAATCAAATCATCTTAGTTATATAACCCACGTGTTGGTTACAGTGGCTATATTGAGCAGTGGAAGATATACTGCATCACCTTCGTTCACAGCTCAGAAATTAGACGACTATGTTCGTCATCGTCATCATCCCAAGCCCATTATAATGGCGGGCGGTTGAGACATCCGGCGTAAAAGCTAGCCCAAGCAATATTATACAATCTATAGCCTGTAGAAATTCAACACCATGGTAATGTGCAATAAAAAGTTAAGTACGGAGAGGTACACAGTAAGAAAAGAGCGGCTGCCGTGTCACGAAAGGAAAAGGCGAAAGAAATCCAGGGGGAAATGCAGGCAAGAGAGTGAAACTGTGCCTTATATGGAAAGAAAGAATTCGAGATCTTTTTTTTTTTTCCTGCGCTTGATTTGCTTGCATTCTTTGAAAACATTAAGGAGACCATCAGAGAGATTTTGACGCATGAGAGACTTGCTATAAGGTGACCAGAATGGATATGGATAACAAGAAGCTGTAGGGTGACGATTATGGTGGCTATGTTGTATCAGGCATTGGAGACGGTCCCTGCAGAGGACGGGGTTGTGGGGTTATTTGGGCCAGGAACACAAGTTATTAGGGCGTGGTAGCGATCCTACTTCGAGAAAGGAAGACACAAAATTACATGCATTTAATGCTGAGGATGAGAATCACAATTCGATAACCCCGCCCTCCATCAAAATGTATGGAAACACAGACAAACCACTGAGCTGGATAAGCGTATACGAGAGACTCTGACCAAACTGCTTTGGCACACAAGCGTAAACTGGAAATGAATACACGACAGTTGTGATCAAGATGCAGTGTAGCAAAAAAGTGGGGGGAAAGTGACAAAAAATGGGAGAACCTTATTATAAACAGGAATTGAAGGGAGAACCTTATAAACAGGAATTTACGGAGGTTTGCAGCTGGAAAAGGAGAATACAGACCGATAGGTTAAGGAGCTGGGAAGAACCACTGGCCACAGAATGTGAACACTAGTACCTGCATGCTACGAGGAGATCCATAACACAAGCTCTTCCTTCAGCAGGCTGCAAGAAGGTGGAAATGACGCACTGCTCTATCAAAAAGTGGCGATTCGGGGAGGGTGCTAACAGGAGTATTCGCAGACTCAGAGAGGAATCCGTTTGCAGGCTCAGAGAGGAATCCGATGTGAATTATAACATCCCGACGTCACATTCACATTCGGCGCTGAACTATACTATGGAAAAGTAATAACCCAAAGAGGCGTGAGAAGCGCCTTGGGAACACATTATTATGCAGATAATTATATTGCCATTTTAATGTCACACATCCTTTGGACAATGTACTGAGTACATACAGGGTGAGGTAATTTCACAGGAATGAAGAATGAAGAAGACCTTATGAACTGATGGAACTGAGAGATATAAGGGCTTTTTACACTTTCAAATTTTTGCTTAGTCCCGTACCAACGGTGGGGCTGGAGGGGGGGGGGGGGGGGGGGGGGGGTTAGCCCCATCGTTGGTACCGGACTTTCCTTTAGTCCACTTTCTGTTTACACTTGTTTTTGCCAAAGTGGGCTAGCCCCACCGACAATCCCGTACTATCTGGCCCTGCAAAAAAGCAGGGTTAACACCACAATTGAATGAGTGTAAACAGAACGAAGAAATAATCTGGGGCTAAGCGACGGAGACGAAGTCCGACCCCCACTGACCAATCAGAAACGAGGGAATCAAGTGCTGCCGGTGCGTGCGTGTACTTGTACAGTGCACAGCGTATATCATGAATATTCATGTGGTTTGGAAAGTACGGGACTAAAAAGGTCAGTTTTCTCTTTAGCCCAGGACAAGAGCTTAATACAGGATTTATTGGCGAGTGTAAAAAGCTGAAAAAAAAATTGGTACGGGATTAACGAAAGTCCTGGGTCAGAGAAAGTACGGGATTAAGAAACACAAGTGTAAAAAGGGCTACAGCGTTTCTAAAAGCCCCGCGGTGAGGATGATGATGATAATAATAATGATAATAATAATAATAATAATAATAATGATAATAATAATGATAATAATAATAATAATAATAATCATAATCATAATAGTAATAATAATAATAATAAGGTCTTATCTGTCCAGGGTAGCCTTTTCAGTGTTTCCACTGCTCTACCAGAGTGTCCTGCCGTTATTATTACCCTGCGGGATGGTGTTACCAGGTACCCATTTATACACCTGGGTGGAGAGGGACATGGTGGGTAAAAACATTTTGTCCAAGGACGTAAGCACTGGGCGGGACTCGAACTCGGGTCAAGAGACAAACAGCAGATACGGAAGGACAGAAATAAAAACATGAGTATATGCTGCGTGTAGCTACAGCCCTACACTGTTACCGCAAAGGCGCTCTGCTTAGAACCCGATTGATGACTTGGCACCGAAGGCATTGACATGAAATTTCTTGTATAGTCATTCTTTTCATGTTATATATCCTGTGCCTGCTTTAATTAAGCAACATTTCAGAGACACCTACAAACAAAAACAAAAGAACAAATCACGGCAGAAAATGCATGAATATAATTCTCTCTTGCTAACAGCTAGTGACTTTTAACCCAACTGAGTAAAACTGCTTTTAATCCCATTAATGGA